>NC_088366.1:22083752-22121252 GCF_034508935.2 Berghia stephanieae
ATTCCAATCCCTTCATTACTCTCATCCATCTAAAAGTTTGGATAAGAAGACATACCTACAATGTGGCATTTGATATTCCCGACTCTTAAGTACTCTCAAATGTCCACTATCTAGTTTTGATAAAGACCCAGCGACCTAACGATACAATTGATAATTCAAAAAAATATCAAAAGTTACGAATTTTGAAGGTAACTTTCGAAATGAAACATCTGGGATGAGGTTATCTCCCCAGGATTTCGGTCGACGACTTCTTTTGAGATCTTTCATGCGAGAATAACATTCTCTCAAAGCGTCATGTCTCTGATTATTTGATGATTTTGTCAGGACAACAGACTGTTTTCCATTCCTCACCAAAACAGCGATAGCAGCCAAGGAACTCGGGCTTCATTAATCAACAACTTGCATCGCTAGTGATGCCAACATTCTTTGCTTTATGAAGAAGAGAGAATATAAAATCTAACAAAGGCAAAAAAGTAAAATGTCATTTCTCTTATTGTTTCAACTTAACAGTCAATTTTCGTTAAACTGGTTCTTCCCGGCGTTATACCGGATTGAGGAGTTGGGACACATAATTTGGCCCAAGTTAATCGCATAAAACTGCTGGTCAGAGATGACTGACTTGGCTGAGCACATACAAGCGAGTAGCTGGTCAATTACTTCAGCCCAGGCAAAGCGGATGATGCCCTAGGGCGATTGCAATGTTCACTTTTATAATTGACGCTTAGGGAAACGGATGTCCGCCTCGGGGAGGCGAGTAAATTTAATTGAGTATTGACAACATTACTAACAGAACGGAGTCGTTTTCTTTTCTTATTTTGTAAAATTTTGTTTTGAGAGCGAGACACACACACACACACACACACACACACACACACAGAGAGAGAGAGAGAGAGAGAGAGAGAGAGGGAGAAATAGAGAGAGAAAAAGAAAGACAGAGACAGAGAGAGAGTGTGTGTGTGTATGTGTGTGTGTGTGTGTGAGAGAGGGGGAGGGGGAAGGACGAAACAGACAGACAGACAAATACACACACACATACACACACACACACAGATAGATAGATAGATAGATAGATAGATAGATAGATAGATAGATAGATAGATAGATAGATAGAGATAATGAGTGAGAGATATATAGAAAAAAAAAAAAAAAGAGAGAGAGAGAGAGAGAGAGAGAGAGAGAGAGAGAGAGAGAGAGAGAGAGAGAGAGAGAGAGAGAGAGAGAGAGAGAGAGAGAGAGATCATGATCTTTTCCTCATCCCATCCTTATCGAATAAGAACCTTTTTTGAGGACACCAGTGGTAGACCACGTCTCGTTGAAGTGGATTACCTTTGGATCAAGATATATTTGGTCAACTAAATGGTGATAACCCGTACGTTATATCCATATGTGACCAACCCTCTCAATCAAGTATCATGTTAGGCACTGTCAACCAGATACCGTACCCGAAAAGCAGACCTGTCTTCTAGTAGGAAAATTCCGTAGAATTACGAATTTTGGCTCCAATTTCTGAAGTTCATGAGCATCTCTAAGCCACATGAAAGTTGAGGCCAGACCACAAAATTTTAAGGATTTTGAAGTATTATTTAATCCCTGTGAAGGTAAATTGTTTAATTTTCAAGTTAACGAGAAAGACTACAGTCTTTTTCTCCTAAAGATTACGAATTTTTAAGTTTTCAAGAAGGCAGGCCTGGAAAAGAAATCTTTTAAGTTAAAATAATCTTATTAATTTTTTGACATCCGAAAACTAAAATTCCTCATTCTCAACGAGACATTAATATTACCGAATCTAACAGTATATGAGATGCTCGGAATCGTTGACAACTTTCAAATCTCGCTTAAAGTTTTATCTTTTTACGTCATGATGTTGGAATACTAGATATTATCAATTTTATTGTTAAATTGAATTCGTATCACTTTTCCATCAAACTTGTCTTTGTATATGTTTTGTTTTATATCACCGTAAAACCCTAGAGCCTGTGACAACGGGGTAAAGCGCTATATAATATATGCCATTTATTATCATTATTATTATAATATTGGGGAAAACAGACATTTACAATTCAGCTTTTGTGCGTTGCTAAGCATAAACGAATCGGACTTTTTCCTCTATTTAGCACTTATGTACAGATTCTGTACTACTTCTGTAAAAGACAAACAAACATCCATTACCCTATTGAGTGTTATAAATTACTCTAATCTCATAGTACGAGTCCCGGGTTATTTAATCAATACTCCTTGTTTGCCGGCCTTCAGACAATACCATTAACAAACTGCAGCGACTCCAGAGCCAGGCAGCAAAATTGGTCTTTTGCTTTCGATATTCCGACAGGGCCCATTCTGCAGATATGCTACTGACCTTCCTACCAGTTAGGGTCCGCCTCGAAGCTTTCTCTTCTGACTTTCAACGTTCTGAACTCTCGCACTCCACAGTTCATTACTGAGCTAGTTTCAATCCCAAATCGTTCCACTCGTCCCTTGAGATCGACGGATAAGAACTTGCTATTCGTACCAAAGTCAAAGCTGAAACGTTATAGAGACAAAGCGTTCGGTACTGCAGGTCCCAGCGTTTGGAACCCTCTTCCTTTCTCCCTCAGGTCTGTTACTGTAATTTGAAGTTTTAAGAAACACCTCAAAACTCCCCTGTTTGATAAATAAATATCTATCCGACTGATTGTGTTAGCGACATCAATCTAATTAGTATTACACGTGGCTGGTGTGTGTGTGTGTGTGTGTGTGTGTGTGTGTGTGTGTGTGTGTTGTGTCTGAGGCAGCAGCAGATGCCATGACTATCTATCCGGGACGCAAACTCATCGCCGCAATCGTGTACGGTCGCGAACCCACCCGGAAGCTTCGTTACAACGCACCGTTTAACTAGATGCTCTGCGGTTTCGGGCTCTTGACCACAAAGGGTACATGTTGGACGTGGCAAATCCTCACTGATGAAGTGAGCGTGCCGTGAGGCTGGTTCTCGACCGAAGCCGATTGGCTGCCACCCAATGTCTCCTCTTGCTGGTGGAAAAGCCTGGCAACTTCTCCCCCAGTTTCGAGGAGTCGATGTCACCGCCCCTCGGGGGATTGAATTCGTCCAAACCGACCCCCCTCTCGTATATGCAGCTCTGTCAGAAGTCAGGGAAGCCACGTACAAGGGTTGCCGGGACATATTTCGGCGCGAAACAGGTACGCCATCCATTTTGCGCTTGAGAGGGGTATCCCCAGTTCCCTCTCTTTCTGATCTGAGGTGAAGTGGTGTTCGTGCGAGTTCGATTGTGCTCGGTTGTGGGTGTATGTTCATGCGTTAGTAAATTGTGCGTAACTTATCTATGTAGGTAAAGCGATTTGAGAGTTCGATGTAAGCGCTCTAATATTATTATTATTATTATTATTATTATTATTATTATTATTATTATTATTATTATTATTATTATTATTATTATTATTATATTATATTATCATCATCATCATCATCATCATCATCATCATCATCATCATTATTATTATTATTATTATTATTATTATTATTATTATTATTATTATTATTATTATTATTTTTATTATGACGTCTGCGACTAAATTGAAGTCTCGAATGACGATATGACGTTAGCTACAAGTAAAGCTGGACTCCACTGCTAGAGGGTTAATAGGATGGATTTCCAGCGAAAATTGCAATTCGGTTGATAATTATATTTCTATCAAATCAGCTCGATTCCCATGGGAATCGCGGAACATAAAACTACTTATTTATTCATAGAGAACATCATGACGAATGGAAAATGAAATGCATAAAACAATGGACAAAGCAATATCATCTTAGCATAAGCCTACTCAATTTTAAAAACACGTCGCCAAACCCAAATTGAAATAAAAATACAACATAACTACACAATGTTCAACAACCAATTTAAAAAAAAAAGGACCCCCCCCCCCCAAAAAAAAAAAAAAACCCAACTAAAAAAAAAAAAAAAAAAAAAAAAAAACAACCCCACAAACGAACAAACTAAAAGCAAAACAAAAAATAGCAACAACAATAAACAAAAACAATAAACAAACAAGAGAAGCATATAAAATTACCCCCACCCCTCTCTCTCTCTCTCTATTCATCTCCCCAGTCCCCCACCCCACCTCATCTCTCTCTCTCTCTCTCTCTCTCTCTCTCTCTCTCTCTCTCTCTCTCTCTCTCTCTCTCTCCTCGCGACCCTTTAATATCATTTAAAAAAAAAAAAGAAAAAGAAAAAGCAAACGGATTAAAAAAATTATAGATTTTCCTTCAATTCTGAATGGACGTTCATATTTAAAAAGGTCCACTTTTAAAACATCACAGAGGAAGTGATCAAATATACAGACGTGGAAAGAGAGAGGCGGTTCGTGCTTCTATTATTTATTTATTTATTTATTTTTGACGGAAGGTTTTGTGGAGGCACTACTCCCAGATTGGGTGACATTTGTACCGACATAAATATTGATAATGACTGTGTGATCAATCTTTAGCCCAGTTTCGCGGTCATAGATTTCTTAAAATATTATGCGCTTGGCTAAGAAGCTCATAACATTGCCATCCGGAAGTATAACCGACCAACACACAAAACGATGTGTAACCATGAACTTTTATAGGCTGGATAATACAGTTAAGTGAGAATTACTCATAAATGTGGATGGCAAAAAACAATCACAAAGACCCCGGTAACGTCAACTTCATTCTATCTATTATAGAATTAGCAATGATTTTACCAATTGATTTCTGACCAATCAAAACATGGAATTTGTAACATGTATTCAACCTTGAACGTTTACAGTCTGGTCAATACAATTTAGGGAAAATTGCTCATAAACATGGAGGGCGAAAAACAATAACAAAGACCCGAGTGATGTCAACTTCTTTCTATCTATATTATTCTAAACGGCAAATAAACAACATTCAACAAACAGGAGTGTGATACCTGTCGCGTTACTATAGAACGAGCTTAAGTGTCAATGGGAAATTAGCTCAAGGCGACCATGAGTTGTTATTTTTCAAACCTCTTGTTAGGCTATCTGTGTTGAAAACGCCTCTCAGTCGTCCTATGAATACTACTCACCATGGTTATATAAACCCATGCCTGGCCGCAAATCGTCATTTCCTTTTCTTCGCACAATGCAGGGTTGATTGTGTGAAAAACGTTCGGGGCCGGAAAATAGCAAGGCATTGTGCAGGTTACTGTACTGTGTAGTCCGTAAACGGGTGACCAAAATCATTGCATAGGGAAGGCAAATTTATGCAATGTCAGTCCGATCTAAAACAGATCAACAAAAATCATAGAACAGAGAAGGCAGATCTGTTACTATGCATATAAAATATGTCCCAACACAGAGAAGGCCGAAACTATGTTATACTGGCCGGTTCGGTAACAAACTAAATATAACAAAGAGAAGACCAAAACTGAGTTATAAAAATATTCAATACTGATCAGCTCGGTGACAAAAAGCGACGTAGATCTAGATATGTCGTAAAATCATATCTCCATAAAAGAGTGTGATAATAAAAAGGTGCCCGTTAAAAATTGAGTCGGTCAAATCTATATCCAAATCCAAAAGGATAGTGCAAAGTCTTGGACGTAAATTATATTTGAGAAGCAGTTGTTCTCAATGTTTGTTGGACCGAGTTCGGTATATAGATAGTTCGAAGATGACGTCACTCAGGCCTTTGTTATTGTTTTTGCCATCCGCGTTTGTGAGTTGTTCTCACTAAACTGTATTAACCAGACTATAAAAGTTCATGTTTACACAGAGTTTGTGTGTTGGTCCGTTATACTTCCGGATGGCAATGTTGTGAACTCCTTGGCCAAGCGCATTCTATCTATTGTGAAGAAGTATCTACACTACACATCTTCTTCACGAAAAATCAGATCAACGCTGTTACAAGAAAACAGAAGAGAAAACCTGAGACAACACAAGACAAGATTTGTTTGTGCGAATTGTCTTGTCTTTATGTGTTACTGAATAGGTACGTTTTGATTGTCAAAACCTTTTCATTTTGTTTTTGACATTTTCAATATTTAAATAAAGTTATAATTTCATTAAATCAGCAGACTTGTTTAATAAAATTAAAGCTATGCTTTTGTGGGGAACTTTTTATAATATATCATTAGTCCAATTGTGGTTGGAAATATCTTTATATTTTAATGTCATGCAAATGTTGCTGCTCGAAGCTCGAAGAAATAAATAACAATTTGAAATTGAATGTAAGCTTCAATTTAATTACAAAAACAGATCAAGTGAACGCTTCGGGTTTCCCCTTTATCAACAAAACAGGATGAATGAAACACTACAGATGATTGAGATAAAGTGGTAGTGTTTCCGATCCGAAAGCGAGAGCCATACCACTAGACTTCTTCTTCTTCTAGGTTCCATGCCTGGTCCAGGCTTCGGATACTGCATGAATTATCTCTCTCCATTCCTCCCTGTCTCTTGCCTTTTCAAACAGCTCTTGGATTGTTAGGCTGGTGAAGCCCTTCAGTTGGTCTATGAGTGTTTTTCTTTGTCTCCCCCGGGCGCGTTTACCAGGTATTTTTCCACAACTTGCCAGGTATTCATTCTTATCTTTCCTTACTATGTGTCCGAAAAAGGATAGTTGTCGATCCACTATTAAGGGCATTAGTTTCCTTTGTTGGTATGTTTGTTTTAGCACTTCTTCGTTCGTTTTGTGTGCAGTATACGATATTCTCTGCATCCTTCTCAAGCACCACATTTCAAAAGCTTCAATGTTCTTTTGTGTTTCTGCATTTGTAGTCCAGCTTTCGCATCCGTATAACAAGATTGGCCACACGTAGCACTTCAAGACTCGGAATCTAATCCCGAACGACATCTGTTTGTTTTTCAAAATGTTTCCCAGGTCCATGAAGGCCTGTTTGGCTTGAGTTATTCTTGCTCGTATGTCTCGGTTACATCTTCCATCTGTTGTCACTATTGAACCTAGGTATTTAAAACTTTCTACGTTGGTAAGTTGCTCGCCGTGAATCGTTATATTGCAGGTGTTGTTGTTTTCGGGGTTTTTCTGTATTACCATGCATTCCGTTTTGGTGATATTCACTTCCATTCCCTTGGCTTCACTATCTACTACCACTTTGTCAACAATCTTTTGAAGTTGGATTTCTGATGTTGCAATGAGTACCGTATCGTCTGCGTATCTTATATTATTTATGTTGTGACCTCCCACTTTTATTCCCTCCATATTATTTATGCCCCTCATGATTGTTTCTTGGTATAGATTAAACAGATCTGGTGAGGCAACACACCCTTGACGGACTCCTTTCTTAATAGGAATGGAATTTCCTGTAGAGTTTCCGATTTTGATAGATGCCTGCTGGGTGTAGTATAATGTTTGCATGAGTCTGAGGTCTTTCTCATCAGCGCCAATGGAGTGCAGTTGTTTTAGTATTTCTTCGTGGCGTACTCTGTCAAAAGCTTTTTGTAGTCGACAAAACAGAGGTATAGTGGGTCTGAACCTGTATAGCTCTTTCACTTAAAACACGGAGGAGGTATATTGCGTTCCTTGTCCCTCTGTCAGGTTGGAATCCATATTGTTCTTCTGCGATTTCGGGGTTAATCTTATTCCTTAGCCTGTTGATAATTATACGCAACAGTATTTTGTTGATGTGGCTTATTAAACTTATAGTTCTAAAATTTTCGCATCTGACTGCACCTGCTTTCTTTGGTATTGCTATGAAAATAGAGTTACAGAGATCTTCTGGAATTTTCCCAGTATTGTATATATTGTTGAATAATATGTGAAGTTCATCAATTGCTAGATCTCCTAGGCTTTTTAATACCTCTACAGATATTTCATCAGGGCCTGTTGCTTTACCATCCCTCATTCGTTCCATGGCATTTTCAATTTCACTTTTGGTGATGTTTGGTCCGCTTAATGGTTCTTTGAATTTCAGTGGTGGTTCATTTCTATTTGGATCATTGTACAGTTCGCCTATGTATTCTACCCATCGGCTTTCTATATGTTGTTCTTCAAATAGCAGTTCCCCTTGTTTGTTTTGGATACAACTTCCTGCTGCTTTGCTTTTCCTTTTCCCTGATAGTTCTTTTATTCTTTGGTGAGCTTGTTGGGGGTTGGGTTTGTATTCTCTTTCGATTTCGCAGCATTTCCAGTCTAGATAGTTCTCGTGTGCCTCGATGCATTTGGATTTAATGTGGTTGTTCAATGTTTGGTATTCTGCAGACCCTCTGTTGCATTTTCGTCTTTCTTCAAATAGGTTTAGAATTTCATTTGTCATCCATTCCTTTTTGCTGTTTATTTGAGCTATTGGTAAATGCTTTTCTGCAGTTGCTTTGACACACTTTTGGAATATATCAAATTGTTTTTCACATTTTTCATTATCAGGTTCACTTTGGCTTTGTATCATGAGTGCATTTTCAAATTCTTCTCTCATTTTTGTTTGTATGCCATTGTCTTTGCATAACCTGTAATCCCTCTTTATTCTACCAGCTGTTCTCTGAATAGCTTTAAACTTTATCCTTATTGTACAAACAACTGGGACATGGTCACTGTCTACATCGGCGCCTGGGTAGGTTTTGCAATTTAATATGCCATTTCTGAATCTTGATGATACTGCTATAAAGTCTATCTGGTTCCTTGCTCTGTCCCCTGGTGATTGCCATGTCCAGGTTCTTCTTGGGTGTTGTTGAAACCAGGTGTTTGAAATCATTAATTTATTTGTTCTACACCAATCTGCCCAGATGTTTCCTCGTTCATTTCTGTCTCCGAGTCCATGTGGTCCGATTATGTCACCATCTCTGCCTCTGCCAATCTTAGCATTTAGGTCCCCCATTACCATAAGGACTTCTTGTGATTTACACATTCGTTTTGCTTTGTCTAGTGAATGGTAAAACTCTGTCATATCTGCATCTGTCGCCTCTTCTGTTGGTGCATAAACTTGAATAATATTGGTGTCAACTACAGGTCCTCTTAGCTTAACCAGCAAAACTCTGTCTGAGATTGCTACGTGCCCTTTGTAAAATTTGGTTGATTTTTGGTCTAAGATCATCCCTACTCCTTTTTGGAAAGAGGTTCCACCACTCCATATGATCTTATATGTCATGTTGTTTTCTTCGACAAATGGATGATGCCAAGTCTGCAAAGATAGATCATCATCAAGCCCTACTGCAACCTCCTCGTGGTGTCGAACGGTAACAGGTCAAGCTGGCCAACTGCAGAGGGCGACAAGAATAGGCAATGGCAAACCATTCTTGTAACTTTGCCGAGTTAACTGCATGAATAAGTCCAAAAAGTTAAACGGTGACAGCGTAAAGGGGAGCATGTTTTCACGGAAGACTGCTGCCTCGCTCGGTTGGGAGCGTGATGTTCGTCAGGTCACACCGAACCGTCAGCCAGTTACTAGGCGAAATAAATTTAACAAATGTGACAAAACCAAAATTGGGACATGGAATGTCAGGACCTGTGCCCAAAAAGGAAAACTAAACAACATTCTGAAAGAAATGAAACGGCTCCAAATAAATATTCTTGGCCTGGCAGAGATGAGATGGAAAGAGCAGGGAACCATGTCAAAACCACTAGACTACATAGCCGCAAAATAGTACTGACGACGTCAGTGAATCCTACAGATTCGATTTAAAATACAAACTTGAGGCCACACTCGTCGCAAAACGGTATTATGTCGCGACGGTGCATGAAAGGAATGAAGATGACGTCACACAGCTCTTTATTATTATTTTTAGACAGCCTCGTTAGCGATTAGATCTCACTAATAAATTATATCAATCAGACTATTAACGCTAAAGGTTACTCATCGTTTTGTGTGTTGACATCTTTAATTTGGATGGCGGGCGTTGCGAGTATTTTACCTAAATGCATAGCATCGATGTGCATCTGTGCCAAAAACGCCGTTTTTTGTTGTTGTTATGTTCGTCGTAAATATACTGCAACACCGAATTTTCTCCAGACCGGCAATGTTTTCCGGTGAAACTGGAGTTTTGGCATCTATGAGATGATACGTGAGATAATATTATTATTATATAATATTATCAGAATTGAAACGATGGATAACAAGAAGGCAGAGCAATATAGATAGTATGCAGATGACGTCACTCAGGCCTTTGTTATTGTTTTTGCCATCCGCGTTTGTGAGTTGTTCTCACTAAACTGTATTAACCCAGACTATAAAAGTTCATGGTTACACAGAGTTTGTGTGTTGGTCCGTTATACTTCCGGATGGCAATGTTGTGAACTCCTTGGCCAAGCGCATTCTATCTATAGAATGAAACCTGACAGATGACACTCGGAACGTGTTAGTATTGATGGAACTGGCAAAGATAATACCCCCCCCCCCCCCCCCCCCCCCCCAAAAAAAAAAAACAAACAAAAAAAACCCAACCCCCCCCCCCCACCCCTCCCCAGAAATATGATGCTCTTGTCACGTATCTTTTAAAAAAAGTCTCTGACCCCCCCCCCCCCACCCCATCCCTCTTCCCCCTGAAAAAAAAACGACTAAAAATATAAATACTCCCCCCCCCCCCCAAAGGGTCAAAATAAAAGTGAAGACATCAACTGGTATCTTTAGTCCAATCATCCACATTGCTGAACGCAAACAAAAATCATTCAAATTTTTTTTGTTAATATATATAAATTGGGCCAGAAAACGTTCGCTTCCAATAAATAGTGTGCGCATGGCAAAGTAACTCACAACATTACCACCCGAAAGTATAACGGACCAATACACAAAACTATGTGTTACCTCTTAAATGTTCATAGTTTTGTCAAAACAGTTTAGTGAGAATTACTCACAAACATAGAAGGGAAACAAAAAACACAAAAAATAACAAAAAAAAAACAAAAAACAAAACAAAACAAAAAAAAGCAACCCCCCCCCCCAAAAAAAAAAAACAACCACCAAACAAACAAAACAAAAACAAATTAAAAAAGAAAAAAACAATAGTAAAGGCCTGAGTGATGTCTTCATCGTTCTATCTTTCGATAACGACAGATTTAACCATTTCACTGCCGTCCTCTGGAAAGACAAGTATTTAAAAATTAGGCCAGAAAACTCGTCCTTCAAATATCAATCGATTTAAACGACCCGAATCGTGGCAAAAAAAAAAAAAACCCAACAAACTCTCAATTCTGGTTTGAGAGTATAATTTGTCAAGATGAGGGTCATTAAATTTTAAATCGACCGATAGTTGGAAGGAAGAGTTTTGTGGCCCAAAGTTTTAAAAACATATGCCCCCCCCCCCCCCCGAACAACGGGGATGGAGTGAACTGGATAAAGTAGTAGTAAGCTTCGCAGTCCGAATGACGCTTGCTGAAAATCGTATGATTCAGACATGGTCGATAAGATAGTATGCGCTTGGCGAAGAAGCTCATAACATTGCCATCCGGAAGTATAACGGAGGAACACACAAAAATATGTGTAACCTTAAAGCTTTTATAGTCTGGTTAAGACAGTTTTGTGAAAATTACTCATAAACCCGGATGGCAAAAAACAATAACAAAGACAAGAGTGACGTCAACTTCATTCTATCTATAGCTGCTCTCTCCATCCATGTTGTTAATTGTTTCAAATTTGAGATTTTCAGGTCTGATACTTTTCGCGTGAAGATACAGGTTTGAGATTTTTTGGGGGATAATTTTAGAGTAATTTTAATTAATGTAAAAAAAAAGTAGTCATTCAGAGCCATAGGCTCATAGAGCCAGAATTTATCCAGTGAAACGGACAAGAGCAATTGCTTGCTAGCTTTTGGATAAGACGCTAGTTATCGCAAAGTACTTTCCGCCAGATCTATCAGACCCAGCTACCCAATCATGGCTTCGTGAACAGGGTGGGGAAGGGGGGGGGCGCTCAAAAAAAAAAAAAAGCTCGACTGCATCCGGGATCGACACGGCCTCTTTGCTTCTGAAACGAGTCCTCTACCAACTGAGCTAATGGGAACCCCCAATTTTTATTGATCAATATTAAAAGTAAAATTTTCTATCCAAAATAAAAAACAAAAACAAACATGTTTTGTAAGAAGACTACAATATACGCCGACTTAATTCGAGTTCATGGAGAGAGATTGTACCGGTTAAATTGTTTCTAATCTTGTCTTGGGGACCACATTTCTTCCGCATTTTTAATATCATTATCATCCCAGGATTATGGTACGTCCTAACACCCCCCCCCCCCCCCCCCCTTTTACACAGGCAGAGTAATGATGAGGCAGGTATTTTATTTTTCAAAATCATCATTTGCGACCCTCCGATTCAAAGCAGAACAGGCTTCAACATGAAGTCATGACGTCACTTCCCTCGTAATGACGCATGGTAATTAGTAACTGACTCTGAACTATCGGAACAATGGCGGAAGCCTTTATGAAATATTTCTCCGACGAGCATAAAAGTGTATCCAGAGGGAAAAAAAACAATTATAAATCTGATCATGTTTTGACTTTTATACATTCTGATCACAAGACATATGAAAAGTTCTAGCCAGCATGAAGAATAAAAAATAACGATTTTCTTTGTTTAGAACCACGATGGCCGCCGTTGCTGGACGATGTGACATCAGACTATTGAATCCAATTGCGTCGGGATGAACCGGGGACTATGTGGTCTTGTGGTATGACACTCGCTTTCGGATCGGGAGGTCCTGAGTTCGAGCCTCGCTCGGCGCGTGGTTGAGTCCTTGGAACAGACTCTTTACTCACATTCTCCCACCGTACTCAGGTGTAAAATGAGTACCTAGCCGTTAATAGCGTTGTCTCTATCGGAAACATTGCAATATCGCCTCACAAGCGTCGTGTCTCGTTCTACATGTTACGTGTTGCTGTTTGTCAGGGACCCTTTGTAAAGCGCTTTGAGCACATGTAGTGGATATGCGCTATGAAAAATCTCTAATTTAAATTTAAGTGAATTTAACTTTAAAATGATGAGAAATACCAAAAGGCGTCATAATGTCCCGTCCGACATGTTAAGTGTTGCTGTTGGCCAGAAGGGACCCTTTGTGACCTACCCTTGGCCACACAGAGCAGCGCCGGGTCGGTAGTCGATCTCGGTACCTTCAGGGCATGAAGCAAAGACCATAACCCCTGCGCCATCTGCCCTTAAAACAAAACAAAACAAACAAACAAAAAAAAAAATTAAAAAAAAATAAAAAACCAGCGCACGTTTTGACCTTTAGTAATGAAAATAGTCTGATCTGGAACAGTAAACCGATAAGAACAAGACGCTGATTGGCTTAGTTACCTTGATTCCATGACGCTGTATGACAAATATGTGCGGCTATGTGGTCTTGTGGTATGACACTCGCTTTCGGATCGGAAGGTCCTGGGTTCGAGCCTCGCGCTCGCCGCATAGTTGAGTCCTTGGAAAAGGCTCTTTACTCACATTCTCTCACCGTACTCAGGTGTAAAATGAGTACCTGGTCGTTAACAGCGTTGTCTTTGTCCGAAAAATTGTAATATCGCCTAACAGGCGTCATGTCCCGTCCTACATGTTAAATGATGCTGTTGACCAGGGACCCCTTGTAAAGCGCTTTGAGCACATTTAGTGGATATTGCGCTATATAAAGCTCAATTTTTAAATTTTTAAATACATAATACTGCCTGATCCTAAATAACTGACGTTCACTGGTCATAATGCTTTCCAATCAAGTTACTCAATTCATCTAACAATGCGATGAGAAAAATCACAAAAGGGAGGGATTTGAAAAAAAAATAATACAGAACTGAGCTTTTATATATCGCAATATTCGCCGCTAAACGTGCTCAAATCGCTTTACAAAGGATCCCTAGACAACAGCAACACTTAAAATGTAGGACGGAACATATGACGCCTGTTAGGCGATATTACAATTTTTTCGGACAGTGACAACGCTGTTTTACGACCAGGTACTCAGCCTACACCTGAGTACGGTGAGAGAAAGTGAGTAAAGAGTCTTTTCCAAGGACTCAACTATGCGCCGAGCGAGGCTCGAACCCAGGACCTTCCGATCCGAAAGCGAGTGTCATACCACTAGACCACATAGCGGGAGGAGGGGGGAGGGGTCGATTAACACAAAACAAAACAACCTAAATAAACTATAGCGTTTATATATATATATATATATATATATATATATATATATATATATATATATATATATATATATATATATATCGTAATATGTTATCCATTTGATATCGTGCTCAAAGCGCTTTACAAGGGAACCGAACGCCAACAGCAACACCTGACACATGTAGGACGAGACAACATTTTACTCCTGATACGGTGAGAAAAATATGAGTAAAGAGCCTTTTCTAACGATGAAACTTCCTCACGCCTATAGTGAAGCGGGACTCGAACATGGGACCTACAAGTCAGAAGATCAGCGCCACGCATACGACCAGACCACCACAAAGCCGTACAAAATATGTGCCAGTAAGACAGACATGCCTATTCAAAACACTAAAAATTCATAATATTTAGGAGATAAAAATTGCAGTCGCTATATATAGTTAACTTCAAAAATCAAGAATTCTTACAAGGATTAAATTAAATGTCACTTCAAAATCCTTAAAATTATATTGTCTGGAATCACTTTCATAATCTTTTTAGTCACTTAGAGATGCTTATGCTATTCTTAAATTAGATTTAAAATGTCATAATTCTACGACATTTTCGTAACGGTAGGCATGCCTAATAAGGGACTGAGAGGGGAAAGGGAGGAATTGATGACTAATTTCAGTGACGATGATACTGGAATGGAAAACGTGAAGTAAAAAAAACAAACCAAAACAACATAATAATAATAACAGGTGGTATGTATCTATACTATTTTCACCGTGTCTAAACTCAATTATCTTTATACAAATCAAACCTAAAAAGGATATTAGACGTTTATATTGGGTTAGAAATGGAGAGGACTACAAGGGTGGTTTGAGACAATTATAAATCTATTTTTCACACCAATCATCAATTCTCAGACTTTATGCGGTTTCCTGTAGATAGATAGATAGATAGATAGATAGATAGATAGATAGATAGATAGATAGATAGATAGATAGATAGAGAGTGAGAGAGAGAGAGAGAGAGAGAGAGAGAGGGGGGGGGGGAGAGGGAGAGATAAAAAGAGAGACACGGAGAGAGAGACAGACAGAAAGAGAGAGAGTGAGAGAGAGAGAGAGAGAGAGAGAGAGAGAGAGAGAGAGGGAGAAAGAGTGATAGATAGATAGAGATAGATTGATAGATAGATAGACAGATAGATAGGATAGAGAGAGAGAGGGAATGAGAGAGAGAGAATGTGTGTCTGAGAGAGAGAGTGTGTGTGTGTGTGAGAGAATGTGTGTGTGTGTGAGAGAGAGAGAGAAAGAGAGAGAGAGAAAGAGAGAGAGAGAGAGAGAGAGAGAGAGAGAGAGAGAGAGAGAGAGAGAGAGAGAGAGAGAGAGAGAGAGAGAGAGAGAGACAGACAGACGTGTTTGTCCCAGTAAAGTGTTTCTAATATAATCTTGTCTAGAGGAGACGGTGGTTCCTGGCCTTTAATAAGAGATTATAATATTATAACATCGGTGTCGACCAGTCCCGTTTGGAAAGCATTCTATAATATGCGTTTGTATTTTATTGTCACGTAGATCTGATTCTGGATGTCCCGAGGTGTTGTTAGAGCACTCACTACTCAAGCAAAGGGTTCGAGATCGATCCCAGGTGCAGTTGAGATTTTTTCTGACCCCCCCCCCCCTCTGTCCACCCAGCAGTGATTGGGTAGCTGGTTCTGTTAGATCTGGCGGAAAGTACTTTGCGATAGACACGCGTCCTATCCAAAGGGTAGAAAGCAATTGCTATTGTCCGTTTCACGCTAAAGAAACCGGGATAAACTCCGGCTCCATTGGGCCTCATGGCTCTGAAATACTACTTTTAGGTCCGATTTTCTTTCTAAGGCTGGAATCATCGTCATTAACCAGAGAATTTTTGAACAATCAAAACATGGAATTTATGACACATCCTAAAGGCCATTTAGACAAACATAGCTGGTTAGTTATGAACAATAGAATGAATGAAGTCGACATTTCGACTCTATTTGTTATTGTGTTTAGACAGCTAGTTGGGTGATTAGTTCTCGTCAGATTTTCTCAGAAACGTTTAAGATTACACATATTTTTATGTGTTAATCTTACACGTTTCTTGCAGACATGAACGTGAACATTTTTGTACATAGCTTTAGAATGCCACAAAGTACAAAATCGATAAGAAGACACGATTTATTGCTATAAAAACATGACAGCAAAGTATTTTAACCACCCCACCCCCCATTCAAAAGGCCAAAAAAAAAAAACATCAACAAAAAAACATTAATAAAAGAAAGAATTAATAAAAGATTAACAACAAAAAAAAAAAAAACAAAAAACAGCAACCCAAAACAAAAAAAAAAAAAAATGAGCACAATACAAAAAAACCCCCCAAAAAACAACAACCCAAAAAGCCAAAAACAAAACCAAACAAACAAAAAACCACACCTCCCCGCAATCTGCTCTGAAAAAAAGAAAGCAACAAGCCTTTATCTCCAACGGTATCCGAACTCGCGAATTTCGGATCCAAATTAGAACGTCTTACCAACAACGCCCCCCCCCCCCGGCTACCGCCCCCCCCCCCCCGGCTATCGCCCCCCCCCCCAATTCCTCCATCCCCCCCCCCCAACGTTTTCAATCACTGCCCTCAGGAGTGACAAAATTCAATTCCTGGGCCAGATTGACACTAACACCATCTTTACTGTTTTTTTTTACTTTGGAAGTGCAAAACTCATCCTATTCTACCTTGCTTGATAAAACGCTTTTGTTTTCTTCTCCATTATGACCAGAGTTTTAGTGTCAAAGATCAGTCGACTATAATAGTGACCCTTGACTTGGCTTGACTTCAAAACTCTCACAGACCCCAGGTGTTTAAGCTTCTATGGGAGTCCGAGATTAGACACCTTTTTTTATTGACAATAATAACACTTGACTTTTCTGGCCAATGCTGGATATATATATATATATATATATATATATATATATATATATATATATATATATATATATATATATATATATATATATATATATATATAATATATATATTATATATATTATATTATATATATATATATATATATATATATATATATATATATATTATATATATATATATTCCGCCAGAGTACACGGTAAGCAGTAAGGGAAAGCAGTAAGTTGATTCAAGAAATAATGATTATTTTTCACACACTGTACAATTTATTCCGAGAGATCCTTCGACCAACTAATCAAGCCACACCAACTATAGATCAGTATTAGACAAAACAGCTTTTGTTTTTTTTGTCCCCCCCCCCCCCCCCCCCCCCTCCATTACAGATTGGGAATTCGGATTTCGTAATTTGACATCTCGCGTCTCCTCCCGACAAAATTTAAATTTTCACATTCTTCGATTAACCTAATTTCATATTATGTTTGTAAAGCAAAATAAAAAGAAACAGGGTGAACAAAAAAAAAAAAAAAAACAAAACAAAAAAAAAATAAAAAATAAAAAATAAAACAGAAGCAAAATAAAAGCGCCAAAGTTAATCAACAACAACAACAAAAATTGAATTATCAAAGCAAATGAATATTGATTAAAAAAAAATAAAATCAAATATAGCAATAACAAACCAAAACAAAAGCAAAACAACCCTTCCCTAACAAATAATAAGGAAACCCCCCCCCCCCTCCCCCACCGAAACAAAAACCCAGCAAAAAACAAACAAACAATGAAACAAAAGAAATAAAAAAAAAACAAACAAAAAACCAAAAGAAAAAACCCCAAAAAAACACCGGGAAAATTGTTATTATTTACACATGTGCACACACACACACACACACACACACACGCATTCACACACTTATTCGCACACACACACGCGCACGCCCATACACACATTCACACAATGATTCGCACATACAAACATACACACACACAGACACACACACAGACACACACACACACACACACACACACACACACACACACACAGGGTTTTGCAATAATCAACAACCATCACGACTAAGCGCCGATTGACGTAGTCTCAAAAGACGAGACACACTACGGTCAAGACTCGGCCACAGGATTAGTCGTTTTTGTTTTTAACCGTCTCCATAACATCCAGAGGAAAATCGTCACATTCTTTACGATGCAGCCAACAATTTTCTTATTCTGATTTCATTTTGTTATAGTTATAGCTATAAAAACTCGACACTGTGTTGCAGAGCTCATTTTTCTGAACAAAATATATAGAATATACTGGTTACTATACTGTTTGAAAAATCTATTTTTGTGTTGGGCGAGTAGTTTTGGGTAAAATTCTGTAAATAGTAGTAGTAGTAGTAGTAGTAATAATAATAATAATAATAATAATAATAATAATAATAATAATAATAATAGTAATAATAATAATAATAATAATAATAATAATAATAATAATAATAATAATAACAATAACAATAATAATAATAATAATAATAATAATAATAATAATAATAATAATAACAATAACAATAATAATAATAATAATACACATTTAAACAGCGCTCATTCTCGTGTAAAACACAAGCTCTGGGCACTTTACAATATAAATTATCAATTTTGAGTGAAAACAAAAAAGCAAAAAAAAAAAATAAATAAATAAATAAATAAATAAAAAAAAAATTAAATTAAAAAAAAAGAAAAAAGAAATAGCTGGAAAGGAGAGAGTTAATCCCTGAGGCATGAATCTGATCACATTGTCATCACGTCATTATATACTCTATAATATATCACTTACATATTTTATAAGCCCTAATTATAACCATCGGTGGGCAAAAAATGTCTGATTGCAATGACCCCCCCCCCACCCCAAAGTAAAATAATAATAATAATAATAATAATAATAGTAATAATAATAATAGTAATAAAAATAATGATAATAATAATAATAATAATAATAATAATAATAATAATAATAATAATAATAATAATAATAATAGTAATAATAATAATAATAATAAAATTAATAGTAATAGTAATAATAATAATAATAATAATAATAATAATAATAATAATAGTAATAATAATAATAGTAATAAAAATAATAATAATAATAATAATAATAATAATAATAATAATAATAATAATAATAATAATAATCGTAATAATAATAATAATAATAATAATAATAATAATAATAATAATAATAATAATAATAATAATAATATAATAATAATAATAATAATAATAATAATAATAATAATAATAATAATAATAATAATAATAATAATAATATAATAATAATAATAATAATAATAATAATAGTAATATAGTAATAATAAAATTAATAATAATAATATTAATAATAATAATAATCATAACCATAATAATAATAACAATAATGCACATTGCAACACGTAGTTAATGGGTATTGTTTAACAAGCGGGCACTTAACCTGCAACTTGCAACGTATAATATTGTATACAGGCCTGGCTTGGCTAAGAAGCTCACAATATTGCCATCCGGAAGTATAACGGACTAACACACAAAACTATGTGTTACCTTAATCATTTATGGTCTGGTTAATACAGTTTAGTGAGAGTTACTCATAAATGTGGATGTCAAAAAGCAATTACAAAGACCCGAGTGACGTCAACTGCATACTATCTATAGCTCTATAATCTGAGCCTGATAATCATATCCTTCTGTATTGTCATTCACTGTTTTAAGTTTCGCATGATTTTTCATTTTAATTTAGACTATAATAACTTTTTCCTTCCATACGGGAAAATTTCTTTGAATCTATCATTGTCTAATAGTATGTCCCTGAGGTAGAGAATAATGCATTGTCTGATTTCAGGCAGTTGCCTGAGAATATACCGCCCTGTATGTAACAGGGTATTGGCTCGATACGGCCAGATAGTGAACTAGGTAAAACATAGCGAAATCCATAAATCATGATAATAACCGTCGAATTTGCGCAATGTAAATGATATTGTTTGTTTTCCATTATGAGTTAACTCACTGAACCCTAACACCGACTATATCCGTAGGTTACTTTTGCCCCATGCCGATTTATTACTTTTTTCTGAGACAAATTATTGGCGTCGTATCAAAGCTAATGTTTTTAGTTTTTGCATGCTTGTAATAGTTGAATCAAACTATCTATGTACATGCTAATTTTTAATACATATTTTCCGATTTTGAAAAGTAGCAAAAATCTCTAGGATTGAGTGAGTTAAGAGAACTAGCTCCGAGGACGACCGAACAGCCAACTTGCGAACTCTATCCGTCGTGAAACCCTTGCAACTGACCTTTTCTGAAGGAATCGGATGATAATTTCTGTTTTGACACCGAAGACCCGGCCGGGTATGGCATAGGAATTGCTGGAGGCAAAAGAGGAAGTCGGTCTATAGTTGTACGGATGGGGGGGGGGAGTCTCGGCCGTCCGCTTTAAATTGAGAACGGTGTATTAGAGAATGCGACTGTAGATTCCCTGAGGTTACAACTTGTATTGGTAACCCAATAATGTCAATTTACAAAACAAGGCAGTTTTAACTACTACTACTACTACTACTACTACTACTACTACTACTACTACTACTACTACTACTACTACTACTACTACTACTACTACTACTACTACTACTACTACTACTACTACTACTACTACTACTACTACTACTACTACTACTACTACTACTACTACTACTACTACTACTACTACTACTACTACTACTACTACTACTACTACTTTTTAATTTTTAATGTGGCTTAATGCCTAAAACGACATTATTCTGGGTTGATTAAGATGCTAGAAACTGTTTTATAATTATAAAGTATAGGCCTAATCGATTCTACACAATTCTAGCACATCCGCAACAAAAATGGATGATGTCATTCAGAATATACAGAAAGAAAAGAAGAGAGAGAGAGAGAGAGAGAGAGAGAGAGAGAGAGAGAGAGAGAGAGAGAGAGAGAGAGAGAGAGAGAGAGAGAGAGAGAGAGAGCGGGAGAGCTGTGTTAATACAGTACTCACTGGATTGTAGCAAGCTCTTACGCCAAGCCAAAAAGCGTGCTGGAATCCGAGGGTCCGAAATTTGATGCTAATGGGAGCAGACGAGTTACTATACAAATGAAATTTGGTAGCCCAGCTCCAGCGTATCTTCTTGCAAAGCGTGCTGGATTTCGGCGTGCAACAATCCAGCGAGTACTCTTGATGCTCAGATGTTGAGGGGCTGATGTCAATAGGAATCACAGATGATGTCCAAGTAAGCTATTATTACTCATGTCATAAAAAAAAAAAAACAACGAAAGTTATTGAAGCGGTGCCTGAACTAGGAAGCTTCCAGATCACAGTGCAATGGCTTAACAACACAGCCACCTCGTCCTCAATTACACTATCGATTTCGTTGTGCGGCTTTGCGGTCTTGTGGTATGTCAATCGTCTTCGGATCTTAGATCCCGGGTTCGAGTCCGGCTCTGAGGGACGCAAAGTCGTGTCTTTGGAAAAATCTCTCTACTCACATATACTCAGGTGTAAAATGAGAATAAAAGCTACGAAAAATACAAACCGCTGTCGAAATCATTATAATATCGCCTTACAGATGTCATGTCTCGTCGTTATGTATTGTTGATGACTAGGTGTCACCTGTAAAGCGTTTTGAGCACGTTTAGTATATAATAGGCTCAAGTTTATACAATAAAAGTTTTATGACCAGAGTGAAATAAGATAATTTGTCATTGCACAGCATACTAGTAATTCCCTATAGATAACAATGATAAGACAACAATGCACGAGAATGTAAAGATAAGTCAATTTGTCACTGAATAATGGACGTAAGAGATTGAAAACTGTCACCTGCTCCATACTAACTGTTGCCGTTACCAGTTAATTAACAAATTTATGCATGTATGGAGAATGGCTCATCCTTGAACTCGGGGAAGATATAATTGGAGTATAAATGATTGAGAATAATGGTTGGGTCAAATGGAGGCTGTTCTAACAACAGATTATGGACTATTCCATAATCGTCAGCGACAAGTTATATTATTTCATATCACGAAAACAAATATCGACAGGACCCTAATGAAGAATTTTACATGCTATAGGATATGCTGAAATCATGATTTATTCCACCCCTCATCTTGGAAAACTCTATCATTTAGTAAAAATGAAATAGTTGAATAATGATTCGAACCCGTGGTATAAAATATTTATTCAAAGATTGCAGAATATTTTCGCTTAATTTACTGGCTTGAGTAAACTTTGACAAGACAGCTGATTGGTCATTTAAAATAACCTTTTAGTGCGTATGAATACAATTCCGTTTTTCTTTTTTTTTTTTTTTGGGGGGGGGGGGGGGGGGGGTCAAAGTCAGAATATTGTTTTTCTTTGTTTTTAAGGGTTTTACGGCGCTTGCAACACATTAAGGTCATATCAGCGCCAGTAAAAAGGAAGAAAATGGGATAGTAAAAAGTTCTAGAACTACAATTAAAGCACAAAAGAAAAGGTAAGACAAAGGGGAATTGGTTAAAATAGGCAACAGATGTAGATTCCAAGAGCACACCGCCAAAGTACTTAGTTTGAGATCACCTAAAAGTCTCATCCAGACACAAGCACAGGTCCCAACTAAAAGGAATACACTCAAATGTTTACCAATCATATAATATAATATGTAAACTAAACATAATACAATGCATAACAGAGAGATGATTTACAAGGAAAAAAATATCATCTCCCAAAACTATAACTATACATTCGACTGTTTCCCTCCCAGCCAAGGAACTCCGGCAAGGATCAGGACAAAACTATGAAATCTCATTCCAAGATAATGACAGGAAACAATTGGAAAACGGGTATGGGGGATAGAAGACACAGCATGTACCTCCCTGTCCACTATAGGAGGTCAGGATCCCCACCCAGAAAGTCAGAATACACAAATGGTGACTCGAAGATACACACACAGAATAATAAAATTATAATTCTGATAATGCTGAAAACATATATAGCGCTATCGGCAATGGGTAACATCAACCTTCAACGTTATGATCGTCAAATTGATTTGAAGGAACACAGCTTTCCATTATGTTCTTTCTGTAGAAAAACAAAACAAAGACAAATCTCACTAACACATGTCTTGAACACAATTTTACACTTTAACAAATACCTTCAATTTCATTGTGCCTTCGTTGGTGTATCTACACTGATAATACACAATTCGGAAAAAAAGAATATCAAACTTTGAAAAGAAAAGTCACACAGCTCTAGCACACAATAACAAAAACGTAGCTGGCATAATATGTCTAAACTAGCAGACGCTCTTCTAGTGTCAGATTAATTTAGAAAAACTGTTTGAATTGGTCTAAGTACATGCCATTTTAGAGGCATCACATTTGGTAAATGCCCAAGGAAGTGGATGACAATCTTGAATTGCTTATCCCATTTCAATGGTAAGTATCTAGACAAGACTTTTTGTTTGTTTGTTTAATGACAAATACAAAAAATGCATTAAAAGTACCAATTTGGCACCTGGCGAGTGACGTCTCGCCTCTGTTTATATGGAAGCCCTTTGGACAAGAGATGTGTAACTTGAATTAATTGAAAAATGAAACATTTTTACAAATTAGTTATTGGTTATGAAACATATAAGAAAATTACTTTGAGAGATGGAATAATGGTATTCTTTCAAGGGTTTGGATTTATTAAGTTCGTTATATTTTTTTATCGCGGAATAACTCGCTTGTAAGCTCGTAAGTTAT
Source organism: Berghia stephanieae (assembly GCF_034508935.2). Taxonomy (NCBI): domain Eukaryota; kingdom Metazoa; phylum Mollusca; class Gastropoda; order Nudibranchia; family Aeolidiidae; genus Berghia; species Berghia stephanieae. The sequence continues at coordinate 22,107,496 of NC_088366.1, forward strand.
TTGGCGCAATAAAAAACATAACTCATTTAATAAATCCAAACCCGTGAAAGAATCCTACAGTATCCCCAAACAAGTTATTTCCGGATTTTATATAAAACACATACAAATTATATAACTTAATTTACATTTTATGCATATCATTAAAGTGATCAACTCGCTTCCTATACTGCCGTACTCAAAAAAACTATTACAAACAAACTGAAAAACATAATGCAGTCGTATTATAGAAAAACCCATATTTTAATATTTGGCCAGAAAACTCGTCCTTCAAATATCGATCGATTTAAATGACCCTCTTTTGGCAAAACACTTTCAAACCTGGGATTTCGCGAAGTCAGAATGCGGGATAACCCATGACAAATTTGTCTTAAAAACTGACCGATTACTGCAAAGTAGCTTGAAAATTTGACCGATTGGTAGCATGAGAATCAGTCAAACAGACAATAGCTTGGCTGGCAAAAACTATAGCAGATAGCTGTAATCAGCACACAACGCAAAAACTATGGGTAAAATAAATAGTTTATCGGAGAGAAGGATGAAGGAGAATTGGAAAATAAGAGTAAAGGTGGTGTTAGTAAAAAACGTAAAGAAAGAATGGAAGAGAGAGAGAGAGAGAGAGAGGGAGAGAGAGAGAAAGAAAGAGAGAGAGGAGAGAGAGAGAAAGAAAGAGAGAGAGAAAGAGAGAGAGAAAGAGAGAGCGACAGAGAGAAAGAGAGAGAAAGAGAGAGAGAGAAAGAGAGAGAGAGAGCAAGAGAGAGAAAGAAAGAGAGGAGAGAGAGAGAGAGAGAGAGAGAGAGAGAGAGAGAGAGAGAGGGAGAGAGAGAGGTGGCGGGCAGAAACAGGGCCAATGAGAAATGATGTGCTCTTAATCGGATATTGAGAAATGAAATGTTTAATATTTTGCAGCTAACGCCATCGAATGTAATGTAGGCATCTCTGTATTTAAAAATTGTCCCAGCTGTCTCGTCGCTAGATCCGATTCATAGCAGAGGATGGAAGAATCCGTTGGGTACATAAATGGACGCAGAGTGATTATAAGCATTATGTGCCTTAAACGTTGTGCGAATATTTGGTTTTGTGGTATGGCACTCGCTTTCAGATCGGAAGGTCCTGAGCTAGGGCCTCTCGGCGGATAGTTGAGTCCTTGAAAAAGGCTCTTTACTCAGTCTCTTTCCGTACACAGGTGTAAAATGAGTATCTGGCCGTCAACAGCGTTGTCTCTGTCGGAAAACAAAATTGTAATATCGCCTTTCAGGCGCCATGTCTCGTTCTACATGTTCCCTGTTGCTGTTGGTCCAGGACCCTTTGCAAAGCACTTTGATCAAATTTAGTAGATATTGCGCCCGAATTTTAACAAGTATATATGCTTACTAATTTGTACCTAACACCATCCAATGCGAGGGTAGGTATCTCTGTTTGTAAAAGCTGTCCCAGCACATCTTGTTGTCGCAAGATAGACACAACAGAGGATGAAATGAAATGAAATGAGCTTTTATACAGGGCAATATCCACTAAACGTACTCTAAGCGCTTTACAAGGGGTCCCTGTCCAACAACAACATTTAATATTTAGGACAAGACATAACGCCTGTTAGACGATATTATAATTCTTTTTCAGACAGAGACAGCGTTGTTAACGGCCAGGTACTCATTTTACACCTGAGCAAGGTGAGAGAATGTGAGTAAAGATAATTTTCCAAGGACTCAACTATGCGCCGAGCGAGGCTCGAACCCAGGACGCGAAAGCGAGTGTCATACCACAAGACCACATAGCCGCACATGATGACATCCGTCTAAACACAAAATCGTTGGCAAGACAGCAATAATTAGACGTTAGATTTTCTTCGTCAAAAACTCTAGGGCACTCAACCTTTAACCAGTTAACTGCTGTACTCCGAATAAAAAAAAATCTGTATTTAAAAATTTGGCCATAAAACTTGTCTTTCAAATATCGATCGATTCAAATGACTCGCAAGGTCCCAGGTTTGAGAGTTATTGCCAAGACGAGGGTCATTTAATTAGATCTATATTTGAAAGACGAGTATTCAGGCTAAATTTTTGAATACGGGACAACAGTCGGGCTTAATTCACTTTATACGGTATAATATTTGATAGAAAAGTATAAGGCTTACAAAACTAAAAAAAAAACAAAAAAAAAAAAAACAAAAAAAAAAAACAGGGACATATTATAAAAATAATTATGTAAAATAATAAAAGGATGAAGAATCGTCTGTTTTGTTTGGTGTCAATTAATTTTCCATTGCGATTGAACTTTAACAATTCATAGCCACTCAGTAATTTTCAAATAATGCCATTTCAGAACTTGTGAAGGATATCGGCATTAAATCGTCCAAACTATCGGGTATCGGGTAGCCTTTTATGCTGTTAGAGTAACACCGTCTGACCGGTAATCAGGAGGTCGCCCGGACATACGAACATAATACCGGGCAATGATTGTACCGATTACAAAAAAACAAAACAAAACAAAACACAAAACCAAAAAAAAAAAAAAACAAAAACCCCAAACAAAACAAAAACAAATATAAAGACAAAACAAAAATAAAAACAAAAAACAAACAAAACAGAAATAAAAACAAAAAACAAACTGAACAAAAAATAAAACAACACAAAACTAAAACAAACGAACAAAACAAATTTATAGACATGCATATAGTTTATATCCCGAAGAGACGGTAATAATTATTGCTTGTTATTTTTGGACAATAAGCTGCTATATCGTAAAGTACTGCCCGCCAGAGGTCACAGACAGGGATACCCAATCAGTGCTATGTGGACCGAGGAGTCTGAATGATAATGATAAAATTTACGACCTCGCCCGAAGCTGGTATCGATACCTGTTCGTTTGCTCGTGAGTCGAGGATTTCAAACCATTGAGCAAGTCAGAATCATCAATAGCAAAGAGGAGATAGAGATAGACACAGACAGAGAGACATATATATATATATATATATAAATGGATAGATAGATAGATGGATGGATAGAAAGAGACTCTCTCAACGGAAGTCCGTTTTGGAAGTCAGGTAGCACAAATAAGTTATCAGCGGTATTGCTTCGTTCTTGTCTCTGCAAATGATATGCACTGACTGGACATCTGGATCTATTAGATCAGACGCAGAGCACCATGAAATAGATTAGCGTTCTATCCAAAGGGTGGCGAGGAATTGCTACTCCCCGTTTCACGCTAAGGAAACCGTTATAATAAAACTCCGATTTCATGGAACTTTCATTCTTAAGATCAGTTGGCTACCAATCACTGTGACTATTACTGCTGCTGGCTTGGTAAAAATGGTATGGTCTACGGTTTACAAGTCGATCAATTATAACGATTTGGAAGAAACCCAGTCTGAAATGACGAAGATAGCCGAATGAGACATCCTCATTAACTCTCTCCTTATTCCTCACATTCGTTACTATACAACCAACCTTGTTCTTATTCACTTTTCTTTTGTTTGTCATAAAATCTAAAGAAAATGAACAGTGTGTTGTTGAGCATGTTGTGCTAAAGAAATTATTTACTGCAAGAATTTTACTCCTATTATCTATGTCTGAGTGATAAAAATTATATATTTTTGAGTTAGTTGGGCTCGACGTTTTTGGTGAAAATCCTGAAAATGGCTGGTAAGGAGAGGGTTAAAGCAACTAGAAATTTCATGAACCTTGTCTTTATTGATTCAACCATTCGACCAGCCGTCTGGTAAGACGAGATTTGGACGACAATAGATTTAATCATCCTTATTAAAATTGTAAACCACCGCCTTAGACCGGTATTGGTATTATATTATGTCGGGTTAAACAAGATATCAAAACTAAAATTAAAAAAAATAAAAGGAAAAGTAACAAAATGAAGTTGTTTTTTTTTTTACCAAACCAAATTCAGGGATGCCTAATGGTTTTTGAAAGAAAAAAAAACTCCCTGAAATTGAGCCGAGCATTACATCTCGCCCAAAACGAACCTTGTAAATGTTTTTTTTAATTTTTTTTTTAATTAAAATTTTTTTAAGGGGTGGTTTGGGTCTTTAAAAAAAAAATAAAATAAAAATAGATAATTGCCTGTATTGGGCGGTTTTAATAATTTTGTATCGTCATTATAAGTTAAAAAACTTTTTTGGTGTGAAAAATATAAATTATCTGTGTTTATACCCCTTTCGTAACCTAATCTGGGGGTCTGGCATAAAAAAATATAACAATCTTGTGGCAAACGTTCCACAAAAACTAATAAATGAATAACCTCCATAATCTTCTCTCTTATCAACATTGTAAATGTTGCTGCTCGAAGTTCGAAGAAATAAATGTGAAGTTGAATGTAAGCTTCAATTTAATTTAAAAAAACAGATCAAATGAACGTTTCGGGTTTCCCCTTTATCAACAAAACAGGATGAATGAAACACCACAGATGAATGAGATGATGTGGTAGTGGCGTAGTTAAGATGCATAAACAAAACATTGGTTGGCATGTTATGCTCCTTTGTAAGGAAGCACGAATTAAAATAGAATACTAGATATCCTTTCTTTAAAAAATATAGCATTGTGGAGAATATTGTGCTTATTTGAGTCAATAAAAAAAATGATACGGCGCACAACTCTACTGAAAGATTTGAAAATTAGAAATGTATTTTTTACAGATAGATAAACAGATAACTTGATTTCCTTTTATAATTTAAAGTCAGTTTTAAAGTTCGTTGAGTCACACAGATATCATAAAATACGTACCGACGACACTAACACTCTCAAAATCAACCAATTTCGTCACTGTAAAAAGTTGTCAGTTTGCGTCATCTATTATTTATGACATGAAGTATTATTATTACTTCCGTTGTGTTGTTGATTTAGCGGTGATCAGTGTTGTTATGTAGTAGTATGTTCTAATTGCGTGTATGTTTGTGTGTGTGTGTTTGTGTGTGTTGTGTGTGGTGTATACATGCAGGTGTGTGTGTGTGTGTGTGTTGGCACTTTTCAGCAAATCGTGGCATTCATAGTGATATTATTCACTTGATCACATGAAGGTATTCGGATTTACACAAATTTTAAACAGGTTTCACCGATTAAGAACGTCAACTAATATTACTGCTGATATTACGGTCGTTTTGATGCCACCGATGTGATAATTATTGCCCTGGGAAACATATAATTAAACGTTGTCGACAAACTGTCAATTGTATCTGTCTAGCTTCTTGCCCGAACAAACTTGATATTTTTCGCGTCTGCTTCAGATTTTCATTTGACCCCACATAAGTTAGGTAAAGGGGAGGCATTCCGAAAGCTCCTACATCCCCAGTATTCTTTCAATTTGTGTTTTTACCGTTGATCTTTTATCATCATTTAGATTTGTGAGGATTTTCTTTTCTATTAGGGTTAGTCATAGGTCTTAGTAAAGGTGCTAGGGGGGAGACATTCCGAAAGCTCCTACATCCCCAGTATTCCTTCAATTTGTATTTTCACCGTACATCTTTTGTCAGGCGTTTATTTATTCAATTTGTCATCATAAAGAAGCATTGATAGATATGATAGATTTGTGAAAGTTTAAAATTTCTTAATTTGACCATTGTTTTGATTCTCGGCCGCCATTTTAATTTGTGAAGTATTGAAAGGTAGTGCAAAGCAGTCCGAGGGTTTTTTTCTATTATGTTTGTTATAATGCTAGGGTGTTTATTTTCCTATTAGTATTAGGGTTAGTTACAGGTAAACTAGGTTTTACTTTTTCTTGGGGTTAGTTGAGGGAATATTATTTAAGTTGTTTCCTTAAGCTTTGCAGTCCGAATGCCGCTTGCTGAGAATTGTGTGTTTCAGTCATAGTCGATGAGTATATATCTGCTCTCTCCATCCATGTTGTTCTTTGTTTCCATTGGTCACGGCCTGGGCCAGAGTTTTGAAGCTGTCAAGATCTTGTTGTGACTTTAGTACGGAGGGCACTGCAATATTTCTTAGTTCTTCAGGGATTAATTCGTCGCGTAATCGGAATCTCTTTGCCAGAGACAATTACAAATACTGATCTCTATGCAAAAAATAGGGTCCAACGCCTGAGTACGATAATTAAAAAAAACCCCCAGCGATGGAGAAGATAACATCCCAGCCCAAACTGCAATGACAGAATATTTCCTTCATGGCAACTAATATGTAGGGAGACCACGAACATCAATAGTAACTACCCTGAACCAGGATCTCTCTACATATCAGAAATTTCTTTATTCAGATGATGATGATTCACGTTGATATTTGTTGTTATGATAACGACTATAATAAAAAAATAATGATAATGATGATGATAATTGTTTATGATGACGATGATAATGATGATGATGATGATGATGATGATGATAATAATATATTATTAATTTGCATGCGTAATTCTATGTATGTATGTATGTATGTATGTATGTATGTATGTATGTATGTATGTATGTATGTATGTATGTATGTATGTATGTATGTATGTATGTATGTATGTATGTATGTATGTATGTATGTATGTATGTATGTATGTATGTATGTATGTGTGTATGTGTGTATGTATGTATGTATGTATGTATGTCGCCATCGTCATCATCATCATCATTATCATCATCATCGCCATCATCATCATCATCGTCGTCGTCAACATTAATATCATTATTACCTCTGGGACTTTCTGTGACAGAATCTGAACCTTCACTGATCAAATTGATACTCCAGTTCTATACATTGTACACTATTTTATAAAGGAAATGGTATTATGTCAATGAATATTTTGCCCTTGTTACATTATCATGTATATTTCCTGAAATATACAATTTTGATATGTATGTATGTATGTATGTATGTATGTATGTATGTATGTATGTATGTATGTATGTATGTATGTATGTATGTATGTATGTATGTATGTATGTATGTATGTATGTATGTATGCATGCATGTATGTATGTATGCATGTATGTATATGTGTGCGCGTGTGTTTGTGTGTATGTGCCAGAAGTAATCGATAACTGAAGAATATATAACCAAACATTAGGATGAAATGAAACTAATTTCAATAAATAAATACTGAATAATAGATAACTATGTTGATATAACAGGTATTAATTAAGTTAACAAGATAATGGTATCAGTAATGCCATAAAGAATGGACATTACAAAACCAAGTCACTGAAAAAAAATCCATATGATGTAAATGATGCCAATTTGATTAATATTCATTTATGTAATTATCTGTAAAGGTGAGTATATACCATGTTATGAAAACGATCTATTCTTATAACTATAGAGACACCTAGTGGATCATAACCACGCCCCTCGGACGTGGACAAAGCGCTTTACAAGGGGTGCCTGACCAACAGCAGCACAACATGTAGGACGTGACATGACGCCTGTTAGGCGATATTACAATTTTTCGGACAGAGACAACGCTGTTAACTCGGCCAAGTACTCAGTTTCCACCTAAGTACGGTGCGAGAATGTGAGTAAAGAGCATCCCCCCCCCCAAGTACTCGGCTATGCGCCGAGCGAGGCTTGAACCCAGGACCTTCAGACCCAAAAGCGAGTGTCATACTACAAGACCACATAGCCGCAATGATATTTAATACTTAATTTTGGGCTCAAATCTTACAATTTGAGTTAGAAGTAAATGCCGTCATTGAGGAAAGTGAGTTTTGTTTCTTCTTCAACTTAAAAATAATATTTAAAATTTCCTCAGTATGAGGATTTGTACTTAAAACTCAATTATTGCCATCTAGGGAGTCGGGGCTGGTAACATTCCTGAAAAGGTGAGAATAATACAGTACACGACAAAGCAGAATAAATAAACATAAACAAATAAAAGTTATTAAAAAAAAAACACACACACACACAAAATAAAATAAAAACAAAACAAAAAAACCTCCAAAAACAAAACAATAAAAAACACAAACAAACAAACAAAAAACAAACTTCAGCCTTCATGACTGAGAATTGAACGACATATCTCTTATATAAAATAATAAACATAAAAGAATATCACGGCTTCGAAAAAGAACAAAATACAAAATAAAAAAAAAAAATAAAAAAAACAAGCAAAAAACGGAAAGTTTTGGGCTCAAACTCCCTTCTGCAGCCATTAACAAAAACAATAAAAACATTTAAAATGAAGACGGTCGGCAGAGAAATGAGAAATGAGAATTATTCTCGCAATTAATTCGATCTTGAAATCCGTAGTTTCTATTTTGTTCTTTTATCAAACTGGTATGTTCATTTTTATTCCAACCCTCTCCCTCAATAGTAACGCGTAACAATATCATGTTTACAATAATAATTTGTGACGTCAGATTATCAAGCAGTAAATGTCACAAAAAAATCAGTTTTTAAAAAAAAAAGTACCATTTTAATTCTTTTTGAATATGTCGTTTATTCAAAGATGACGAAATAGGAATTGACTGATGGCAGAATAAAAGATTTCTAACAATCTTGCGTTTTGGAATTCGAACTTTGTTCCGAACGTGCACTAGCAAGCTCGTGCAGCGGTTGGGAACACGTCCGGAATTCCAAAAAGCAAGAGTGTAAGAATGGTATATTATTCCACCCCTTCCATTGGAAAACCCAATCCTTTCTTAGTAATAAATAGGTAATCGTTGAATAATGCCTTGAACGCGGTGAATACAAAATTTTATTCAACGATTGCAGAATATTTGCGCACATTTTATTGGTGTGAAATAATGTGTAAAAGACAGCTGATTGGCAATTATAAATAATATTTTGGTGCGCATGAATGAATATAAATCCAACGTTTTTGTTTATTTGGTCATATTGTCATTCAGACAGTTGGAGAAAAATACAAATTATGGTGAATAGAAATACTACTAGACATACAATCGGTCACAAAATATCATATATCTTACATGGGGGGGGGGGGGGGGGGGGGGGGGTGGAATCAAACGTATTCTTTCATTTATTTCTATTTATTAAACTCGTTATATTTTCATTGTGCAATAACACATACTCGCAAGCTGGTAGTGTTATTGGGCACGATAAAATCAACTCGTTTAATAAATACACAGGAATGAAAGAATCGTATATTATTCCACATCGTCTAGCAGCTTAGAATAACCTCATTATATTGGCAATCAGGAAATCTCAGGTTCGATGTCTAGCTGAGGAAGGCTGATTTTTTTGGGGAATGATTTTCCTTTTCTTCTTTTATTAAAACTTCTGCTTTGTCTGCAAACCGACCTACTACGACTATGACGACGACGACGACGACGACGACGACGAAATAAATCGTTGAACTATACGAATTTTTGTGTTGCCAATAATGGGGAATCTATTTATGCAAATTTAATTCAACAAAAATTGTTTTACAGGGAAATGTGGAAGAACAATACTTATTTTTAGGAATTCGATGCATAATTTATTCCTTTTGAGGGCACGTTGGGGATTTTATAATTCAATTATGAGTACTCCTCGTTTGTATTTTGTTTTTGTTGTTGCTGTTCTTGTTGCCCCTGAAAACTACGAATTTTAATCTGTGACTTACACATACTTTTCAGATTGTTATCTTGCACACCAGTTCATATTCTACAATCTTTCAAATTTGATTAACAATAACTATATTAACCAGTTAACCACCGGACTCAAGAAAAAACTTGTATTCAGAAATTTAGCCAGAAAGTCGTTCTTCAAATATCGATCGATTTAAAAGGTCCTCATCTTGCCAACAGCTCTCAACTCTGGGTAATTCACACAGTCAAAGGTTTGATAGCTTGTGCTAGGATGATGGCCATTTTTTTGTCGATCGATATTTGAAGGACGAGTTTTCTGGTCAAATTTTAAAATACGTGTTTTTCTAGAGTACGGCAGTTAACTGGTTAAACATACAAGATATAGTGGGAATAAATCTTTCTCATTTTAACCCTAAGTCTTGAGAAAGAGTCTTTACTTTATAAAATATTCTGCTAGTCTTGGTATATAAATAATAAATAATTTAATAACTATTGGTTTTAAGCGTTAATGACAAGGTTAAGAAGAATTTTAAAAACAATAAACAAAAAACCCCCCAAAAAACAACAAAACAAAACAATAGTAAATCAATGAGGAAAACAACATTTTCAAAATAAAGTACAAGTACAAACCAAAAACAAAAAAAAAGAGGTAAATATAAATACTGTCATAATGGACAACAAAGTGTAAGACAATGGCTATATTTAATCGTTTGTAATACGATCCTCCTCCTCCTCCTTCTCCTCCTCCTCCTATCATCATCATCATCATCATCATCATTCTCCTCCTCCTCATTGTCATAATCATCCTCCTCCTCCTCATCATCATCATCATCATCACCATCCTCATCATCATCATCCTCCTCCTCCTCCTCCTCATCATCATCAACACCACCACCACCACCATAACTACCATACTATTTATATCGGTGACTCCTTTCTCTTTGAATTATCCAACATTTGCCTTTGACACAGACGCGGAATTACTCTTTAAAAAAAACAAAAAAAAAACAGCAAAGCTAAATTGGAAAATAAATTGACCACCTTACCGCGTTACGTCGTTGACCCAATTCCACAACGTCTGCCACAGACATCAGTCTGGATTCACTTTATACAACTTGCTCTCTTTTCCGCACTTTAACTCACTCAACCCTAACACCGACTATATCGTAGTTTACCCGGGGTTACTTTTACCCCCATGCCTATTTATCATTATTACATTTTTCTGAGACAAATTAAGAGGTGTAGTAGTATCAAAGCTAATGTTTTTAGTTTTTACATGTTAATGAATGGTAGTTGAATAAAACTATCTATCTATGCACATGTTAATACATTTTTTTCCCAATTTTGAAAAGTAGCAAAAATCTCTAGGATTGAATGAGTTAAGATACTTTATTGAGTCTTGTAGTGAATGTGTCACAGACATGCATGGCCAGGATTTGCTGTTCCCTATTTTTGTTGTTATTTTTTTTTTGGGGGGGGGGGGGGGTTGACTTTTAAAAAAAAGAGAGATAACATTCTGCTTTTTCTCTCTATTTTTGAAAAAACAGTACGGAACAAAATGAATCGTCTTTATAGATAGTATGCAGATGACGTCATTCAGGCCTTTGTTATTGTTTTCGCCATCCGCGTTTGTGAGTTGTTCTCACTAAACTGTATTAACCAGACTATAAACGTTCATGGTTACACAGAGTTTGTGTGTTGGTCCGGTATACTTCCGGATGGCAATGTTGTGAACTCCTTGGCCAAGCGCATTCTATCTATAAATAGAACGAAATTTACTTCACTCAGCTCATTGTTATTGTTTTTAATCAGCCATTTTAAAGAGTAGTTCTCGATTTATTATTTTAACCAAGACTATAAACGTTTAAGTTCAATTCAATTCAATGGGAGCGATCTATATTCATGTTTTCATCCAACCGAGTCATCAATCACGTGACTTGTTGCTGTCCAACTATAGGACATTTCTGAACATATGTAAACACGCTACTTTGTTTATGAAAGTTGTAAACATACCCACACACACACAATGACCAATCGTTATGTTAGATAGTTCAAAATCTGTGAACACTTTTCACTATGTAGGTCACTTTGAGCACATTTTGCAATGTGACCAATGACCTCAAGCAAATGGAAAGTTAATATAGATCATGCCCATTCTAATGTTTATTTTAGGTCATTGGCCAATGGTTATAACAACAAAAAGGGACAACATTATTTTAGTAATCGTTTAAGGTTACATATTGTTTTGTGTGTTGGTGCGTTTTATCCGGTTGGCGGATTTCATGAGTTTTCTAACTAAACGCATAGCATCAATAAAAAAGGTCGTGGATGGGGTGGGGGGGGGGGGGTGGCTATAATGGTGACGAAAATAATTACCCGAAGAAGAAGAAAAAATCACTTTGTGTTGACAACAGTAATAAAAAAAATCAGTTCAAAAAGTAATTAGGTCTAGCCCGCATTGTTACCGCTTGTGAATTACGTGAGAACACGTTGGGAATGAGAAAATGGCGGCCACCTGTAGTAGACAGGTTGACAGCATGGCCGACCCCAGACTCTCCAGGGAGTTCTTCCTTCCAAACCGTTGAGAACAGGACCTCCTACCGTTCACAGTAGTAAAACAAAAAAAAAAGAAGCAAATACAGGGAGAAGACGAATGGTAGAAGAAAACTGAGAAAATCTAAGGGACAAAAGTAAAGTGCGTCTATGTGGTTTAGTAGTATGACATTCGCTTTCGGGTCGTCGGAAGGTCCTTGGTTCGAGCCTCGCTCGCTCGGCGCATTTTTGAGTCCATGGAGAAGCCTCTTTACTCGCATACTCTCATCGTACTCAGGTGTAAAATGAAAAAATGTGTCCGAAAAAATTGTAATATCGCCTAACAGGCGTCATGTCCCATCCTAATAAATGTTAAATGATACTGTTGGCGGGAAACCCCTTGAAAAGTGCTTTGAGCACGTTTAGTGTATATTGCCCTAGATAAAAGTCTCAATTTTAAAACATGCTAAAAAAATTTGGGCAACAATAGTTTCTAAACCAAGAAATATAATTCAAAAATTTAAAAACTAGCATTGAATGTAATCTTTTAACTCTCATAAAATCCTCGTATAAAAAGAATTAAGCGTTCATTTCAGCTTTAAACTTGAAATCGCCCAGCCACCCCCCCCCCCCCAAAAAAAAAAAAACCCACAAAAAACAAAAAACAAAAAAAAAAAACAAAAACAACCCCGCCCCCCCCCCCCCCGCCCAAAAAAAAAACACAAAACAAAAAAACCCCCAAATAACCTGAAAAGTGTGCGCCGAATAATAGGGTAAGGAGTCGTGACGTCATCCATCCATCCCTCTCTTCCGGTTCAAAATTCCTTGAAAGTGTGTAAGCAGTCCTCCGGAGTGAATAGTAAACTATGAATAGGTTGCATCATGAATCATAGTATGAAGGTATAACTGTATTTTAGTACCATAATGTACAGGCAAATTCTTAGGATCACGTAAAATTAGTAAGGATGAATGATCTTCACAGTTGACCAGCATTTGTTTAGACTTGAAAATAAGATGCTATCACTCTGGACCAGAAGATCCGACGGACAAAGTGTTTTAACAAGATCGACAATTGAAGGACGAGTTTTCTGGCCAATTAATACTACTGTTAAAGACGTGGACATCTTCTTGCATCTTAGTAGTCACTTTTGACCATTTATTGCGGCACAAAAAAACAAAAAACAAAACCAAAAAATTTTTAAAAAGTTACAATTGGGGCATTACTGATTTTCGTTCATATTTTTCATATATTTCATTTGCGGCACTAGTGAAAATAATCAATTTTGTGAACTTGCTGCCAAAATATCGTCCAGCAATCAGTGGTTAGTTTATCACATTTCAATAAAGTTCACATAATGTTTATATCGATTATAAAAATCAGTGCCGCAAATGCAATATCAATAAGGTCCATTGTTAACATCTGTGCCGCAAATGTAATATTTGTATTCTATAGGGAATGAGATTAGCGGAAGAGTAGCGTCCCTTGATTGGACGTCACCCATAGTCGGTGACGTCACAGACTATGGGTGACGTCCAATCAAGGGACGCTACTCTTCCGCTAATCTCATTCCCTATTGTTCGAAATGAGTGCGTAAATGTCATACTCCCGGGAGCGAAGACATGCAAGGTCAGGACTCCATTCCGTAATCTTTTCACACATTTCTGACAAGTCTTCTGTCTTCCTGGTATCATGTTACATATCAAAATCCTGCGACAACGGATTGCTACTGCTTTAATATGACAGCAGAAGTCAATTTGA
>NC_088366.1:22126252-22131252 GCF_034508935.2 Berghia stephanieae
CAAACAAGACTTGAGAGAAGTCTTTAAAACTGTTACTATTTGATTTTGATAAGCTGAGGTCGACACGCTCATATCTGCAGGTCTGACAACCGAGCACAATTATGGGCTTGATTAATAAACATTGTTGGAATGGTCGATATTTTGCGTTGATTTGGGAGTCTTATTTCCATTACAACAATGATCCCATCACCATTTTTTAAAAGATTATCAGACATGCAACTAAGTACACGCGGGCCGGTGTCCATTCTTAGTGGGTTTGATTTCATGACCCACCACCCGAATCTGGTATTACGTTGGGTTGAAGCAGATGGTGAAAAGTAAATTTAAATTTAGAATAGTAAAAAGTATGAAACTTACCGTTTTCATGATTCTCAAACCTTTCTCTCTCTTTTTTTTTTATTGTCAACGAAACTACTAAAATTCACGAAAGACTTATTTCTTTCGCTATAGAATCAAATGAAGTTGACATCATTCACATAGTTGTTATTGTTTTTAAGATTGTAACTTGAGTGATTAGTTCTCACTGAATTCTGGCGGACAGATCTTGTAAGTATTTTAAGATTGTAACTTGAGTGATTAGTTCTCACTAAATTCTGGTGGACAGATCTGGTAAGCATTGTACTTCAACACATACTATCAATAAACTTAATCTTTAGCATCTGAATCATCCCGATATAACTCCACTCTGAGAGTGTGGGTACATGTATTTATTTTTGTGAGGCTCTGTCGTATTGTGGTATGACCACTCGCTTTCGGATCGGAAGGTCCTGGGATCCAGCCTCGCTCGGCGCACAGTTGAGTCCTTGGAAAAGGCTCTTTACTCACATTCTCTCACCGTACTCAGGTGTAAAAATGAGTACCTGTCCGTTAACAGTGTTGTGTTTGTCCGAAAAAAATTGTAATATGGCCTTACAGGCGTCATGTCCCGTCCTAAATGTTAATTGTTGCTGTTGGCCAGAGAGCTTTGGTAGAGCGCTTTGAGCACGTTTAGTGGATATTGCGATATATAAAAAGCTCAATTTTAAATTTATAAAAAAAGTGTTCTGATCAAAATGAAATAGAAATATATTTTGTCCGTGACAGGTCGGTCTCCGTGGTCCACCAAAGCCATCGTTAACTTATAGGATGACACTGACGAAAAAAATGACGTCAAAATGCCAGTCTTTTGCCACAAAAGAAAACAAATCGTGAGTGTATTCAACAGTTCAACCAATGAAATACCTTGTTTCCTTGAGCTCTACTAACGACAACTCACTAGACGCTACACAAATCTAAAAAAATGACGTCAAACTGCCAGTCCTAGAGGGTTCTAGTGTCAGGCTATAATATGTTAACGATGGCTACGGGTCCACAGCCTGTCCTTCCACGTACCTCCACCTCGTTGATAGAGATATTTCTCCATGTTGTCACAATCCACTTTGGTCCTGCAGAAGATGAGGGCGATGTCCATTTTGTGTTCCTCTATGGCAGCGATGACGTATTCACCCTTCAGGATCTTGATGGCTTCGGAGTAAGTCTCTGGAAAAAAAGTGGAAACACGGACAATCATTATCAATCAGTCTAAGATAAATAAATAAATAAATAAACAAATAAATAAATAAATAAATATATACATAAATAAATACGTGACAAACGTGACCACTGGTGTCGATCTGGCATTATGTCGGAATGAGCTTGATATAGAATATTGAGTTTGAAGTTATCAAAAAAAAACCCAAACAAACCCCTCCCCCCCAAAAAAAAAACAAAACAAAAAACAAAACAAACAAACCCCAAAACACCTCCAACCCCCCCCCCCCCCCCCTTTAAACAAAAACAAAGAAAGAATAGAAAACAATAAACAACACCCCCCCCATAAAACAAATATAAAAACAAAACAAACAAAAACAACAAAAACAAACAAACAGACAAACAACCAAAAAACAAACAAAAGGCAACACAAAAGCCAAAACAAAATTAGAGCATTTATAGAGAGCTATATCCACTGAACGTGTTTAACGTACTTTACTATGGGTCCCCACCAGCAACAACACTTAAACAAGGACGCGACATAATATTTATTAAGTTTGAACAGAAGCATTTCTATTTAATATCTTGGGATGCAGGGACGCTCTACCAGCTCGCCCTTTTGTGAGATTTTTTAAAAACCCTCATTTCAGTACATGACAGGGATACTAAACTTGTCCCTATCATCTCACCGTCCACCGATCTTCAACATAATGAATGATGACTACTTGAATGTTGTAGGTAGCGACTTACATCTGAAGTAACTAATATCTGACCAATATTTTCTTTAAAAAATCCTTTCTTAAAAAAATATAGCATTGTGGAGAACACTGTGCTTATTTGAGTCAATAAAAAAATTGATACGGCGCACATCTCTACTGAAAGATTTGAAAATTAGAAATGTATTTTTTACAGATAGATAAACAGATAACTTGATTTCCTTTTATAATTTAAAGTCAGTTTGAAAGTTCGTTGAGTCAAACAGATATCATAAAATATGTACCAACGACGACACTTGACTCCCAAAATCAACTAATTTTGACACTGTAAAAAGTTGTCAATTTGCGTCATCTATTTATGACATCAAGTATTATTATTACTTCCGTTGTGTTGTTGATTTAGCGGTGATCAGTGTTACGTATGTTCTAATTTCGTGTATGTTTGTGTGTGTGTGTGTGTGTGTGTGTGTGTGTTGTGTGTGTGGTGTATACATGTGTGTGTGGGTGTTGGCATTTTTCAGCAAATCGTGGCATTCATAGTGATATTAGTCACTTGATCACATGAAGGTATTTCAGTCACCATTTTGATTCTTATTTTACTATTAGGGTTAGCTCGAGATCAAGGATATTTCTTTTTCTATTAAGGTTAGTCATAAGTCTTAGTCTTATTCAATTTGTCATTATATCTAGAAGTATTTTAAAAACTCTAGAGCAAACCTTGATAGATTTGTGAATGTTTAAAATTTCTTAATTTGACCATTGTTTTGATTTTCAGCCGCCATTTTTATTTGTTAAATATTGAAAGATAGTGCAAAGCAGTCCGAGAGTTGTTTTTTTTTCTATTAGGGTTAGCTCGAGAGGTTAGTCATAAGTCTTATTAAAGGTGCTAGGAAGTTTGTTTTTCCATAAGTTAGGTAAAGGGGAGACATTCCGAAAGCTCCTACATCCCCAGTATTCTTTAAATTTGTATTTTCACCTTTGATCTTTTGTCAGGCGTTTATTTATTCAATTTGTCATGATTTTTTTCTATTAGGGTTAGCTCGAGATCGGATGATTTTTTTTCCTATTAGGGCTATTCATAAGTATTATCAAAGTCTTAGGGTGTTTGTTTTTCCTATTGGGGTTAATTAAAGGTACTAGGTTTAATTTTTTCTTGGGGTTAGTTGAGGGAATATATTATTAAATATATTATTGGGCCACACAGAAAAATCAACCGAAGATATACCAAATTACACAGACAACGTTGTTTACCAATCTGCTCTCATTAAATGATGGTGAGTACAGTATCGAATGAAAATAGTTCTTTCCCCGCGAAATTGCGGGCTTTTTACTAGTATATATATATATATATATATATATATATATATATATATATATATATATATATATATATATATATATATATATATATATATATATATATAAACGAAAACCAGAAATAATAGTGCTCAACTTTTTGATAAAAGGAGCTATTTATACAATATTTCAAGTATAATTCTACTTCCTACTGAGAGCGAATGCTCGAAAAAATATTGTAGAAGTTGATCATAATTATACTTGAAATATATATATATATATATATATATATATATATATATATATATATATATATATATATATATATATATATATATATGTATATATATATAATTTTTTTTTAAAAGCTTTCACTTCGAAGTCATACAACCCATCATTCTTCACGTATCGCTGTCGTTAAATCGGACTGCTATACGGATAGAGTGACGGCATTCCTAATCTTAAAAAATAATTGGGTAAACAATTGTAATTGATGAATTCTCACCGCTAGAGAACTTCCTTTTTAAGTTGCATTTGAAACAAAAATAGATAAAACAATACATAATACATCAAATAAATAAATAATGCATAAATAAATAGATAAATTATATATAAATAAATGAAATTCATTTTTAGATGGTGCACAATTAGCATTTCTAGTCGATACTATTCATAATGATTTAGAAAACGTTATTCTCTAAAATAGGCTCGGAAGAGTATTCAAAACTATTTTTCTTAGAAATGATAACAGAGGAGAGCCTCAATATATTATTTAGATGACACTGATGACGGTGAGATGATGATGATGATGATGATGATGATGATGATGGTGTAGATGATGATGGTGGTGATGATGATAAGGATGATGTTAATGAGTGATGAGATGATGATGAGTGTAATGATGATGGTAGATGATGAGTGAGATGATGATGATGATGATGGTGTAGATGATGATGGTGTAGATGATGATGGTGGTGATGGTCGTGTAGATGATGATGATGATGATGATGATGATGATGATGATGATGGTGTAGATGATGATGATGATGATGATGGTGGTGTAGATGATGATGGTGTAGATGATGATGGTGTAGATGATGATGATGATGATGGTGGTGTAGATGATGATGGTGTAGATGATGATGATGATGATGATGATGGTGGTGTAGATGATGATGGTGTAGATGATGATGGTGTAGATGATGATGATGATGATGGTGGTGTAGATGATGATGATGATGATGATGGTGTAGATGATGATGGTGTAGATGATGATGATGATGATGGTGTAGATGATGATGATGATGATGGTGGTGTAGATGATGATGATGATGATGATGATGATGATGGTGTAGATGATGATGGTGTAGATGATGATGATGATGATGATGATGGTGTAGATGATGATGATGATGATGATGATGATGATGATGATGATGATGATGGTGGTGGTGTAGATGATGATGGTGTAGATGATGA
>NC_088366.1:22136252-22148752 GCF_034508935.2 Berghia stephanieae
CACACGATCAAACATTAAAGTACACTAAACATTGACTTTCGGAGGTTTAGCTTTAAGTGGTATGAAGCCCTGTCTTGAGTGTTAAATAAATTTTGTGTTAAACTGAATCATCAGAAGCATTTTTCTTTTTCTTCCAATGTTTGCATCAAAAAATCAATTGGGTCAAAGTCCACCATTTAAAAAGCGCCACTGTACTGTAACGGTTTATAGTACAGTCGACTCCACTTAATCGCATACCCTCGAGAGTTCGGGTTAGTGTGTCGATTAAGCGGAGAAACTAAAAATAGCACCTAAGCACCAGTTTTCATGCGCCATTCATATAGGACCTGTCCCTCTGATGCCCAATGAAACAGTAACAGTAACACACCACTTGCTTGAATGTCAACCTCTTGAAGACCTGAGATGCACATTCCTCCCACCAAATCCAAGCATCAGTAACACACTTTATAATCACCTGGAACAACTACAAAAGACATCTAACTTCTACGTCATGGCACAAGACCGAAGGGCTAGAGCTCAGGTGGTCGCTGGTTCGGATAAGTAAGTTAGTAAGTAAGTCCCTCTGATGGACATGGCCGCATTCCAGTTTTATTTTTGTTTTGTTTATACAAAATAGACACCTCGGAACAATAAATGCTTCAGAATTTCATCATTCGTATAAATATTAGTTTCGCTTTAGATAAAAGACACATTGCTCTGACGGTTCAGCTCTACATTGACCATAAAATGACCAACTGACCACTGACAAAATAAAGAATGGGCTACACGTTTTTGTAGTTAAATCACACATTATAATCATGGCATATGAAGTATGGTCAGCACTGCAATATAAGGAAAATGCCACAATCGAGCGGAAAATTCTAACTGTCCATATTACTGACCAGTAAATGACCACTGATTAACAATCATCAAATCAGTATAATTTGGTACACGATATTTCAAGGTATATGAATTATTACAATTGAAAATAAGATCACGATTGGGAGCATTGCTTTTTTAAAGATGAATCGTACAGCTGTTATACTCTTCAACAGTCGTAACGTCACTTCCTTCCTAATGACGCATGGTAACTTAGTAACACTGGCTCTAAACTATCGGAACAATGGCGGACGCCCGTATCAAATATTTCTCCGGCGAGCATAAAGGGTATCCAGAGGAAAAAAAAACCCACATACATTTGATCATGTTTTGACTTTTACACATTCTGATCACAAGACATATGAAAAGTTCTAGCCAGCATGAAATATAAAAAGTAATGATTTTCTTTGTTTAGAACCAAGATGGCCGCCGTTGCCAGGCGGCGTGACATCAGACTATTGAATCGTATTAGGATCATTGACCAAATGACCAACTACTAACCAGATGACCACACTTCCACAACCAAATGAATATCATAGTCAAGTTGACAATGCCATACATAGGATTGACGAGTCAATTTTTGAGTCACAAATGGAAATTGCTTTTTAAAAAAACAAACAAAAAAACATTTGTAATGCAACTAAATGACCGACTAAATACCGATTATTGCCAAACTGACCATTAGTTTAGAAGTAGTCCTTAAGAACTATAATATTATGGCTCTTAGAGCCGGAGTTTATTTTCGGGTTCTAAAGCGTATAAGGACAATAGCCATTGCCATCTACTCTTTTCATAAGACGCCAGTACTATCTATATCGCAGATCATTAGTTGTCCTTGTATATGTGTTATGTGTTATGTCACAGCACAGGATTCATTCCCCCCCCCCTCCCCCCCCAAAAAAAAAACCCAAAAAAAAAACAAAAACAAAACAAAACAAAACAAACAAAAAACAACCCCAAAACAAACAAACAAACAAATAAATAAACAAACCAAAAAATTACAAAAAAAAAAAAAAAAAAAAAAAAAAAAAAAAAACAACAACAAAAAACAAAATAACAAAAAACAAAAACAAAAACAAACCCCAACACTGAAATGCCAGTATCATGTGGATAGGTCTTTGTAAATATTATTTTGTTCACAAATCATGGAACTGAATTTGGTTCATAATGGATTCACCCAACACGACTACCAACAGAAACAATACAAAAGAAAACCCCACTTTGGGTTAGTGTTCGACCACTCCCATCTTGATGTCTTTTGTGGTTTAAAGTTGAGCTTTTATATAGCGCAGTATCCCCTAAATGTGCTCAAAGCGCTTTACATGGTGTCCCTAACCAACAGTAACACTTAACATGTAGGACGAAACATAACACCTGTTAGGCGATATTACATATTTTCTTCGGACAAAGACAACGCCGTTAACGGCCAGGTACTCATTTTACACCTGAGTACGGCGAGAGAATGTGACTAAAGAGTCTTTTCCAAGGACTCAACTATGCGCCAAACCCAGGAGCTTCCGATCCGAAAATGAGAGTCATTCCACAAGACCACATAGCCGGTTTCAAATAACGATTAGTCAACTTTTATCACATCTATGTGCGGCTATGTGGTCTAGTGGTATGACACTCGCTTTCGGATCGGAAGGTCCTGGGTTCGAGCCTCGCGCTCGACGCATAGTTGAGTTCTTGGAAAAGACTCTTTACTCACAATCTCTCACCGTACTCAGGTGTAAAATGAGTACCTGGCCGTTAACAGCGTTGTCTTTGTCCGAAAAATTGTAATATCGCCTCACAGGCGTCATGTCTCGTCCTACATGTTAAATGTTGCTGTTGACCAGGGACCCCTTGTAAAGCGCTTTGAGCACGTTAAGTGGATATTGCGCTATATAAAAGCTCAATATGTGCTTGTTTAGGATTGAGACTGTGAATTGCCTTTTTTGACTCCCGACACTGTGTGGCTGTAACCCTATTGCAGCAACATGCTGAATTGAGAGTGGACGAAAGGCACATTGTCTACAAAGCTGACACCAAAAGCTGAGAATGTGGGGTTGATGGATCTAAATTGCATTTCTTTCTTTATATTATGTTTGAGCCACCGATCAGAAAATTGTGACCCACCGTCTCTAAACGGTATTATGTCGGGATGACGTGGGTGCAATAAATTGAATTTATTGACAAAAACACGAAACTTGGGGTTTGTTTCGATTTGTTATGTTACAGAATGAAAACAATTTCTCACAATGCAACAGCTCAAAAATTGGTATTTACTATCAATTTAATTCTCAAGTCACTTTTTGGGGTCCAATTCATTCCGACATACAACCGTTTCGAGACGAAGGGTCACGATTAGTTCAAGGGGTTTTGATTCAAAGGTGATGGAATCAGATAGCAGCCCGTTGGACAATAAATGATGCTCCATCATGTTACTGGGGACTTACTTAACGTCCAAAAATGCCGGGGGCAACTGTTTTACTTCAATTTGTTGTATGGAGAATAAAGGAGCATGATCTCGATGGTAATGATGATGATGATGATGATGATAATGATAATAACGATAATAATAAAGCAACAAGTCAAATATAACAACAACAAAAAAAAAGAAGATAAACAAGGGTGGTTTGGGGTTCATTTCCTCTTAGAATGGCGGCAAAGGAAGAGATTAAATCGATACTCCATTGATACAACGACATCGTAGGAGATCAGCAAAATAAATGATATTTCCCGTTTTGAAGGACACACCAAATACGTTGCCTCTATTAGGTTCTTCCCTGGGGTACACACAATTTAATTATTTTTTTTTGTTTGTTTGTTTAAATAATATAATATATCCATCCGTATCAAAACTGAATTATGTCGGAGTGAGAGGCTGATGAGAAAGAACAAAAAAAGTAAATTTAAATTTAGAATGATCAGACATTGACACGATGCCATGAGTTTAGGTATAATACTCACAACATCCACCAGTCGAATAAAACGTACCATGACCAACACACAAGACTATGCCTTACCTTAAACGTTAATAATATGAACTTTGTACATTTATGATTCATTCGATCATGACCAATTTTCAATTACCAGTTTTCTATCTATGATAGCTATGATAGCATTTTTCGCTTTTACATTGCCGTATTGATTGATTTTTCCTGACATTCAAAGTTGTGTAAAACTGTTTGTGAATGATACAATGCAAGCTATATGAGATTTTGTAATTAAAAACTATTGTATAAGGCATTTAAAGGATAATTCCTATTAAGCCTTAAATAAGATAAGATAAGAGAAGATAAGATAAGAAGATATAATAGCTTGAATGATAGAATTGTGGAATCTAATAATCAAAAAGGCTGCGTAAAAACAATAACAAAGAGCTGAGTGACGCCAATTTCGTTCCATCTGTATGGAACTTATTTAAGCTTAGGGGTTATGCAATTTATCAAACTATAATTTATCGACTTGATAAAACACAGTTAAGTAAACCGAGTTTCATACTTTTGTCTTTAAAAAGAAATTGTTTGGAACACACTTTTCCAGATCTGTATTTTTGTTACAGTTATATTTTAGAGTGGCTTATTCGTGGTTTTGCCGCTCGCCCAACGGGTTTCATTTTATAAGAGCCGATATATTATGTTAAGCGTGGACAGCGAGTGAGTGGGTGACAATTATCGCACTGCTTCCGGCGTTGTGTCCGGGTAAGGTACTTTGTTTAAACGTCTCAGGTGTGAATGAGCATTAGCTAGAGTCTAAACTCTCTCCATACCAGCCATTTTCAGGTTTTCCCCCAAAATTTCACACCAAACTAACACAAAAATAACACAATAGCAGTAAAGTTCTTGCCATACATAATTTCTTTAGCAAAAACATGCTCTACCACACACTGTTCATATTCTTTGAATTTTATGATGTACAAAAGAAATTTGAATTTTAAAAAATGTTGGTTGTTTCGTAACGAATGTGACGATTTTCCTACAGTTGGTAAGGAGAGGGTTAATGGGTGATGAAAGATAGTTACTAGGGAACCTAGTCTGTCCACGGATAGGGTCCCAGCACTGGTGTCTGACACGTACGCGCCTCTTTAGAAGAAGGACATTTCAATATAAACCCGGGCAGGTGGAGCCTGATGGCATGGGAATTTCCACCACGTAAGAGAAGGAGACCCCTTAACTCTCTCCTTACCAGCCATTTTCAGGATTTTCCCCAAAACTTCACACCCAACTAACACAAAAATCGAGTTTTTATCACTCAAACACAAAAGCAGTAAGGTTCTTGCGATACATAATTTCTTTAACAAAACATGCTCTACAACACACTGTTCATTTTATTTGAATTTTACGACGTACAAAAGAAATTTGAAAAAGAAAAATGTTGGTTGTACTGTAACGAATGTGACGGTTTTCCTATAGTTGGTAAGGAGACCCCTTAAGAAAAAACCCTTGTCCTCTCAGCCAAGAGGTTAGGACGGTAGGCCAACACTCTGCTCCCAACAAAAACTTAAAACGTTAAAGAAACAACTATGAAAGATATTTAAATATGAAGAATTGAAGGGTCGCATAACGGTTGACTTTTACATGATCAAATGTTTTTTTTTTTTGGTTTGCCATGGGAATAAATGATGCATTGTGAAAAAACACTGAGCATGGTTAAAATATTGGAAATGCGCTATATAACGTCTATATTTATCTTGTATTAATATTTCATGTGGGGAATTCTTTGATTGGCGAACATATCAACAATATCATGAGATGAAAACCAGGATATCAATGTGCCACATTTTCTTATTATATTTATATAGACACCATTATAAAGAAACAAAAAATAAATGGTCTCCTCCATAACAGTTTGTAACCATCCAATAGGCTTTAACAGTCGTGACGTCACTTCCCTCGTAATGACGCCAAGTAACCTAGTAACTGGTTCTAAACTATCGGAACAATGGCGGACGCCTTTATGAAATACTCCTCCGACGAGCATTAAAGTGTATCCAGTGATCATGTTTTGACTTTTATACATTTTGATCATATGACATGTGAAAATGTTCAAGCCAGCATGAAGAATAAAAAGCACCGATTTTCTTTGGTTAAAATCAAGCTGCTCGATGCTGGGCGGACGTGACATCCGACTATTGAATCCTATAACAATCCAAAAGTGTCATTAGCACTGTTTGACTCCGAACAAAACAAAACAAAATAGCGTAAAAAGACAAGCAGGTGAAATCTTCTAAACTCTGTTATCAACCGTCAACGCCGTCTGTCGTACTTTCACAAATCTACTTCTTTACATTTTAGTCAGAAATATTTTACTCACATTTCTTACGAATAAAAAGGACCCAGTATTTGACCATACATTCTTAAACCGGATAATTCTCAGAATTCTCAGATTTATGAACCTGTAATAAGCGAAGGGAGAGGGGGATTTTAATTCTATATGTACTGATATTGAAAGAAAACGTTTTATGGCCTAGAATAATAATAACGACTTTAGTCATTGTAAGAAAAATCATGTCCAGAGGGTTAAAATCTGGTGTCAAGAAAAGACAGACAACGGGGAGGCAATTATTCTGAGAACCCATTTTAGTCACAGGAATAAAACAAACTAAAAAAAAAAAAAATACAACTTCCTGGTAAATCATTTTATGTTTAACAAATCACCTGTCTGGTCCCTTAATGGCTACTTTCTTCATGCACTGTTTTTTTTTTTTTTGTTAGTTTTTTTTTTAAAGAAAGAATATTGGTTCTTCCCCTTATAAGTAATCTTGGACGGATGATTTTTGTCTACGTGATAATTTAAATTAGATGTTGTATAAGATGCTTTAATTTTTATCATAGAATGTATTAGATATTTTATCTTTAGTAGTTATTCATAAAATAATATTATATTGTTATTTTTGACAAAGATCCAGACAAGGAAGAGATGTTTGGCTTAGGCAAGCAGATGCAGAGATTATGTACTTTTTAAACGTATTTTTAAAATGAAGTTTGCCCTTCGACTTATATTGACTCGTGTCTGTTCAATCGCGTGAATAATAATAATAATAATAATAATAATAATAATAATAATAATAATAATAATAATAATAATAATAATAATAATAATAATAATAACAAAACAATAATAATAATAATAATAATAATAATAATAATAATAATAATAATAATAATAATAATAATAATAAAAACAAAACAATAATAATAATAATAATAATAATAATAATAATAATAATAATAATAATAATAAAAAATAATAATAATAATAATAATAATAATAATAATATAATAATAATAATAATAATAATAATTATAATAATTATAATAATATATAATAATAATAATAATAATAATAATAATAATAATAATAATAATAATAATAAATAATAATAATAATAATAATAATAAATAATAATATATAATAATAATAATAATAATAATAATAATAATAATAATAATAATAAAATAATAATAATAATAAATAATAATATTAATAATAATATATACGAAGCATCAAAGTGTCGAATCGAACAATAGACATTGGTTACGTGAAAATAATATAGTCAATATACAGAGAAGGAAATCCTTCTGTATTAAGACGTGAACCTGTCTTGATTGGCTTTTTAACATCGATGCTGATATTTTAAAAATTAATACAATATCTCATAAAATTTATAGACCAGTTTGCTCTCCAAAAGAGCTCTAACATTTTATAAGTATAGTTAGAATGAAGTTGACGTCACTTAGGTCTTTGTTATTATTTTTCGCCATCCATTTTTATGAGTAAACTCCCAGTATACTGTATTAACCAGACTACAGATAGAATGCGCTTGACTAAGAATCTCACAACATTGCCATCCGGAATTATAACGGACCAACACACAAAACTATGTGCAACCTTGAACGTTTGTAGTCTGGTTAATACAGTTTAGTGAGAATTACTCATAAACGTGAATGGCAATAAACAATAACAAAGACCCGAGTGACGTCAACTTCATTCTATCTTATAAACTAGACCTGTAAATGAGCTCTATAAAAATTGACTGAAACTCTTCGACAAACTGAAGATTCAATTATTTTTTTTAAAAATAAGGGCATCATTGGAGAGGAGAGTGATAAATACAATATATCAAAATAGTGGGTGTTATTTCTTACTGGAAGTATGACTGCCATAATTTGATGTAGAAGGAATGCTAAATAAGTATGTCATTCATATAGGTAAAGATGACTTCATCAAAGTCATATTCCTGCCTCTGGAATTTTTTGACATAGAAAAATAATCACCATTATCATCTTTAACTTCTAGCCATGACCAATTGAATTTATTCCTCACGGGACTCACATCTTTATCGATGCTCGACAAGTCTGAATTGCGATCCACGAACAGCTCAGCCATTGTGAGAACATTAGAATAATGTAGCAATGAGCAAACTTGATTTTCAATCAGTAAATGACAGAGAAAAAAAAAACTTAAATAAATATGACTTCAGGCCAATACACTGAATTATTAAGTAGAAGTGAATTATCAAGAAGAAACTTCGGCAGGCGTAGCGGAAAAATTCAAAGAATCGAAATGAAGGTAAATCGCCACAAAACAGCAAGCTCGCTTGGGCTTGAGCAAAACAATGCCAGAAAACGTCCTGATTTGCACGGGAATTAATTAGGCTACTTACCATTGTTCCTTATGATCAGGTACTCAATCAGTGAAGAAACGGTCAACCAGTTTGTTTACAACGTGAGGCAATCGAAATGTGCTTGTAGCAAGAAGCTTCTTGGCTTGTAGCAATCTATCCTACCTTTCGATTTGAAGATGTCTACATAACGGACTTGCGGCATTCGCAATTTACTTTATCATAGTTTTGAGACTCGAAGGGTAAATGTGGTCAATTTTGGCTTAGATGAAACAGTGAAATTTATCGCTCGGTGGCTCAGTTAAAATTGGCTACAGTTGGGATCACGACGGATTGGAAAGTGAAAAAATAATTTAACGAAGGATGTGTGAAAATACCCAGGAAGTGTTCAGACACGCCTTTTATAAAAAGCGTCGCTTTGTCTTGGCAATATATACATCGTTAATATAAACGGTCCCCATGAGCTATGCGTAGCGCTGTGGAACACTCCTAATTATTTTACGGTCATTCGACTACGATTTGTGAATTCTTTCTTTTTTTATTTCTTTCTTTCTTTCTTTCCTTTTTTAAATATTTGAATTTGACAAATTGACTGATTTCAGTTAATTGACTGAGAATTTACAGGTCTAATAAACGTTTAAGGTTACATATAATTTTGTGTGTTGGTCCGTTATATTTCCGGATAGCGATGTTGTGGGTTTCTCACCAAGCGCATCGCATCTCTATATCCAAAGCTTTCGTAAACACGTAGCCTGACACTTTCCAAAAAACTTACATCAAACACAAGACGACGACCACCGAAAGAAAATGAGTTGTGTTCGACTTGTGAAATTATTTTTTTTCTTCTAATATTGACTTCTCACTTTCAACTTTCTTATGTTAATCGTTGATTTGTATCGTAAAGTAATTTCCCATCGAATTGTGAGGTTGTGAAGTCAAGCAGGGTTGTGATGGATCACATCAAAATCAGCAATATCTGTATCAGTTTGTAGCATGTTTAAAAGATGTAATCGGGAACAAAACCGTCGTCCTCTGACAAAAAAAAACTAATATTAATTAAATATTTGGCCAGAAAACTCGTCCTTCAAATATCGATCGATTAAATGTTCAAAACTCTCGTTTTTGGGACTTCAAGGAAGTTTTCAATGAAATCTCAGGTTTAGGCGTTTTTGACAAGACGAGGATAATCTTAATCGATCGATATTTGAAGGACGAGTTTTCTGGTCAAACTTTCTAAAATTTACTTTTTTTTTCAGAATACGGGCGAAATGTCGTGATCTTTCGTTGTCTTCGCTTCTTTGTCTGAACTATTTTAAGAAAGGCAATCGCAGTGTTATCAATTCCGGATATCATATGACTCTTCAATAACGAACACAATCGTGTTTCCAGAGCAGAGAATCACTTTAAATAAGGTTTATATGATGCCATGTCCTTAAGCAGATTGTATCATGTCATGATAACTTTCATACTATCACGATGATATATGGCTTAGTTGGAAAAGGAGTTTAGAAGAACCGGAGGAGAGGAAATTTGACGTCACACTTTTGTTTCCTGTTGTCAAACAAAGCAATCAATTTATACAAAGCAATCAATTTTTACTTTATTGGGAAGAACATTTTCTGGCCTATTCACCTGAAGATTAATTTTCTGGTAAATCCGATGCGGTCAAGATCACGTGTCAAAGTGGGACATCGGCCATCATGCTTTTGTTCGACAAGTGATATTACTGACTGTGAGCAGTTTATCCGAAACGTGTCTATTTGGGTAAAAACTAGAGGCGTCTTTTTAATTACCAACAGACGAATAGTGGTCAATGAAATCAGACTCGCGTGAAGTAAAAATTCGAGTAACATATTTGAAGCAATAGCTTTCCGATCAAAACGAAAAAAAAATGTGTTATAATATCAAGGCAGGCATAAAATATCGTTAAAAATACCCCAAGAACATTTTGGGCACTGTCGGAAGTGACACCACAAGTCATAAGCTGGAATTACGGGAAGGCCTAACAACTCAATCGGAATGATCTGGACCAAGAAAACTGAGCTGAAGTCAAAATGATAACGATTAGGTGTAACGGAAGTCGCAAAACAACATCTTCTAAATAGAACCATGTATTTTATTTTTGACCAGTTAACAGCCATACTCTGGAAAAAAAAACTGGTAGATATTTAAACAATTTTTAGCAAGAAAACTCGTCTATGAAATATCAATCAATTAAAATAAACCTCATCTTGGCAAAAATTAACCCTATCAAACTGGCACTTCGTGAAGTCCCAATTTTGAGAGTATTTGCCAGGATGAGGGTCATTTAAATCGATCGATATCTGAAGGACGAGTTTACTGGCCAAACTCTTAAATACGTGTTTATTCAAATGATGACAGTTAACTGGTCAAATTTGAATAATTAAACTTCAATTTGAATGTTTATGCATCATAATGATGTATTTAATTTAGCCTAGACGTCTAAATTATAATACTCGTAAGTTGAACCAATATATCTTGTTTGCGTTTCTTAAAATAAGACAATGCTGTGGATAGGCACAACGATAGATAGAAAGACAGAGAGATAGACAAGTAAATAAATAAATATATAACTAGATAGATAGATAGATAGATAGATAGATAGTGGATGGATGAAGATATATATATATATATAATATATATATATATATATATATATATATATATATATATATATATAATAGATAGATAGATAGATAGAGAGATAGATAGATAGGTAGATAGATAGAAAGGCTACAGCATCTTATCGAAAGAGCATCAAACAAGTGTGTCCTAACAATAAAACATACAATTCCCGCTTCGTGGGCTATAAATATAACGTTTTTAAAGGAACTCGACGACCCCCCACCACACATACAAAAAAAAAAGGAAAAAACAAAGACAAAATAAAAACAAAACAACCCCCCACCAAAAAAAAAAACCAAAAAAAAAAAAAACCCAAGAACAACAACAACCCCAAAATACCAAATAAACGAAAAGTAAGACAAATCAAAACAGAACAAAAACATAAAGAGACAAAACCCAACAGAAATAAGGCGAATGTTATTTTCTTTTCTATCTTTTGAAGAGGGCCAGCTTCATCTTCCTATCTTAATGGCAAATTAGAAATTCTAATTTCTGACATGAATGGGGCGGACACAGAGAGAGCATCAAAGATCGATTGAATCATCAATGCACCCGACGTTGAGAAATGACAGATAAATATCAAGCGATGGAAGGACAACAATACATCAATGGGTCATAATAACAATCATAATAGGGAAATTAACCCTTCCATGGCGAGATTGTGCTGTTTATTGTGAAGGAATCTTATACGTGGGAAATTAGAAAATAATTTTTTTTTTTTTCAAAACGTGTTATCTCCGTTTGAGGATAGTCCCCCCCCCCCCTGAAATATCTCTCTTCGTGCTATTATTTTATTGTGATTCAACTTCAATTTGAAATGGCAATGTAAAGAAATTCTTGCGCCATACTAGACTTCAAATAAAATTTACCTTTTGCATTAGTTCGAACAGGGGAAACGAATCCAGCCGACGCGTCCTCTTATTTGCAGGTCTTTTACTTCTTCTTTCAGCTTATCCCGCACTTTGCAGGGTTGCCACAATGAATGCCACATCTCCATGTATCTCGGTTAACAGTATAGGGAATGAGATTAGCGGAAGAGTAGCGTCCCTTGATTGGACGTCACCCATAGCCTGTGACGTCACCGAGGAAAAGTTATTAGAGAGAGAACGTCATGTTGGTTGTACGCATGCATCTCTCGTCCTCGCGGAATCCGCCGAATTACTCTGAAGGACTACTTTTTATGGTGTATTCACATAATTCCTCTCGTCATTCGTTTTGTAATCGTAGCGGGCATAATCTTATACAGAGCAATATCCACTAAAATGTGCTCAATGCGCTTAACTAAGGGTTCCAAGTCAACAGCAATATTTAACAAGCGGGGCGAAGAATAATGCATGTAGATAGATAAACAGATTTGAAAGAGATAGATAGGAAGATAGATAGATAA
>NC_088366.1:22153752-22186252 GCF_034508935.2 Berghia stephanieae
CACGCTCAAATCCACAGGTGGGAAAAGTTCAACAACCTTTTAATACATCATTATCATAACATCTATAGAAGAAAAATATAGCCCGGCCTTATCATCCAACCATTCTATCATCCGTAATAACACGTATTAGGGCACCCATCACGCGTCATTGTCATAGGAAATTACAAATCTGACTGGATAAAAGGGCTGTCGACCGTAAACATTGTACAAATATTAAGGATATATCCCAATCACCCTCTTTCCGATTCATAAAACCCAAATGACCCGAAATGTATCCCAGTTTATCCCAGTTATTTCCTCATACACCTTGCAAACGATTAATCTAGCACAAAGTACTTTCCGTCATATTTATGGGATCCAGGAATCCAATCACTGCTGACAGACTGACTGACTGACGGGTGGATCGGTTGCATCAGGTCCGTTGCCAATGAACTACCAATTGATCTATAGATAGTATGCAGATGACGTCACTCAGGCCTTTGTTATTGTTTTTGCCATCCGCGTTTGTGAGTTGTTCTCACTAAACTGTATTAACCAGACTATAAAAGTGCATGGTTACACAGAGTTTGTGTGTTGGTCCGTTATACTTCCGGATGGCAAAGTTGTGAACTCCTTGGCCAAGCGCATTCTATCTATAATTGGAATCCCAAAATACATAAAACATTTTTTAAAACGGAACCAAATACATGACAAGGGACACATCGGGTCCAGATATGTCTTCAGCCAGATGAAAAAGAAATAAAAAAAACAAACAAAACAAAACAAATAAAAACGATTACAACAACACATAAAAAACCCCCACAAAAAAAAAAAACAAACAAACAAACGAACAAACAACAAACAGAACAAATTACCCCCCCCCCACCCCCCTCAAATACTAAAACAAGCAAACCCCGTCGAGACAGTTTACTAGCAATACCAAGTAACTCGTAGCGATTATTTAATACTAAGGTCAGGAGACTGATAAGTAAAGCAAACCCGTCTCCTCAAGATGGAAATATTTAAGACGGAAATATCTACAATATCTATCTATATTAACTATTATTTTGATAGCAACATTTCATGTTTAGAAGAAGAAGAATAGCATTGAAATCGTCACGCTCGGACCTTGATCAATAGGATTATCTCCATCTGTTAGACAAAACAACAAACCACCCACGCACACTGACTGGCATAGGCAATCCTAAAAAAGCGGTTATATTCTGAAAAACCAAATTAAATTTTTCTTTCCATAGAATACCCGTCTTCAAATAATGATCGAGTAACGTGACCCTGTTGTGAAATAAAGGACAACACACAAAAATTAAAAAAAAAATATGACAAGTGGCATTTTAAATAACGATATTTGAAAAAAAAACAACAAAAAACAAGTTCAGCTTTTATATTGCGCAATATCCACTAAATGTGCTCAAAGCGCATTACATAGGGTCCCATACCAACAGCAACACTTAACATATAAAACGAGTGTCATACCACTAGACCACACAACCCCAATCTTTTCCAAAAGTCTTAAACCCGAGACCCGGTCTTCCTTTGTGGACTTTCTGACAAGTTTGGGGTCATTTTGTGCGGATTCAAGGTCTAATGTGCGGCTATGTGGTCTAGTGGTAGGCCACTCGCTTTCGGCGCATAGTTGATTCCTTGGAGAAGGCTCTTTACTCACATTCTCTCACCGTACTCAGGTGTAAAATGAGTAGCTGGCCGTTAACAACGTTGTCGTGTCTCTGTCCGAAAAAATGGTAATATCGCCTAACAGGCGTCATGTACCGTCCTACATGTTTAATGTTGCTGTTGGCCAGGGACCCCTTGTAAAGCGCTTTGAGCATGTTTAGTGGATATTGCTCTATATAAAAGCTCAATTTTAATTCTTTTTAAAAATGTTAGAGCACTGGACTTATGACCATTTATGTCCCACTGTGAGCGGTGCAATGTTGGTTCCTTCCAAGAAGCTCTTTACTCATTTTTCTCATTAGTCTCAAATGTAAAATGAGTACCTAGCGAAACCACTGTTGTTTCTGACGATAAATAATTGTAGCTTTCTTTCAAGGCATCGTACTGCGTCGTCCTACTAAATGCTAATCTTTGCGATTGCTTTGGGACCACTTGTTGTTGGGACCGTGTGTCTCATCGTTATAGGGAATGAGATTAGCGGAAGAGTAGCGTCTCTTGATTGGACGTCACCCATAGTCTGTGACGTCACCGGCGGAAAAGATATTAGAGAGAGAACGTCGTGTTGTTTGTGCGCATGCGTCTCTCGTCCCTTTGTTAAGCGCTTTGAGCACGTTTAGTGGATATTGCGCTTCATAAAAGCTCAATTTTAATTTAATTTCGTTGAAGGAAATGTTAAGGTCCAGTGATGTCCCAGTTAAAAACAGAGTTGGAGTAAATCGAATCCCGCAGTAGAAGGTTCAATGTTAACATCTCCATCCACCCCGATCCATTTATGGAACCAAACAATCTATCACCCAATCCCAACCGGAGGTCTGATGTGCATCCGGGTGGTGGTCCGGGGTCCACCATTCTGTCCCTTGTCCTTACTTATGCCTCTGTTATTCTCACCCATAATACGTGGGACCTGCTGTCTCGAAATGGTATTATTATACCGGGGATAACCGATGGCTAAAGGTGACTTTAAAGTTAAAAATGACATGAAATATGAGATTTTAATTCTTTCTCTCTCTACAAGTCTATAACTAAGTCTTTGTCCTCAATAAAATATGTTATACCTTTACTCAAGTTTCATATTTTTGACAATGAAATCATCCCGAATTGACACCGTTTTGAAGCGATAGATCCGGCGGCCATGATAGCCCAGTTGGTAGAGCAATCGCTTCACACGCAATGGGACCGAGAAGGATCCCGAGTGCAATCCCGAGATGTTTTTTCTGACCCCTCTGTCCACCCAGCAGTGATTGGGTAGCCGGGTCTCTTAGATCTGGCGAAACGTACTTTCGATAGACTGGCGTCCTACCAAATGGTAGCATGCGCTTGCTATTGTCCGTTTCATGCTATAGAACCGGGGATAAACTCCGGCTATATGGGTCTAATGGTTCTAAATGACTTTACAATCAGTTTTTAAATGGCTTCATCCCACAACAGTTTTGTTCAAATCGGGTCATCAGCTGAAAAGTTACGTGCAAAAGAATGAAGTTTGTATACATACGTATATTAACAACAAAAAAATAACTTCAAATTCCCCCTCCCCCTCAGTCCACGATACGTTTATAGATAGAATGGAGTTGACGTCACTCGGGTCTTTGTTATTGTTTATTTTGCCATCCGCGTTTATAAGTAATTCTCACTAAACTGTATTAACTATAAACTATAAATGTTCAAGATTACACATAGTTTGTGTGTTGGTCTTCCGGATGGCAATGTTGTGAGGTTCTAAGCCAAGCGCACACTCTCTATAAGCAAACAGATAAGTCAGACCAAGTCATCGACACGTGAAAATAATGAATAATTTTCAAAGTCACGCGAAGCTGACATTGTTCTAGAAAGTTGGGAAGACGGATACCACAATGAAAGGGCTTAACGTGAAAGCGTGTATGTAAATATAATTCAGAAAAGTGAGTGGAGCAGGCACTTATGTT
This sequence comes from Berghia stephanieae, assembly GCF_034508935.2. Classification (NCBI taxonomy): domain Eukaryota; kingdom Metazoa; phylum Mollusca; class Gastropoda; order Nudibranchia; family Aeolidiidae; genus Berghia; species Berghia stephanieae. The sequence continues at coordinate 22,157,346 of NC_088366.1, forward strand.
GATAACAACAAGAGATGAAGTGAGTAGGAAAGTGCCAGAAGTTGCCAATAGAGAATAAACATTTTTTCGCGGCGGTGATGGGGGTTTGAACCCGCGATCTTACTGGTGACCATGGACAGCTCATACGGTAGAGTCACGCTCTCCCCGGCCAGGCGGAGTTGTCGTACCAGTAAGGTCGCGGGTTCAAACCGTATCCATCGTTATGTTATAGACTGATACTGAAATCCAAAAGGACTGGCAGTTAGTTTGACGTCATTATTTGGTTTTTGCATCGCCTAGTGAGTTGTCGTTAGTAGAGCTCATGGAAACAGTTATTTCATTGGTTGAACTATTGAATACAACTCACGATTTGTTTTCTTTTGTGGTAAAAGACTGGCATTTTGACATCATTCTTTCGTCAGTATCAGGCCATAACTTTACGAAGGCCACATTCAAACCCCCATCACCGCCGCGAAAAATGTTTTATTCTCTATTGTCTTCTGGCACTTTCCTACTCACATCATCGCATATAAAAATATATATAGAGAGTCTCGAGTGATATTTGAAGGAGCACGCATTTGCCACGGCGTAGTGTACTCAATTCCAACACAATACCCTGGAGGCTGACATTATCATGCTATGCCTGGGGTCAAGGTTTCTTGTTTGTATAGATAGTTCGAAGATGACGTCACTCATGCCTTTGTTATTGTTTTTTTGCCATCCGCGTTTATGAGAAATGCTCACTGAACTGTATTAACCTGACTATAGATAGTATGCAGATGACGTCACTCAGGCCTTTTTTATTGTTTTTGCCATCCGCGTTTGTGAGCTGTTCTCACTAAACTGTATTAACCAGACTATAAAAGTTCATGGTTACACAGAGTTTGTGTGTTGGTCCGTTATACTTCCGGATGGCAATGTTGTGAACTCCTTGGCCAAGCGCATTCTATCTATAAAAGTTCATGGATACGCACAGTTTTGTGTGTTGGTCCGTTATACTTCCGGATGGCAATGTTATGAGCTTCTTAGCCAAGCGCATGCTATCTATAGATAGTTCGAAGATGACGTCACTCAGGTCTTTGTTATTGTTTTTTGCCTTCCGCGTTTATGAGTAATGCTCACTGAACTGTATTAACCTGACTATAAACGTTCATGGACACACACACAGTTTTGTGTGTTGGTCCGTTATACTTCCGGATGGCAATGTTATGAGCTTCTTAGCCAAGCGCATACTATCCATATTATTGGTCAACGCACGGACCATTCGACAGTTCCCTTTTATTCCTGCCATTGTATTTAATGGGAGCGATCTATATTCATGTTTTCGTCCAACCAGGTCATCAATCACATGATTTGTTGCTGTCCAATGGTTGGATATTTCTTAACAAATGTAAACACGCTGCTTTATTTAAATATGTTATAAACATACCCGTGTGTCAAGCTGAATCAAATGACCAATCGTGATGTTAGATCTTTAAAAAGCTGTGAACACTTTTCACTCAGTGTGTCACTTCGAGTACATTTTGCAATGTGACCAATGACCTCGAGCACATGGAAAGTTAATATAGATCATCCCCATTGGTCAACGGACAGACCATTCGACAGTTCCCTTTTATTCCTGTCATTGTATTTAATACCGTGGATATCGTCGATTTCAAGAAGTTAAAAAAATAAACAACAAAATTCAAAACAAGTACTTGTTGATCCAGGACTCAGAAACGTTCACTTTTTAGGGTTTATTTAAAAAAAAAAACATGGCACAGATTTTTCGGTGCCACAATATAGATAGTATGCGCTTGGCTAAGAACCTCAGAACATTGCCATCCAGAAGTATAACGGACCAACACACAAAACTATGTGTAATCATGAACGTTTATAGTATGATTAATACAGTTTAGTTAGAATTACTCATAAACGCGGATGGCCAAAAAAAAAAAAAAACCACCAAAAAATAAAAAAAACAATAACAAAGACCTGAGTGACGTCAACTTCATTCTATCTATAGTCAATTTCATCAACAGATTGTTCTTTTTGGAATTTCAAGTTTCAAAATGTCCCGATTCTCTACTCCAGCACATTTTATAATCTCATTCACTCGAATAACATTCGGATTACTTTTTGACGTTTTTGACCGACCAGACTTGGTTCCTTCTTTCTACAGCTGTACGACCATCTTTTTTAGCCAAGAGTACTCCTGTTGAACCTGAAACGTAGTCATCGCAATCTCACCATATGTGTCTATTTCATGATATATTCTAGAAGTTTTTTTATTATCCTTTCGTAAACAAGAAGCGATCAACGACTCACACTTCAAGCTTTGGCCCTTCTGAGATTGGAGTCGCCATCTTAAAATCAACAGCTTAAAAACAATAAGAAAATTAATTCTCATATATTCCTGTGTTAAAAGATAGATTGAAAAGTTATGAACATTTTCCGTGTGTGTGTGTGTGTGTGTGTGTGTGTGTGTGTGTGTGTAAGTGTTTGTGTATGTATGTGTGCGTGTTAAGGGCTCGTGCTCTGTTGCGGTGAAGGAATGACTTCTGCAAGCGATAAAAGGCACATTGCAGCTAACTCTCTTTGTAAGTCTGAGGGTTCAGTAAAAAGAGATTCAAACCATGATCCCAATTCTACTCGACGAGTATTTATTGGAGGAAAATATGTTTTATTCTTTCATATAATTTATTACCGCCTCCCCCCCCCCCCCCCAAATAGGGAAAATGATGTTGCGATTTTATTTAAAAAAACTTAATTCAATGTTTTCAACATTTGAAAAAAAAATTGAGCTAGCATGTTAGATAAAAAGTTGTTTGGCAATGTGAAAATATTCATTTTTGTTTTTGATACCGCCTTGAGCATTTGTTTTTATTATGAAAGGTTCAAACAGTGCAAAAGGTTGAGAACCACTCACTGTCCTATAGATAGAATGCGCTTGGCCAAGGAGTTCACAACATTGCCATCCGGAAGTATAACGGACCAACACACAAACTCTGTGTAACCATGAACTTTTATAGTCTGGTTAATACAGTTTAGTGAGAAAAACTCACAAACGCGGATGGCATAAACAATAACAAAGGCCTGAGTGACGTCATCTGCATACTATCTATAGCAATACCCACGAACAACTTGACATGAGAAATAGGCTTCAACAGTTATGACGTCACCATAATTATAAACAGCCTCTCGGAATCAATTGGTCTAAGAATTCACCCTGCAAAGTCAAAGGTCTTGAGGATAGGTACGCGTCAAAGGGAGCGGATCAAAGTAAAAGATCAGGAACTCGAAGATATAGACACTTTCTGCTATCTCGGAAGTATAATTGACAAGGATGGAGGCACGGAAGCAGAGGTGAAAGCAGGAATAGGAAAGGCATAGGCTGCATTCACATCTCTGAACAAAGTTTGGAGAACTAAAGATATCTCCCTTCGACTAAAGCTAAGACTTTTCAACTCAAACGTGAAGTCGGTCATACTGTATGGATGTGAAACTTGGAACGCATCACAGGCATGTATAAGGAGGGTACAGATTTTCGTAAACAGGTGCATGCGGAAGCTACTCAGAATAAAATGGATGGATAGAATAAAAAATGAAGAAGTATGGAAAAGAACACAGCAGAAACCAGTGGAAGAGGAAATAGGAAGAAGACGATGGAGTGGATTGGACACACGCTTAGAAAGAATGACTCAACTATAACAAAGAAAGTATTGGACTGGAACCCTCAGGGCAGAAGATCAAGTGGAAGGCCACAAGGAACATGGAGAAGAATTAAAGAAGCTGATATACAGAGAAGTGGTAAGACATGGAATGAGCTAAAAAAGTTGGCTTAGGATAGAGAAGGATGGAAACTGTTTGTCTGTGGCCTATACCCTGACCCAGGGTGAAAAAGGCAATGATGATGATGATGAGCCGTGACGTCACTTCCCTCATAATGACGCATCGTAACTTGGTAATTGATTCTAAACTATCCGAATAATGGCGGACGCCTTTATGAAATACTTCTCCGACGAGCATAAAAGTGTATCCAGAGGAGAAAAACATTACAAATCTGATCATGTTTTGACTTTTATACATTCTGATCACGTGACATGTGAAAAAGTTCTAGTCAGCATGAAGAATAAAAAAGTACCGTTTTTTTTTGTTTAGAACCAGGCTGCTCGTGGCTATGCGGACGTGACATCAGACTATTGAAGCCAATTTTTATTACGTCAGGTCCAAAACAGTGCAAAAAGGTTGAGAACCACTCACTGTCCTATAGCATGACCAACTAACAACTTGACATGTGAAATTGGCAAAATCACACACACACACACACACACACACACACACACACACACACACAGGAGAAAAATCCTTCCCCTTCAGGAAATTAAAACGAGAGTTTTACGTGTCATCTTAGATTATCTTCTCATTGTCGAGCGAAATATTGATCTCAGTTTAATTTCTAATGTTACAAACGATACAGTTTCCCAATCATCCGACCGTGATTGGATTCCCCGCCACGAATTTCTCTCTCCTAAATTATGAGGTCTTTATCGTTGTGTTCTAGGAATTATTGATCTATTTCCAAAACACCTTTTCATAAATTATACACAAAAAGCTATAGATAGTGTGCGCTTGGCGAAGAAGCTAACAACATTACCATCCGGAAGTATAACGGACCAACACACAAAACTATGTTTAGCCTTAAGCGTTTATAGTCTGGTTAATACAGATTAGTGAGAATTACTCATAAACGCTCACACCGTGGCCTTCGTAAAGTTATGGCCTGGCACTGACCAAAAAATGACGTCAAAATGCCCACTCTTTTACCACAAAAGAAAACTAATCGTGAGTTGTATTCAATAGTTCAACCAATGAAATAACTTGTTTCCATGAGCTCTACTAACGACAACTCACTAGGCGGTGCAAAAACCAAGTAATGACGTCAAACTGTGAGTCCTTTTGGATTTCAGTGTCAGGCTATAATAAAACATGGCTACGCTCAAACCCGTTTTCTGTGCTATTATGTGGTCTAGTGGTATGACTCTCCCTTTCGGATTGGAAGGTCCTGGGTTCGACCACTGAGCGGCCATAGTTGATTCTTTGGAAAATACTCTTTACTCACATTCTCTCAGCGAACTCTGGTGTAAAATGAGTACTTGGTCGTTTACAGGGTTGTCGAAAAATATCTTCTAAGAAGCGGCATGTCTCGTCATGCATGTTATTTAAAACAAAAAAAAAGAAAGGGAAATTTATTTAAATGATTAGACATCGTCTCGTGCACTCATCCTTCAGTTGTGAATTTCATCAATAAAATTAAACGGCTACCGAATCATTTTATCGTTTAATTAAACGAATTTCACAACGCAGGCGTCTTTCTCAAAGGGAACCTTTATTATGATTTGTACAAACCAGAAGGAAACTGTGACCAATGAGAGCGGTAAATAATCAAATTAAAGGAGGAGATGGCGAAGTCCTCAGTTGCTGAAATGAGCGAATCAATAATTTTATTCTTAGGCCTTCAAAGGCCAGACAAAATGTATTAACATTTTAAATCTTACAATTATATTTACTCCAATTATACGTGACCGTTAATACTTGACATGTTGAGTTGAACGAAATGATGAAAATATGAATTTTAGAGTCTATATTGTGACGTGGGAGTTGAAAGTTAATGTTTTAACGACGTGAGCCAATGTAATTTTATCCTAAGACAGAAAACACAACACATGACCAACCCCCCTCCCAAAAACAAAAACAAAACAAAAACAAAAAAAAACAAAAAAACAAAGAAACAAAACAAAACAAAGAAAAAAAAAAAACAACAAACAAAAACAACAAAAGACAAAAAGAGGAGAGGGTTGCTTGCGTACGAGTAAAAAGTACTGTTCAAGAAAGAAGGCAGCATTAAAAAAACAAATAAACAAACAGCCCCCCCCCCCCCCAAAAAAAAAAATAAAGAAATAATACAAAAACTAAACAACCCCCCCCCCCCAAATAAAAAAACAGACAAACCTGCAACACCCCCCCCCCCACCCCCCACCAAAAAATAAAAACCCCAACAAAACAACAAAAAGAAAACCCCGACATACAATTGGCAAAAACTAAAAAAAAAATAAAAAACCAAAACAAAAGCAATGGATCCAAGGGACAGAATCTCAGATTCTCCAGTTGAATATCAACAACCAACAACCAGAACTTCTGCCTGATACTTTTTACAGCTAGCTATCTGTCCACAACTAATTTGGTCTATGTCTAGCTATATATACTTTGGTCGAGTGTTATCTTTACCATGACAAGAATACTCAATCTTATAGTCTGTTCGTATGGGTGATATCTCCATACCGGAAATGAAAGGTGGCCATAGGTTGAGACAAGATCAAATTCTAGTTAGGATTGGCTGAATGACAAAAGACGGCCGTGAAAAATTTAAATGTCATTCCCTATTAGGTTTGTTCGGGTCAAAGTCGACTATCATTACTATCGTGCCATTTTTTTGTTATTGGAATCCAACCCTGGCAAAGTAAATTCTCCAGTCCCCCCCCCCCCCCCCCCCCCCTAATTTCTTCTTAGTCCATCTTTTCTGGTTCTGCCACTATTCTGAATTTCGCTAATCGTGGTACCGATTAACAATATTACCTGAATATGCTCCAAAAGGTAGATCTCTTCGACACAAAAAGACACAAATATTAAGTAATTCAAGGATTCTCATCATTTCTTCTGGGTTAAAAAAAAAAAAAAAAAAAAAAAAAAAAAAAAAAAAAACAAAAAAAAAAACAAAAAACAAGTGATCCGAAAAGTTAGAAGCTGGCATAGAACGAAATGCTTAAATTTTATAGAGTCTCAAAATGACGAAAATACTATGTGGACAACGTTGATAATTTGGCCACAATTTTTCGAGATTTTGAAAAGCTATTCCTATCACTCTTTTCATACCACACGACCTCTGTGTTTGACTTATTATTATTTTTTTTTCCATTACTAAACCCTGAAAAAACTGATGAAAACTTACACCTTTTTAACAGATTTGAGGACGACATTTGTTGCATCCATATTGGCAGCGACTCCAGATGTTTCCAATCCTCAACGATATCACTTACAAAAATGTCGATAGATTTGCTTCTTTACGACAAGTTCAGAAATTGTTTAAGCCGCTTATGCTTTGAGCACTAAAGTTTGTAATCCGTCCCTAATGCGCTCTCCTGGATTCTGTTCTTCTACTTCCGCTGAAATTACGGGGAACCGTGACTAACTGCTGACATGTTCCAGTAAGGATCGTACTGAAACATCGCCGGCTACCAGTTTAGTTGTTTGGTGCAGAATTTCAAGTAAGGATCAATTGATTGACAAAACACATTTTGAAATAATTTTAGCCGGAAAACATTCGCTTATAATATTAATAGAGGAATGACCCCAGAGTTCTTTAAAGGTCTTAAACCAGATATACTGTAAATGTTGCTGCTCGAATCTCAAAGAAATAAATAACAATGTGAAATTGAATGTAAGCTTCAATTTAATATACGAAAGCAGATAAAATGGACTTTACTCACTTTCTCTCACCGTACTCGGGAGTAAACGGAGTACCTGACCATTAACAGCGTTGTCTCTGTCGAATATCTCGCCTAATAGGCATCATGCACCGTTCTACATGTTATGTGTTGCTGTTGGTCAGTGTCCCCTTGTAAAGCGCTTTGAGCACGTTTAGTGGATATTGCGCTATATAAGTGCTCAGAGTCTGGTTTCTCGGAGTTATAGCGCTATTTAAGTTTTCAGCATTATTATTCTTCTTCTTCTTCTTCTTCTTCTTCTTCTTCTTCTTCTCCTTCTCCTTCTCCTCCTCCTCCTCCTCCTCCTCCTCCTCCTCCTCCTCCTTCTCCTCCTCCTCCTCCTCCTCCTCCTCTTCTTCTTTCTTCTCTTCTTCTTCTTCTCTTCTTCTTCTTCTTTCTTTTCTTCTTCTTCTTCTTCTTCACTTTATTTTCCCATTCTTATTATTATAGATTCCCAGATTCTTCTAATCTTCCTATACTTCTTCTTGCTTCGAAGCTCAGAAATAATACTTATTATTCTTCTTCTATCAAACATTCTTTACTCACTTTCTCTCACGTCTCTTCTTACTTGCCGTTACCTTTGTCTCTTCAATATCTCCTTGCATCTATCCCTTCTCTACTTTATGTTTGCTTCTTCTTCCCTCTTAAACGCTTTGGCACTTTTGATATTCCCTTCTATGCTCATCTTGTCTTATTATCCTATTTCTTCTTCAGCTTCTTTTTCTTCTTCTTCTTCTTCTTCTTCTTCTTCTTCTTCTTCTTCTCTTCTCTCTTCTCTCCCCTTCTCTCCTTCTTCTTCTTCTTCTTCTCTTCTTCTTCTTCTTCTTCTTCTTCTTCTTCTTCTTTCTTCTTCTTTCTATCTTATCTTCTTTTCTATCTTATTATATATTATTATTATATTATTATATATATTATCATATTATTATTATATCATCATTATCATCATCATCATTATTATTTATATATTCATTATATCATTATCATTATTATTATTATTATTATATTATTATTATTATTATTATTATTATTATTATTATATTATTATTATTATTAGTATTGTTATAATAAAAGCTCGAGTTTGCTTTTTTTTGTTTGTTTGTTGTTTTTAGTTTTTTTGGTTTTTTTTTTTTTTGGGGGGGGGGGGGTTAATAATAGGATTAGATTGTTGTAAATAATTAACAAGTCGTACAGGCTAGATATGTATTATGAATCCAGCTGACCTGATGATGGCGACAGGAGTTGGTTATATATTCCTACAGTCTTTGTGGCTAATTGGACATTGAACGACAATGTTAACTCTTTAAGGGCCAGCCAAAATTTCCCATTCAATCTTCCAAGATGTAAATGCATCTGTTTTGTTTTTTTTAAAAGGGTTTTACAGCGCTTGCAACACATTAAGGTCATATCAGCGTCAGTAAAAAGGAAGAATTACAATTAAAGCACCCAAGAAAAATAAAGAGAAAGGAGAATTGGTTCAAATAGGGAACAGATGTAGATTCCAAGAGCACACCATCAGTGTACTTAGTTTGAGATCACCTACAAGTTTCATCCAGACACGAGCACGGTCCCCCACTAAGAGGAATACACTCAAATGTTTACTTATCATATATAATACATAAACAAAAACATAATACAGTGCATAAAAGAGAGATGGTTTACAAGGAAAAAAAATATCATCTCCCAAAACTAACTATACATTTGACTGTTTCCCTCTCAGCTAAGGCATCTGGCCAGGACAGAGGACAAAACTAAGTAATCTCATCCCAAGACAAAGACAGAAAGCAAATTGGAAAACGGATATAGGTAGGGGGATAGAAGACACAGTAAGTTCCTCCCTGCCCACAATGGAAGGTCAGGAATCCCACCCAATGTAACTGCATCTGAATCTGCTATCTTTCAGCCAGGGAGAGGAGAAAATTGTGTTCTGAGAGTTTTGAGAGCCAAAGCCAACAAGGTCACTTAACATGTTGGACTAGACAAGGCGATATTACATTTTTTTTTGTCAACAGACGTACAACACCGTTATTGGTCAGGTACGTATTTTAAACCTGAGTATGGTGATATGATGTGATTAAAAGTCCAACGGACGAATTCGAACCAGGGACCGACAGCGAGCAATGCGACTAGAGATTCGATAGTGCCGTAATGTCGTTTGGGTGCAACTAGCTTATAGCTTGATGAAAACAGGACGATATGATGTTAGCCAATGTATACAGTACACTAGTATACAGCCTTAAATGGGTTAATCATGTTATCAAGTCTTTGTATGTGATATTGATTACAATAAATATACTCATGTTGTTGAATACAATCTGGTGTGAGTAGATTGGAAGTCTTGATTACTTATTGAGTGTTAGATGGGTGGGATAAAAGACGATAGAGGTATCGTGTGTTAATATTGTTGTTGTTGTTGTTGTTGTTGTTGACGATGATGATGATGATGATGATGATGATGATGACGACGATGACGATAATGATATTGCTGTTGTTGGTGTCGTTATTTCTGTTATTGTTGTTGATGTTGTTGTTGTTCATGATGATGATGTTGCTTTTCTTTTGTTGATGCCTTTGTAGTTGCTATTGTTCGTGGTGGTTATGGTGATCTTTATGAATGATGTTGGTGATGTCAATAATAGTAGTGGTCGTGGCATCATCATCATCATCATCATCATCATCATCATCATCATCATCATCATCATCATCATCATCATCACCATCATTATTATTGTTATTATTATTATTATCATTATATTATTATTATTATTATTATTATTATTATTATTATTATTATTATTATTATTATTATTATTATTAATTATATATATCATATTCATATGATTATATTATGATTATTATTATGATTATTATTATTATTATTATGATTATTATTATATATATTATTATTATTATTATATATTATTATTATTATTATTATTATTATTATTATTATTATTATTATTATTATTATTATTATTATTATTATTATTATTATTATTATTATTATTATTATTATTATTATTATTATTATTATTATTATTATATTATTATTATTCATTATTATCATTATTATTATTATCATTATTATTATTATTATTATTATTATTATTATTATTATTATTATTATTATTATTATTATTATCATTATTAATATTATCATCATCATCATCATGATTTTTTAAAATTACCAGAAACCATTTTTAGAAACTAAATTGAATAGGTGGGTGAAAGAGAGGATGGATGAGGCTGAAGAAACAATGGCAGCATTGTCAAAGTAATTAATTAACTCTTGCAATGCTGCAATCGATTATTTTAGTTGACAAGGCAAATGCGGAGTATGGTATGGTGGAGGGGGGGGGGGGGGGGGGGGGGGTAAGCGGAGATAAAGTTCATTCTCAATGGGAACTCGGCAATAGAAGTCGACTAGGGGAAGCTATGTTCTTTATGTTCTCAGCACTTCTAAGCTTTCCAACCTCTACGGTTCGTGATAGCTATCTTGTGTGTCAGTGGAGCTATGTATGTCTATATATTCTTATTTGGAATGTTATAATAATAATATAATAATAATAATAAAATAATAAATAATAATATAATAATAATAATAATAATAATAATAATAATAATAATAATATAATAATAATATAATAATAATAATAATAATAATAAATAATAATAGATCTTTATTGTCCATAAATATGGCAATTTGTCATTTAGTTACACTTGTTTTAACGTTAAATGATAACTGTAACATTGAACAGATATTTCACTCCTACTTATTTCTCTCTCTCTCTCTCTCTCTCTCTCTCTCTCTCTCTCTCTCTCTCTCTCTCTCTCTCTCATTCAATTGATCAGTTAACCTAACATTAAATAAATTAATTAGTTAATCAGTCAACGGAATCAATCCTTGTTTTTTCTGTACCATATGAAATATTCACATTTTTTATTGCTGATGGAACGAACGTTGATTTATACTTGTTAGTTCTACATTTAATCTGACAAAACCTTCTCCCAATGGTAAAAGACTAAATTCATGGTATAAAATATGTTTTTTTTATTGTTGGTAATTGAGAATGCTTTCCTTTCTATTGCTTTTCCATGAATTCTTTCTACTCCATCAAGAGGATGGTTTTATATTTTTGATGCCTCTTTGTTGCAATCTATTCACATCAAAAGTAAGGAGTGCGTAGAATCTGTTAAAAGTACAGCGCGCTAGCTGTATAAGGGAGACCGACGTGTACATATATTAAAGGTCTGACATCCGAACCCACTTATGGGCCTAGTTTAACATTGTTGTAATGGACACTATTTTGCGTCATTTTTTTTTTTTTTTTTTGAGATTTCCTTTACGACAATGATGAGCCCATAAGGCATTGGGTTATCAGACCTGCAAGTAAGTGCACGTCGAAAGAGACCAATAAATAGCTTCAAGCAGCAACATTTTTCATTATCTTCTTGAACCAAATTGATAATGTTTCATGTCAAGTCGTTCAATTCTGGAACCAATCGGTGCAAGAATAAATAAATAAATAAAATAAATAAATAAAAAAAAGTAAATAAATAAAGAAAGAAAAAAATACAATAAAAAAGAGAAAAAATACATTTTGATAAGAATAAATATTATGGGTTGGGTGAGGTCATTGATGGAGGGGTATATAATACAAGTATGCTTGAACTCTTTAAGTCTTACCTTTGAAATCTGAAACATCATGTTCTATTTGATTTTGGGCGGATCAGACCTCCAATTCAAATAAAACATGCTGCTCAAAGCTCGTATGTATGTAGACTTCAGGCAGAGTTTTGATCCACCGATCGGTGAAAATCGGAATTTCAGAGGCTTGATCCGCCGACCATCGATAGCATATGCGACCACTCGTCTCAAAACGGTATTATGTCGGGATGGACCAGATGCTAAAAAGTTAAACGGGTCAAAAAAATATGAAACGTTGGTATTTAGCACAGTAAAATATGATATTCCTTCTCCTCTATAAAGCATATAAACTCAACTTAAGTCTGATATTTCTGGCTACAAATTCCATTTTCAGCAACTTTATCATCCCGACTTAATACCGTTTTGAGACGAGGGGTCACATATTATGAATGTCATCCGCCTCAACAACATGACATTATGTTTAGATCTATTATTTTTCATAACATATATTATCATGGTGAAAGACGCTGAAAATTGTTGAAAAACTATACAACATCCAAATTAGGAGAGTTGTGTTGGAATTTGATAGGCAATTATGTAAATCAAAATTTACTCTTTTAGTGTTACTGAAATCAAACAAATAACTTCTTGATTCTGATCGAAGTGTTCTTATTTGCAGGTCTGACAACCCAAATTGTGATGGGTTAACCTTGTAATGGATATACGCTTAAGCCAACGGCAAAGTTTTATTGTGCATGACAGCAATGTCAAAACAAGCCCGTAATTACGTTCGATTATCATATATGCTTACATGCGCATGGAAGATTCTGATCATTTGGCAGCTTCTTGTGCGCCCTGTATGACACTCCCTTTCGGATCGGAAGGTCCTGGGCTCGAGCCTCGCTCGGCGCATAGTTGAGTCCTTGGACAAGACTCTTTATTTAAATGTTCTCCCCGTAATCAGGTGTAAAATGAGTACCTGGCTGTTAACAGCGTTGTCTCTGTCGGAAAAAAATTTTTATCATCGCATAACAGGCGTCATGTCTCGTTATTTATGTTACGTGTTACTGTTGGTCAGGGACCCTTTGTAAGGCGCTTTAGGCACGTTTAGTGGATATTGCGCTATATAAAAGCTCACGTTTTTTCGTGTCAACCCTGACATAAAAACAGAATTGAGATGGGACGAACAGTCACGTATTAATAATGACTGCAGTCCCCACCCCCCCCCCCCCACCCCCGCCTCTGTCCCACCAACCTCACAAACGAATTGTTATCTTCAAGGATATTTTTTCTCTTGAATGATCTTTTTAACATAGACGATTCTGTTGATTATAATGTCTTACGACTCAATACTTTGTAAAACGTGAACAGTGCCAATTTCACACACACACACACACACACACATACACACAGAGACACACAGACACAGACAAACACACACACACAAACACACAGACACAGACACACACACACAAACAATCATTTATGTTTATATCGTGTATGATTTCATGCAATGAAATGAGAAGAGACGTGCTAGAGGATAATTTGAGAATAATTGCTTTTCAGAGACCTCGGATGAAATCAACGCCGTCTACCACTCCGATTACGACAAAAGTGCCACTCGCTCCACTCCCTTTTCTTAAATTTATATCATCTAGCGATGAGGCATCGATTATAATTATATATTGATTTGGGATCACCCTATATCACAGGAGAATCGAGTAAAAAAAAAAAACAAAAAAAAAAAAAAACAACAACTGAACGACGTATGTCATTTGGGGAAAGGGGGGAGGTGTAAAACTAACATTGACATGAATTGGAAATCTAGTTTACACAAATAATGTTAACGTTTGTATTAAACCACCCTTTTATACAACCAAGGAAACCAGACTACGAGAAGGAAAAACACATCAACGAAGAGAAATGCCAGAAGACGTTAAAGAATATTTTTTCAGAGAGCTCGGATGAAATCAACGCCCTCCACCGCTCTGAGTGCCACAAGAGGGCCTGCTCCACACACTTTTCTAAAATGTATATCATCGAACAACGAGGCTTCAATTGTAAGTTTGTTATTTGGTATCACCCAAAAAAAGTAAAAAAACAACCGAATTATTGAGTCAAAATAAAACTGAACAACGTGTGTCTTTGGGGGTGTAAAAATTACATTGACGTGAATTGACAATCTAGATAGTTTACACAAACAATGTTTAAAGTTGATGTTACACCGCCACCGCCTCTATTTTTTTAAAAAGCCGATGAAACTAGACTACGAGAAGGATAAACAACTCTTGTTTATAAAGGAATACGATTTATCTAAAAATAATAAAGCCAAAACTACTTGCGGGAGGACATAAAAGGATTATGGCAATATTGCGTCTGGACTTCCCCAACTTGTTCCCGATGGGATCGATTCCACCATGATCACGCTGCGTCTTGAAATCGTGCAGCTTTCCAAATTTAGTATGTAACTCAGTATCCTATAACATCCGGTGATCTCATTTATCGTGTTTATGGGATAGGAATCTCAACGGCACGTACATATGATAATCTACCGAGGCGATATAGATAGTCACTTGATTCCTCCCCCCCCCCCTTCCCTACAGGAATCAAGAATTGTCCAATTTGTTTAATTGACGCCTTATTCTTGGTACCAAAAACCTACCATGTGAAAAAGTAAAACAAGATATACGGATGTGATTTGTGGACCAAAATTAGAGTCTTCTATTTCAGGTCAAACCGGCCACTAATTATTATTTGAGGTCGTACCCTCAGTAAATTTGAGAGTGGAAGCCACCTACATAATACTGGTGTTGTAAAATACACAAGACAGACAATGAGAAGGCGTCCTTAGGCTTCAACAGTCGTGACGTCAATTCCCTCGCAATGACGCATGATAACTTAGTAACTGGTTCTAAAGTATCGGAACAATGGCGGACGCCCTTATGAATTAATTCTCCGACGAGCATAAAAGTGTATCCAGAGGTGAAAAACATTATATATCTGATCATGCTTTGACTTTTATACATTCTGATTACATGACATGTGAAAAAGTTCTAGCCAGCATGAAGAATAAAAATTACTGATTCTCTTTGTTTATTTTTTGTTTGTTTGTTTGTTGCTTTAGGTCTCTTCCAACACAATTGAGGTTATATGAGAGACCGCTGAAACAAAAAAAAACAAGCAATCCAACAAAAATAGTACAAATGTAAATCAAAATCATAACCTAAAGATATCATAAGCTAAATTATAAATAACCAAGAACAAACAGGCAGAAGATTTACAGAAAAAAATATCCCCTGTCAAAAATACAATCACAAACCAAAGAAGCAGGATAGGCTAGTAAAGAGAAGAAGAAACGACACCACTATCGGATCGCACACCCATGCGAACATCATAGGTATACGATTCAAGGGTGATGCTCCCATCCAACCACCCGCTCTCTTTGTTTAGAACCAAGATGCTCGTTGCTGAGCTGACGTGACATCAGACTATTGAATCCAATTGATAATGTGCTGCGCAGTATAATAATCAACTATTATATATTATTTCCCTCGCAGTGATGAAAATTAAGACCACTGGAATTCGTGGATGGATCAGTCATTACATTAGACAAATACAACATAAACATCGTGAGATTTCTATTTATTTGGATTATAATAAATTATTGCAAAAAAGATGGATTGTTGTTTTGTTTTTAAGGGTTTTACGGCGCTTGCAACATATTTAGGTTATATCAGCGCCAGTAAAAAGGAAGAAAATGGGATAGTAAAAAGTTATAGAATTACGATTAAAGCACCCAAGAAAAAGTAAGACACGGGAATTGAGAACAAATAGGGATCAGATGTAGATTCCAAGAGTATACCACCAATATACTTAGTTTGAGATCACCTATAAGTTTCATTCGGACACAAGCACAAAATCCAACAAAGAAGAATACACTCAAATGCTTACATCATACATTCAAAATAACAAATATAATAATACATAACAGAGAGATGATTTACAAGGAAAAATATCATCTCCCAACACATTAACTGTGAATTTGACTGTTTCCCTCCCAGCTAGGACTCCGGCCAGGGCCAGGACAAATCCAAGTAATCTCATTCCGAGACAAAGACAGAAAGCATGTTGGAAAACAGATATAAGGGGATAGAAGACACAGTACGTAACCCCCCCCCCCCACACCCCTGCCCACTATGGGAGGTCAGGAACCCCACCCCTAAAAAGATGGATTAATCCTGAATCACAAAGAAGGAAAACATGTAAGATAGTGCCTTGCGTGTTCTTCATTAGACTATAAAGAAATCGGAGGGCGTAGAGTATCTTCCAAATTAAGGTCGACAGTACCATTGTGCTAAATTGGGGTTCTTTCAGGATGAAGCATATTATGAAAATCGATTCTAAAAACAAAATTATTTGAATGACATGGTCTAAGCCTTGTGCATTTTAGAGAACTACATCTCTTTTTCTGAATAACAGCAATGAATTTATTTATCTTATCTTATAATTTAACAACTGAATTTTTAGCATCAGTTTCACCTCGAGTTGAAACAATTTTGGACGTTTGGTCACATCTAAACAAGCATCATTGAGATAACAATTTACATGACGACCTGGGGGACAGCCAGACTTTATTGACTTTGTAGGATTTGGACTATTTCGTTTTGGAGAAGAATATCTATTCATTCACGATGATAATGATGATGATGATGATGATGAAGAAGAAGAAGAAGAAGAAGAAGAAGAAGAAGAAGAAGAAGAAGAAGAAGAAGAAGAAGAAGAAGAAGAAGAAGAAGAAGAAGAAAAGAAGAAGAAGAAGAAGAAGAAGAGAAGAAAGATGAAGACATTGAGAGTAAAAGAAGGTGATGTAAGAAAAGTATAAGAAGTAAGAGAACAAAAAAGCAAGGTCAAATTAGTTATTAAACGGTCAGGTTCAAAATGTAACTAATTTTGTTTGAAAATAGACCCAACTTGTCATCAAATTGGCACGGGAAGACTGGCAGTAAAGACTTAATAATAAAGATCGAAGAATTAAAACAATTAGCAGAAGAATTAGAACATTTTTCCAAAATATGATCAAGTCCTCAGAAGAGAAAAAATGTATCGTTTAGTAACAAAACACATGATCCAACTCAGAGCGATAAACTTATCGCAAAAACTGCAGATTCTACTATATTATTATGATCCGCAAGGGAAAATGATATCTATCTCCCTTGTTGTAGAAGACTCCAGTTACGGCGTGGGCAGAACCAAATAAATAGCCTCAACCAACGGAAAACTGAAGGATACTTAGGACAGCGAGGTTAACAGACACGACATGTGACCGCCCCAGCCCACCGAGGAAGACAAGAGCCCCTGTATCCACTCTAAACATAGATACAAATCAATAAGATCCAAGGCTTTCAATCACGTGCGTTTAAGGCCGGCAAGCGTTACATTGACTGATTCCGTATTACACCGGATGGAAAGGATTACGAGAATTGAGTGTAGAGTGAAAACTGTTTAAATCACAAAATATTAGACTGAAAATAGTTTGAGAAATTACATCCACATTCTGCTCAATTTACTAAAATGATCATTTATAGACCTTCAAAAGCAATCGTCTGAATGCATTTTATGATAATGTCATCTCATGTAGTTCCATATCTGAAGCAGACGTCGGAGTCATCTTCCGCCAAGCTGATCTATCTCTGCCAATTCTATTAAAGCACGCCACCTTTCTCAGCTTCATCTGTCCAAGTCTTATCCTTCAAATACGTTATTCTTTGTCTTCCTCTTATTCTTTTCCATTCATCTTTCCAGTCAAGGCGAGTATTTCCAAACCAGGGTGGCGATAATGTGTCCTAAAAATTCCATTTGGCGTTATGATTTTGTATCAGTGATCTTTTTCTGTTTGCCATTTCTAAATTTCTTCATTTCTTCCTTTCCATCCATGACACCCTCATCATTCTTCTGTAAAACCACATTTCCACTGCCTCCAGTCTTTAACCATGTGTCTTGTTTTTTATGATAATGACACTTACAAATTATTATGATGGGAGGAGATTCATAAATGGATGGCAAAAAATCGCAACTAATAATTATCGGTAATGGTGAAGTGGAATCATTAGGAACTGAAGAAAGAACCATTCTTCCATTAATGGGCAATTCCGCAAAGAAAATCAACGAATTGGAGATAAAAAAAACAAAACCCAAACCAAACTGGATCCTATTCCTAGCATTATCTCTAAAGGCTCCCGCCTAGAAGGCTCGTCACTCATTTACGGCACACACACACATACACACACACACACACACACACACACACACACACGGCTGTAGTTCCGTTTTGTTTTTCTCAATACTTATTGTTTGAACATAAGAGCATATTTTTTTGACATCTCAATTCATCCATCTTGACTGCCGACTTAACATTTTCTGTGACTGCTTACAAAATCAAACGATAATAGAGCAACAATAGTAGTCCTCACTTGAACTATTAATTGAAGGGATGAATTGCATAATGTTCGGACAAAAACCCAACAAATTATGCAATGTGAGACTCGAAAAAGTTTTCTAGCCGTCTGTAACCGGTTACAAAAGATCAAACTAAAGAAAGAAGAATAAAGTGTTAATTCTAGAAAGAATTTCCCTTAAGAATTGGCAAGACAGTTAAAACATGAAATCTCCCAGTCGAAATCAAACAGAGATTTTAGAAATATTTGAAAAACCCTAGCCAAAAAAAAAAAAAAAAAAAAAAAAAAAAAATTAAGAAAGAAAGAAAAGGAATTTTTTTTTAATCACTTGGTTTGATATTATGCCAAATGCACTTGAACTTTAGTACTAATTGCAAAATAATTTGGTATGGTTATGTGCAAATATAAAATAGTTTATAGAAAAGTTTGACACACTCACGGAATAAGAGTGATGTCCCCTATTGTAGCTGAGGAAAATACCGTTCATTACGTGAATATGAATTAAATGGTAAAAAAACATATTAGTTATCCAACCTGTCTACAGCGAAGGACTTGTAAAACCCAATGATAATTTCTGGAAGGCGAAATGACATTTTAACTGCATATAAAGCTGATATCAGTATTGCAGAGGGAATGAGACTGACACAGAAGGTAGAGTGGATATCAGTATTGCAGAGGGAATGAGACTGACGCAGAAGATAGAGTGGATATCAGTATTGCAGAGGGAATGAGACTGACACAGAAGGTAGAGTGGATATCAGTATTGCAGAGGGAATGAGACTGACGCAGAAGATAGAGTGGATATCAGTATTGCAGAGGGAATGAGACTGACACAGAAGATAGAGTGGATATCAGTATTGCAGAGGGAATGAGACTGACACAGAAGATAGAGTGATATCAGTATTGTAGAGGAATCAGACTGACGCAGAAGATAGAGTGGATATCAGTATTGCAGAGGGAATCAACTGACGCAGAAGATAGAGTAGATATCAGTATTGCAGAGGGAATCAGACTGACACAGAAGATAGAGTTGATATCAGTATTGCAGAGGGAATCAGACTGACACAGAAGATAGAGTGGATATCAGTATTCCAGAGGAATCAGACTGACGCAGAAAATAGAGTGATATCAGTATTGCAGAGGAATGAGACTGACGCAGAAGATAGAGTTGATATCAGTATTGCAGAGGGAATCAGACTGACGCAGAAGATAGAGTGGTGTGTCTAGAAAATTAATACGAAGGAGTGGATGCAGCTTGCTTTACTCGCTAACTTGAATCTAATGGTTAGCAATAACAACATTTGTTTTTACATCATTTTAAAGTGACGGGGAGACCCCCTTACGGATGGGCTAATTGAACCGACTACCCAAACCAGAGCCATTTTCAGGAAGAAATCAAAGGCGCGTTAAATGGATTTTGGACCACTAAAAACTCTGACTTGAAGTATACTATGTCTATTCATCAGACTACTATACAGCTCCGTTCTCACAAATTAGTACGGTGTCCGCTATATTATGAGCGCCCTCAGTACTAGTGCGGCTATGTGGTCTAGTGGTATGACACTCGCTTTCGGATCGGAAGGTCCTGGGTTCGAGCCTCGCGCTCGGCGCATAGTTGAGTCCTTGGAAAAGGCTCTTTACTCACATTCTCTCACCGTACTCAGGTGTAAAATGAGTATCTGGCCGTTAACAGCGGTGTCTTGTCCAAAAAATTGTAATATCGCCTAACAGGCGGCATGTCCCGTCCTACATGTTAAATGTTGCTGTTGACCAGGGACCCCTTGTAAAGCGCTTTGAGCACATTTAGTAGATATTGGGCTATATAAAGCTCAATTTTTTTTTTACTGTACCAAGGCATCGTTTACTACAATGCCAACGTGTATCTACAGTGATATATTTGGCTAAATTAACGGTCAGTAAAAATTCACGAGTCTCTATCTGTAGTAGCATCATATGAAAGACGAATAGAGAATTGCCTTTTTACATTATAAAATACCCCAAAAAACTCCGCAAAGACCATTTTGTGTGAATATTAACGCCCCCCCCCCCCCAAAAAAAAAAAAAAAAAAAAATGTCGTTTCTTGAAAACTTGCTCTCAATACCTGTTAAAACCATTACACTGAAAGAAATGTAAAGATAACCAAATGGATCGTATAAAAAAAAAACAAACAAAAAAAGTTTATAAAATAAAGGCCTACAAAAATGACGCTCTACGAAGCTATAATAAGATTTCAAATGTATAAATATATTATGTTTGCATTAAAAACAGTCGAAAATAGCAATGGGTTGAATGACTTATTTGCAGGTGGTTTAATATTCCAGTTTGTTGCGAGCGGGCTCATTATTGTAATGGAAATACTCTGAAACCAACGCGAAATGTTGTCCATTACAACAATGTTAAATAAAACACATAGATAATTGCGTTCGGTAATCAGATATATCAATATGTGCATCTGAACCAAACCAAAACAAAACAAAACAACCCCCCCACCCCACAATAAGAGAAAGCAAAAAAGAAATACCGAAAAAAGAAACCCATATTAAGAAAATAAAAAAGCAAACAGGAAAAGAATTAAATTCCGATGTCCGTTGAATAGAATAAGAGGGAGAGAAAGATTTGACACCGTGTGGCTAAACATACCTAATATGAAGTTGATATCATCAAAAAAACAAAACAAACAAACAAACAAAAAAACAACAAAAAACAAACAAAGAAACAAAACAATAACAACAGCAACAAAAAACAAGCAAGCAAACAAACAACAAAAATAACCAAAAAAAAAAATATGTAAAAATTAAAAAAAAACAAAAAACAAAACAAAACGAGGTAACAAAAAAACTATAACAGAAACACAAAAAGGAACAACCCATCACCACGACTCCCAACTCCCGATACAACACGACGAGAGGCGATGATTTCTCCTCTCCTCTCATCTCTGTTTTCAATGGGTTTTAATCGTGGATCAACGTCTCCCTACGACGAATTGGAACAATGACTCCAGAATTAGATAGATCTAATCCTCCTTGCTACCTATTATTGCCCATACCTTCGCCAGTGGCGATTGGGTTTTAAAAAATTGTATTTCGTCTGTTTGAGCAGCCCATGCTGTTGTTTGTATGTGTGTGTGTGTGTTATTGCTGTTGTTGAAAATAATATATTATAATACGCTGCTGGTCAAGTCGACTAGACTGTGGCCGTGAGTGAGGATAGCGACAGTGGCTGACTGACTGATGTGAGACTACTGATCATCACTGACGGGCGACGGGATTAAAACTGTGGTATTTAATTTACTGACCACAAATCGCGCCGCTCTAGAATGTATTTAACATTCTAGTAATTTTATTTTCATCATAAACATCACGGATATTTCAGAGAGGAAGTATAGATAGCTACAAGCATTGTAATTTAAAAGTTGTTTTTTTTTTTTTTTTTATTTTTTTTTTTTTTTTGCGGTGGAAGAAAAGATTATCATTTCCATAAGACAAAGTGGTGAGAGATCGGTACAAAGAAATACTTATCTTTTTGTAATTTGGTATTGTTAAAACGGAGTATTGATAATTCGATAATAAAGCATTTGTGGCGAATCTTGCTTTCATGAGTTTTCATCCAAGTCTGAACAATTATCTATCTAGTCTGTTTATTCATTTAATATTTCATATATTTCACGAATTCATCCAATCAGACGTCCAATATTCATTCATTTAATCAACGGATTAAGAAAATAACGCAGCATAACTTGTTAGCGATAATAATGATAATAATAATAATAATAAGTACCTGCTGATCCTATCGTTTCGCCCGCTAAGAAAAATGTGCCCCTGTTACGATTGTTATTCTTGCACTTGAGATGCACTAATCGCATTACGCGAGTCATTGAAGAAGGACAGGAACTGTGAGGGACTGGATTCTGATAGTTTTCCCTCCCTCGTATCACTCTTCATTTTGGTGTGTGCAGGACGGGTTGACAGTGATGATTCCCATCGTGTGACAATTAATTGTTATTCTCTGTTTTTTTTTTTGGGATGCTGTTGTGTTTAGACGTTATTTAAAGACTTTGTAATCAAAAAATATACCAGTTTGTGGTGTGAATATTCGTAAGTATAATATATCTATACAATATCACCTTTGCTTATTCTTTCTCCCATTTATTGTAATCGTTTTTATCGCGTTGATCATCATCGTCCTGTCTTTGTCGTCGTCGTTGTCTCATCATCATCATCATCATCATCATCATCATCATCATCATCATCATCATCATCACCATCATCATCACCATCATCATTCATCACCATCCATCATTATCATCATCACAAAATCATCACAACACACAACACTCTCACCAAACAAACATACATCCATCACATTTCAATCACCACACATACCATCCACCAACCATTCACAACCACCGAAACATAACCATCCCAACATTCAATCAACCACCGAAACATAACCATTCCACGAGACCATTTCAATCAACCACCAAGACATAACCATTCCACCGAGACCATTTCTAATCACAGACCATTCAATCAACCACGAAGACATAACCATTCCCACCGAGACCATTTCAATCAACCACCGAAGACACATTCCACGAGACCATTCAACACACAGACAAACCTTCCACCGAGACCATTCCAATCAACCACCGAAGACATAACCATTCCACCGAGACCATTTCAATCAACCACCGAAGACATAACCATTCCACCGAGACCATTTCAATCAACTACCGAAGACATAACCATTCCACCGAGACCATTTCAATCAACCACCGAAGACATAACCATTCCACCGAGACCATTTCAATCAACTACCGAAGACATAACCATTCCACCGAGACCATTTCAATCAACCACCGAAGACACAACCATTCCACCGAGACCATTTCAATCAACCACCGAAGACATAACCATTCCACCGAGACCATTTCAATCAACCACCGAAGACATAACCATTCCACCGAGACCATTTCAACAATCTGCTGGAGTTTTGGACTTGCTACACCCTTATAATATTATTTCGGCAATCCATTCTGATAGAAATAATAAATTTAACACAATTTCACAATTTATTTTAACATTTTCAGCGCTCTATACTTTCAAGAACAATTAAAATGTTGCTGCTTGAAGCTGGAAGGAAAAAAATAACGATAAATATTGAATTGTAAGCTTCGATTTAATAGAAGAATACAGATACTGTGGACGTGTCAGGATCCCCATTTTTCAACAAAACAGGATGAGTGAAACACTGCAGACGAATGCGATAATGTGGTAGTGATAGTGGCGTTGCTAAGGTGAATATAAGAAAACATTGATGGGGCAGGAAATAGTATGCTACTTTGAAATGAAGCAGGAATTGAAATAGAACAATGGATATTTATAAAAGGTGCGCAATTAATTAAGTCAAAATGGGGAGGCGCCTCCTTATTTTGACTTAATTAATTGCGTTTTGTCGATAAAGGGGGAAACCCGAACGTCCACGGTATGTCTTTGTCTAATAAATTGAAGCTTACAATCCAATATTTATCGTTATTTTATACCTTCAAGACCACATTCCAAATATCATTGCCAGAGCCTTTAATCAGTCAACTGCCATACTCTCGAAAAACCCGTATTCAAATATTTGGCCAGAAAAGTCCCAGCTTTGATAATTTTCTCAAAGACGAGAGTCATTTAAATCGATCGCCATTTGAAGGACGAGTTCCCTGGCCACCATTTTTAAATACGTGTTTTTCTAGAGTATAACAGTTAACTGTTTAAAACAAATTTTCAAAAGTTCTTCAAATTTGATTAAATCGAAGGCTTTCGCCAATAAATCATACAACTTGATGACAACATACATGAAAGTGAAAAAAAAAAGGTAAATGAAACAAAAAAATAAAATGATACCATTAGAGCAAAACAACCGTCAACAATCTTACACAGAAAGTGTATCTTTAAAAAACAAAAGATTGCATGTTACATCATGTCGTATGAATGGGTTAGTTCCCACCACCCTGAAACTAGTATAACAGTTCAAACCCTGAGAATTCTGAAATCTTCGAAAATAACAGAAGTTACAAATCAACTCAAAAAGGTATCTTATTATCTCAGGTTAATTTAGGTGCTGAAAATGTGAATTTACATTAACAGGAAAGTAGATTGGAGGCTTGTGTTAAACCATTTGTTTAATAATAATAATAATAATATAATAATAATAATAAATAATAATAATAATAACAATAATAATAATAATAAGATAATATAAATAATAATAATAATAATAATAATAATAATAATAATAATAATAATAAAATAATAATAATATAGATAATAATAATAATAATATAATAATAATAATATAATAATAATAATAATATAATAATAATAATAATAATAATATAAATAATATAATAATAAATAATAATAATAATAATAATATAATAATAATAATAATAATAATAATAATAATGATAATAATCCATTCTTTAAAAAAATAGGGTTGGCAATCAACATTGGCTCCGTAGAGCCAATATTAAATTTTTATCATGGGGCACAGAATTACTGGCAAATCTAAAAATTATAAAACTATTTTTCACAGTTTGAGATACGAGTAACTTGGAAACCTTTCTTAAATTAACATAATTCCATTACCAATAAATTAAATTGAAATAAATTCAGCTTTATATAGCGCCATAGCCACTAAATGTGCTCAAAGCTCTTTACAAGGGGTCCCTGGTCAACAGCAACATTTAACATGTAGGACGGGAAATGACGCCTGTTAGGCGCTATTACAATTTTTCGGACAAAGACAACGCTGCTAACGACCAGGTACTCATTTTACACCAGAGTACGGTGAGAGAATGTGAGTAAAGAGCCTTTTCCAAAGACTCAACTATGCGCCGAGCGCGAGGCTCGAACCCAGGATCTTCCGATCCGAAATCGAGTGTCATACCACTAGACCACATAGCCGCCGATTGATTCGAATGTTTTGTTGTTGTATACTTATATTTTAGAATATCTGATGGGGCTTAATCATGAGTCCCTAAACCTTTGGCCTTCAAATTTGCCATGATTTGAACGTTGATGGCTCAATCTCGACCTATGTTAATTTCAACATATAATCATTTTAAAAATTACACAACTCTTTTGTTTAGACTAATTCGTCCCTTTATATATATATAATCGATTTTGATCGTTGATTGCTCAAAAGATTAATCTCGATCTATGTTTATTTCCACAATATGATAGTATAATAAGTAAAATATACGAGAGCCTGTTGGTAATAGCCTTTATTTCCCCGCAAATACTGCGGGTCCTCCACTTAGACCTAGAAATAATAATATTGATGATGATGATGATGATGGTGATGATGATAATAATAATAATAATAATAAAGCCGAGAATCTATTATCTTTTTAATCAACGTACGCGTGAAGTTATTTTTATTGGAATATTTTGGAGATGTCCGTTAATTTGTCACAATACATCCCATTGAGAACCGAGGAAAAGTCTGAAAAAGATTATTCTTAAATTAAGATTTTATAGAGATATCGTTTTACGGGGTTATGTTAACCTATCACCTATTACAAAACAGGCTGTGCCGAAATGGCATTTTCATCACATTCAACATATGGATAGATTTCTTTCTTTTTAAAGAATCATTTTAGTGGGGGGGGGGGGGGGGGGTGAAGAATTTATAACAAAACACAAATAAAAACAAAACAACCCAATACAAAAAAAAGCAAAAAAAAAAAACAAACAAAACAAACAACACGTATACTACGAATATTGAATATGACACTCATTTATGTATGAGATATTTAATTCTCAATATTATTATCAATTAATTGACATTGAATACTATCTATATACTTAATCAATTGTATCTGGAGCATAAAACGTTGCACAGAACTTTTTAAAGGTTTTTAAGAATGCGATACGATACGATACGATAGGATACGATACGATACGATACGATAGGATACGATACGATACGATACGATACGATACGATACGATACGAAGGACAGGGAATTTTAATGTGAAAGTCTACTTTTTTGTCACTCTGCCAAATTAAAATCATTCTCCTAATTCAAACAAGCAGACAAAAAGAAAAAGAAAAAAATACAAAAACAAAGGATAAATAAATCAACCAAACATACAAAAAAAAACCCAACAAAACATTAACTCACAAAAAAAAAAAAAACAACAACAACACACGAACAAACAAAAAAAACAACAACAAAACAAATAAAGACATTAAAAAAAGCAAACAAGAATTATACAAGCCTCATATTATGCACCATAAATATCTATAAAATTGGCTATAAAAACAGCATTTTGTCTTCCACGATGAAATACCGTATTGAGGTGGTTGGTCACATTTTGTCCCAGTAAAGGACTGTTACAGACGGTATGATGTTGCCTTGGCGTATGCAACCCTGCCGGATTATGAAAACAGCAAGGCTGTCATTGAATTTAATTAAAAACCCAGGTACTCAATCACCGTTACTGTTGTATGGTACAGAGAAATCAGAAAGAAAGAAGAAGAAGAAGAAAAAATAAAACCTTTTCCTCAACCATAAGCTTTGTTAATTTATTGAAAGAACGAAATTTTACGTCATTAAGATCTCTGTTATTGTTTTTAGAAAGCCATTTTGGTGATTAGTTCTCACTAAATTATATCAATCTGACTATAAATATTTAAGGTTACACATAGTGTTCTCTGTCGTACTTTATATCCAGCTGGCGGGTGTTGTGAGTATTTTACTTAAACGTACAGTATCAATATCCTGGCACTTCCGTGATACCTAAAAATTGGATTCAGTAGTCTGATGTCACGCCGCCCGGCAACGGCGGCCATCTTGGTTCTAAACAAAGAAAATCATTACTTTTTATTCTTCATGCTGGCTAGAACTTTTCATATGCCTTGTGATCAGAATGTGTAAAAGTCAAAACATGATCAAATTTATGTTTTTTTCCCCTCTGGATACGCTTTTATGCTCGCCGGGGTAATATTTCATACGGGCGTCCGCCATTGTTCCGATAGTTTAGAGCCAGTGTTACTAAGTTACCATGCGTCATTAGGAAGGAAGTGACGTCACGACTGTTGAAGAATATTAAGTTACACCACAAGACGACGAACATCAAAAGAAAGTGAGAAAGTGAGTTGTTGCTAGTAAGTAGTGCTCACGGGGGAAAATGATCCTAATGGCTGAAATATTGAATGCAACTCACTAATACTTTATTTTGTTGATCGCTGTCGTATAGATAGAATGCGCTTGGCCAAGGAGTTCACAACATTGCCATCCGGAAGTATAACGGACCAACACACAAACTCTGTGTAACCATGGACTTTTATAGTCTGGTTAATACAGTTTAGTGAGAACAACTCACAAACGCGGATGGCAAAAACAATAACAAAGGCCTGAGTGACGTCATCTGCATACTATCTATAGATAGTATGCGCTTGGCTAAGAATCTCACAACATCAAAATCCGGAAGTATAACAAAAAACACACAAAACCATGTGTAACCATGAACTTGTATAGTCTGTATAATACAGTTAAGTGAGAATTACTCATAAACGCGGATGGCAAGAAACAATAATAACAAAGACCCGAGTGACGTCAACTTCATTCTATCTATAGTATCATGATGTAACATTGGCCGGAAAAACGAACCTGGTTTCGAACCAAATTCGTATGGGTTTGAGTGGCGTGCTCTCCCAATCATTAAGCCTTTGAGGTTTCCAGCTCGACCGGAGATAGCATAACTACCCCCCCCCCCCTCTTTCCATAAAAAGACAACGTGACTGACACCGTTGCGTGCCTATGTCGTGTAACTTAGGATTAATAACCAATGCAGACTTCCTTAGACTTCCAATCAGTGTATTTTTATTTTATTTGTTTTCTTTTAAAAAAATAAGGCGAGTCTAACGTGTGAAACAATCTTTAGGTGGCGGGTTGAGAGAGAAAGGGGGGACGGGATGTAAGTCCTGGGCCAATCACATGGTAAGATGGCCACTCTTCATTCCAGGTTGGCGTATTGCTTTATTTCGATCTAAATTTGAAGAAGAAGAAGAAGAAGAAGAAGAAGAAGAAGAAGAAGAAGAAGAAGAAGAAGAAGAAGAAGAAGAAGAAGAAGAAGAAGAAGAAGAAGAAGAAGAAGAAGAAGAAGAGTTGCGATCCGTAGCCTTAAAACGCTATTATATCTGTGTAATTTTATCATCATCATCATTATCATCATCATCATAATCATCATCATCATCATCATCATCATGGCTTATCCCCCCTGGACGTGGCCTCTGCAACTGCTGCCA
>NC_088366.1:22188752-22198752 GCF_034508935.2 Berghia stephanieae
AATATATGATATATGAAATAAAATACAAAATAAATGTACCCCCCCCCCCCACCAAAAAAAAAAAAAACAAACAAAAAACAAAACAAAACAAAGATAAAACCAAAGAAAATAAAAAATAAAATCCAAACAACCCCCCCCCCCCCCCCTCCCCGTGTGGTGTCCGGGGTCCCTCAACTGAGAGGGTCAAGAATAGCCCAACGCCAAGCCAGCGTGTCGTAAAAGGCGACTAATGGTGTGTGATTCCCCCATCTTTGAGTCACCTGGTCCTCCAGGTTGGGGGTTGGCAAAGGGTTAACACCCCTTTCCGTTAAACTCAAACCGTTACAGAAACACAGACAGACAAACCAAATCCTTTTTTTAGCTTGGGCGACCGAAGAGTTTCTGGAATTACAGAATTTATGAAGGACAACAGACAAAGCCGAAAGGACTCTGCTGACCCGATGACGTCTTCGCCAAACAAGCAGCTTCGAATTGCGTCGTGGAACGTTCGCACCATGTATGAAGCAGGAAAAAGCTCTCAAGTTGTGACTGAGATGAGAAGATACAGGCTGCATATACTTGGAGTAAGCGAAACCCACTGGATACAATCCGGACAGAAACACCTCAAGTCTGGGGAGAAGATTTTATATTCAGGGAGAGGGGACGGGATTCATACACAGGGAGTAGGAATAATTCTAAGCAAGTTTGCCCAGAAGTCACTGAGAGGATGGGAACAATGCGGAGAAAGGATCATCATGGCGTCCTTTACAACACGGAGTAAGAAGATCAGCATGAACATTGTACAGATCTATGCCCCAACAAATGATGCAACAGATGAGGACAAAGATACATTTTATGGTCTGCTACAACAAGTCATTGACAAGTTGCCAAGGAAAGACATCAACATATTGATGGGAGATGCTAATGCAAAAGTGGGACAGGATAACGTAGGCTATGAAGGTATCATGGGACGTCATGGCATGGGAGAAATGAATGATAATGGTGAGAGATTTGCAAATTTCTGTGCATTCAACAGTTTGGTGATTGGAGGATCAGTGTTCCCCCATAAGAGGATCCACAAAGCAACTTGGGTCTCACCAGATGGTGTGACAGAGAATCAGATTGATCATTTTTGTATCTCTCGTAGATTCAGACGTTCATTGGAAGATGTGACAGTACGGAGAGGGGCAGATGTTAGATCAGACCACCACCTGCTATTGGCAAAGCTTAAGCTCCGACTCAGAAAACACGGGGCCAGATCACATACAAGAAGAAAATTCGAGGTGAATGCACTTGATGGGGAAAAGAATGAGGAATTCAAACTACAATTGAGTAATAGATTCCAACCTCTTACTGAGCTCGAGGAGGACATAGATGTAGAGTCACATTGGGCAAAGATCAAGGAAGTTTACATAACAACTTGCCACGAGGTATTGGGGGTAAAGAAATCGGAACATAAAGAATGGATAAGTCCAACCACCTTGGACCTTATTGAAAAGAGGAGAACAAGGAAGGAACAAGTGAATGCAAGCCGAACAAGGGCTTCAAGACTGGATTCACAAGAGCAGTATCGAGCCATAGCTAAGGAAGTCAAAAGATCTGTGAAGAAAGACAAGGAAGCATTCATGAACAGACTTGCAGAGAAAGCAGAAGCAGCAGCGACTGGAGGACACATGAGGATCGTTTATCAAACTACCAAGACACTTGCTGGAAAATATGGGAAACCAGAGGTACCAGTCAAAGACAAAGATGGGAAAACTATTTTTGGAAAAGAGGCTCAATCTGAACGATGGAGGGAACATTTCAACTGCCTTCTGAACAGACCACCACCAGACAACCAGCCAGAAATTTTGCCTGCAAGGAATGAGCTACCAATTAGCTGTGATCCACCATCGATAGCAGAGATTGTGGGTGCCATTAACAAGATGAAAAGGGGGAAAGCTGCTGGACCAGACCAGATTCCACCGGAGGCTCTAAAAGTTGATGCGGAAAGAAATGCTGAGGCCCTGCACCCACTATTTGAGAGAATCTGGAATGACGGGATATTCCCAAAGGATTGGAAGGAAGGACATCTTATCAAGCTTCCAAAGAAAGGGGACCTCAGTAATTGTAATAATTATCGAGGCATCACTCTTCTTTCTATCCCAGGAAAGGTTTTCAACCGTATTATTTTAGAGAGAATTAAGAATGCAACAGATGCTAAACTGCGGGACGAACAGGCAGGTTTTCGGAAAAACCGTTCAACCACCGACCAGATTGCCTCTCTGCGAGTCATAGTGGAACAGTCTATAGAATGGAACTCTCCTCTTATTGTCAACTTTCTGGATTACGAGAAGGCTTTCGACAGTATTGACAGAGCAACATTGTGGAAAATTCTGGCACATTATGGACTCCCTGAAAAGATAGTAAACCTCATTAAGGAAATGTATGAAGGATCAAGTTGCAGGGTTGTACATGAAGATCAGCTGACTGACAGCTTTGAAATTAAGACTGGTGTCAAGCAGGGATGCTTGCTCTCTCCATTCCTGTTCATCCTTGCCATTGATTGGCTAATGAAGGAAACCTCCAAAGGGAGAAGAAATGGGATACAGTGGACCCCCTGGACACAGTTGGATGATCTGGATTTTGCAGATGATCTGGCTCTTTTGTCCCACACCCAGGACCAGATGCAAGCAAAAACCACAATTATAAACAGCCTCTCGGAATCAATTGGTCTAAGAATACACCCTGCAAAGTCAAAGGTCTTGAGGATAGGTACGCGTCAAAGGGAGCAGATCAAAGTAAAAGATCAGGAACTCGAAGATATAGACACTTTCTGCTATCTCGGAAGTATAATTGACAAGGATGGAGGCACGGAAGCAGAGGTGAAAGCACGAATAGGAAAGGCACAGGCTGCATTCACATCTTTGAACAGAGTTTGGAGAACTAAAGATATCTCCCTTCAACTAAAGCTAAGACTTTTCAACTCAAACGTGAAGTCTGTCCTACTGTATGGATGTGAAACTTGGAACGCATCACAGGCATGTATAAGGAGGGTACAGATTTTTGTAAACAGGTGCATGCGTAAGCTACTCAGAATAAAATGGATGGATAGAATAAAAAATGAAGAAGTATGGAAAAGAACACAGCAGAAACCAGTAGGAGAGGATATAGGAAGAAGACGATGGAGGTGGATTGGACACACGCTTAGAAAGAATGACTCAACTATAACAAAGAAAGTATTGGACTGGAACCCTCAGGGCAGAAGATCAAGGGGAAGGCCACGAGGAACATGGAGAAGAATTAAAGAAGCTGATATACAGAGAAGTGGTAAGACCTGGAATGAGATAAAAAAGTTGGCTCAGGATAGAGAAGGATGGAAACTGTTTGTCTGTGGCCTATACCCTGACCCAGGGTGAAAAAGGCAATGATGATGATGAACCCCCCCCCCCCCCCCTTTTAGACTAGACCCGGGACCTGCTTAAATGTGTTTTCTTGTGAATCATGTGTACAAATAATAACATAGCTAAGAATAAAACTTTCCTTTCCTTTTCAACCCACAGCGCGATTCTCTGGCACCCCTACACAACTACGCAGACTTAAGCTTTACGTTGATGAACATTAAACATGAGAAGAAGTTAAATGTGCTTTTTATTCCATCATCATCATCATCATCAATACCTTTATTTAAACAGCAGCCTCAAGTGCTTACACAAACGCCTAAACTAAGACTGACTCCAACTATTCAAACAGTATTATGAAAGTGACGAAGAAATTTAAGAAAACTTTAATATCCTCAGTCACATTTGGCCGATCACCAAGACATTTATTTGTAAACTTTACAAACTCCTAAAATAATAACAAACAAACAAGCAAAAGCAGAAGCAGATTTTTAAAAAAACATAACCCCCCCCCCCCCCCAAAAAAAAAACAACAAACAAACAAGAAAACAAACAAAAAACAACAACTAAAAACAGCCAAAAAAGAAAAAAAATAATAATAAAGACACCAACCCCCCCCCCCCAAAAAAAAAAAAATGAAAAAAAAAATAAAGCAAAAAAAAAAAAAATAAAAAATTCAAAAATTAAGCTTTTTATATAGACGTCAAGCGCAATATCCACTTAAAAATATAAGGCTACAAAAAATCAGAATTTTGTCGTGATTTTTGTTTTTTGTTTTGTAGTCTTATATTTTTGTGTCTTGTTGTTTGTTTCCTGACGAAGGCCAAGGACCGTTGTTTGTTTTGTATTCTCCCCTTTTATAATATGAGTCACAGTTACTCACCCTGTTTTTCTCTCCCTATCTGACCAAAAACAGCAAAAATACGATATTATTATGTAAGTGTGCGACAGACTATATAATTAAAAAACGTGTGAAGTCATCTGCGCTTGCTCAATAACAATCCCAAACAGAAACAAGATCTGGATCTATGCCATACAAAGAAGCCCCCAAATGGATAGATACAAAGTAAATGAATCACAATGAAATATTATGATATAAACATTTATATATTCAATTTATATTCAGCCTTAATGCAGGAGCATAATAATGTATTCCATGTCTGTCTCGATGTATTTACATACTAAATATGCGTTGCTTCATCCCTGTGGTTTCAATAATGCTCTAAAGAGATTGGCTGGCGTTTCAACTCGCGAAAATTATGCAGAAGTCGAGAAGACGGAAGACACAATTATAGAAGCGATATATATATATATATATATATATATATATATATATATATATATTTTATATATATATATAATATTGTATTATATATTATATATATATATATATATATACATTATAATATTATATATATATTTTATATTATATTATATATTATATATATATATTATAATATATATATATATATAAATATATATATATATATATATATATATATATTATAATATATATATATATATAATCTTGAGCAACTATATAGCGCGATATCCACTAACCGTGCTCAAAGCGCATCACAAGGGGTCCCTAGCCAACAGCAACAATTAACATATAGGATGAGCCATAGCACCTGTTAGGCGAGATTACATTTTATTTCGAACAGAGACAACGCTGTTAGCGGCAAGGTACTCGTTTTACACCCGAGTACGATCAGAGAAAGCGCCCTTTCTAAAGATTCAACTGTTTACCACTCGAACCTAGGGCTGCCAGATGGCCACCTTTGTGTGCCAAAATTAGCCACGGAGAGAATCGCGTTTCTATTACCGATACGTTTTTCAAATAGGTCACAGTACTAGTAGGAAGTGGCCCCGTGAGGTTCTCTTATGCCGCTTTTGAATCGAAATTAGCCATGAAGCACTCTAGCCACCTGGCAGCCCTGGAACCCTGTACCTTCCGATCCGGAGCCGTGTCATACCACAAGACTACACAACCACACAATGCGAGACCCAACATCTCAAAATGGTATTAATAACCGAGGCGTAGCTGTTGTATAAAATTGAATTTTTGGCTTAAATTTTAATTCACAACATTTGAGTCAAAATAAATGCCTTCCTTGGGGGAAAAAAAGTACCCCCCCCCCCCCCCCCCCCCCCACCTAAACCTAAAAAGAAAAATCTATAATATTCCTAATTCGGATCACTTTGAAGTTAAAACTTTTTTTTTCTCTCTCATTTAATTCATTCAAACTTAATACCAGATTGACCTGGTGGGTGATATATTATGTTTGTAGCAGTGGGTAGCAATGTCCTATCCACGTGATCTCACATCGGGCAAGACTGTAAAAAACAAGCAAATCTAGGATTTCATTTTCGTCACGTTCTTTCATTTTTGTTTATAATATTATGCTCTCTCTTCAGGCACATATCTACACAGCTTTTTGTTTGTTTGTTCGTTTTTATTAATTTGTTATCCAATAAGCATTGTAATTTAGAGGGACGAATGAACAATAAATAAATAAATAGATATATAGAATAAACTATAAAGCATCCCCAAAACGAGATAGATTCCAGAACAACAAAAGATCAACAGAGATTTGGGTGCAAGAGAACTGAAATGGGTAATATATTTTGCAATAATAATAGTAATAACAACAACAACAATAACAACAACAATAATAATAATAATAATAATAATAATAATAATAATAATAATAATAATAATAATAGTAATAATAATAATAATAATAATAATAATATAATAATAATAATAATAATAATAATAATAACAATAATAATAATAATAATAATAATAATAATAATAATAATAATAATAATAATAATAATAATAATAATAATAATAATAGTAATAATAATAATAATAGTAATAATAATAATAATAATAATAATGATAATAATGATATGATCTGTATTGTCCAGAAATGGCAATTTGACCCACGGCATTGTTAAATCCGGTCCAAAGCCAATTATCTCAAAAAGGCAATCCCCCCCCCCCCCCCCTTCTCTCTCTCTCTCTCTCTCTCTCTCTCTCTCTCTCTCTCTCTCTCTCTCTAAGTTGCTAGAAGCTGTGGGCTGCAAAAAAAAAAAAAAAAATAATGCAGGAAAATGAACAGCTTCAAACAGAAAAAGAACAAAATATTAAACATTGAACGTTTCGTCCCAAACCCCTGCTTCAGTCGATAAAAAAAATCAGTAAAAAGATAAATACTACACTTTATATCTGTCGGTCTGAATTTAAAATGATGTATTAAAGATTTTTTTTTTGACAGACAATGTTGTTAACGGCCAGGTTCTCATTCTGCATCTGTGTACGATAAAAATAAATGTGAGCAACGAGTCTTTCCCAAGGTCCAACTTTGCGTTGCTCAGACTGGGACTCGAATCCGGAACCTATCAAATATGAGTGTCTTACCATAATATCCCAAAGCTGCAGAAGAGGAACAAGAAAGAAGAAGAGGCAGAAGAAGAAGAAGAAGAAGAAGAAGAAGAAGAAGAAGAAGAAGAAGAAGAAGAAGAAGAAGAAGAAGAAGAAGAAGAAGAAGAAGAAGAAGAAGAAGAAGAAGAAGAAGAAGAAAAAGAAGAAGAAGAAGAAGGGGAGATAGATAGATAGATAGATAGATAGAGAGAGAGAGAGAGAGAGAGAAAGAGAGAGAGAGAGAGAGAGAGAGAGAGAGAGAGAGAGAGAGAGAGAGAGAGGTTGAATACAACGTTGAGAAGAAGAAAATACACGGAAGAGTCTGACTTTCTTTTTGCATCATATTGGCTCAAAACGTGTAAGGTCCCGACTCTTGCTGATTACTATTTGTGACCCCTCGTCTCAAAACGTATTAAGTCGGGATGATAAAGTTGCTGAAAATGGCATTTTTGGCCAGAAATATCATGCTTCAGTTGAGTTTATATGCTTTATAAAGGAGAAGGAATATCATATTTTACTGGGCTAAATACCAACGTTTCATATTTTTGACCATTTTAACTATAATTTGACTTTTTAGCATCTGGTCCATCCCGACATAATACCGTTTTGAGACGAGTGGTCACATTTAAAAAAAATTTTTTTTGTCAAAATTGAAATGCCTGTCTTTATTTTCTGCATCCCTACTACTACTCCTCCTCCTCCTCCTCCTCCTCCTCCTCCTCCTCCTCCTCCTACTACTACTACTACTACTACTACTACTACTACTACTACTACTACTACTACTACTACTACTACTATTTCTATTGTTGCTTCTGCTGTGGCTAATGCCACTAATATATTAATACCTACATCCCTTATATTTTGTATTTATTTCCAATTCCATTGTATTTATTTTCCAACAATAGTCCACATTTTATTTTAGTTCACTTTCTATACTGCATTACACAGTTCCTCCCCGCCTCCCCTCTTTTGACATAATTAAGTACGCACCTTTTATAAATTTCTATTGCTCTGTTTTAATTCGCGCTTCCTCAAAAAGTAGCAAACAATTTCCTGCCCATCAATGTTTTTGTTTATGCATCTTAACAACGCCACTACCACATTATCTCATTCGTCTGTAGTTTTTAATTCATCATGTGTTGTTGATGAAGGGGAAACCCGAAACGTCCATTTTATCTGTTTTCGTATATTAAACTGAAGCTTACATTCAATTTCACAGTTATAATTTATTTATTTATTTCAATTCTGAATATAAAAAAGCAAGAACAATTCAAAAATTAATTCTATGTGATGAAACCACGTAAAGAAGGCATAGCAACATAAATATTTTCGGCAATTTAAAAAACGTATGTTTATAGATATAATTTAAGAAGTGTCACACTTTGTGACACAGCAGTAACGTGTCTAAAACCGGTCGCACATCTATTCGGTAACTTGTGGGATCAATTATCTTTATCGTTATTTATTTCGGGAATTCTCAATGAAAATATTTATAAGTTAGTCCTTCTGAGCCACTTGGACTCATTGTAAAACAAATTAAGTCCTTTAGAGCCTTGTAGCCAATGGTGCAGGAGTTATTCCGGTTTCAATAGCGTGAAGCGGACAATTAACGTATTTGTTTGAAAACCTTTGAACGGGACGCTAGTCTGTAGTCTATCGCAGATTACTATCCCAGCTTGACAGGTACCCTTTTACACCTGAATGGAGTGAGTGATTGGAGTAAATTTTCTTGCTCTAGAAAGTACAAGTTGGCTTCGGTCGGAATCGAACACAGAACCTCTGAGTCCAGAGTACAACGCGCTAACCATAGGCCATCTTGCCTCCTAAGCTTATAAATCCGGAACTTATCCATGTTTCTGTGGCGTTGAGCAGACAGATAACAGTTTAAAATTTAAAATAATAAAATTCATTTTTTCATCCCATAGGGGAAATTTTTCTCGAGGGTCTATTCCAAGGTAAGACTGGAATAACCCGGGCGTCAGCCGCAATGCAGCGCCGCAAATTTAGCTAGGACAAGGTATAACCAGGCGTCAGCCGCAGTGCAGCGCCGCAAATTGAGCTAGGCGAGGTGACTTAATCAACTGATGCCTTTCGGGTTCGAAGCATGCTGACTTTCTATTATCCTCTTGAATGATGCTAGTCCGTCAAAGATTACTTTCATCAGCGAACTGGTACTCATTTGCACCTGGGTAAAATGAGGTGATTCCAAGAAAGTCATTTTAAGATAAGATCGGAGATCACCATAGAGTCTACGGAATTGACCCTTGAGCAATCTTTGGGTCATTAAAGGATGCACCCAATATTGTTTTCTCTTTCAATTTGTCTTTTTTTCCACGTGGTAAAGCACAGAAATATGCAACCTCTATTTCATCCATTACTAGTAGTAGTAGTAGTAGTAGTAGTAGTAGTAGTAGTAGTAGTAGTAGTAGTAGTCGTGGTAGTGGTAGTGGTAGTAGTAGTAGTAGTAGTAGTAGTAGTAGTAGTAGTAGTAGTAGTAGTAGTAGTAGTAGTAGTAGTAGTAGTCGTAGTCGTGGTCGTGGTAGTGGTAGTGGTAGTAGTAGTAGTAGTAGTAGTAGTAGTAGTAGTAGTAGTAGTAGTAGTAGTAGTAGTAGTAGTAGTAGAGTAGTAGTAGTAGCAGTAGTAGTAGTCGTAGTCGTGGTAGTGGTAGTGGTAGTGGTAGTGGTAGTAGTAGTAGTAGTAGTAGTAGTAGTAGTAGTAGTAGTAGTGGTAGTAGTAGTCGTAGTCGTAGTCGTAGTCGTGGTATTGGTAGTGGTAGTAGTAGCAGTAGCAATAATATTACTTTTGCTATAAGAATATTTCATGATTATATAATCTTATGTAAACAAATCCCATTGTACAGTGTAAAAAATCATTGTCGTCATGTCGTATCTTATGTTGATTCATAAAATGTGAATTATTACAGTTGCAATTGCCTACAAAAAAACTTTTGAGTCTTGTAAAAAAAAAAAAAAATAATGCATTCGCGCAGGTGTGTCCTGGGACAGTCCTGTCCTAGTGCGGAACCCCTTTTGAATAGAAGTTTTCTCCATTGGGACAGGACAAATTTGTCCCGGGACAGTTTTGTCCTAGTGCGGAAGGAGGGTTAGAGAATGTCTCAACCAGTTCACAGTTGTACTATGGAAAAACGTGTTTTCAAACAGTTGGCCCAAAAACTCGTCCTTCAAATATCGATCGATTTAAATTACCC
>NC_088366.1:22203752-22208752 GCF_034508935.2 Berghia stephanieae
TTGCTGTGTCTGGCACCTTTCATACACAACTGTCCAGATCTTGATTTTAACAAAATAGTACTGAATATAATTTTTAAAAAAATAAGGTTCGAGTAATTATGTCCAAATATTTTTATAAAACGGGATGATCTATTTGTCTTAAAATGAAACCATACGTAGTGACATTTTTCTGGCCAAAATATCGGTGTTTTGTCGGGTTTACAGCGGCGGAACATTACGATTACAGACATTAATTTCCTGTCGCGCACGTACTAATCAGACATATTCTATCAGCCAAACAAACCAAAGCCTAGTCAATCCCTTTTATTTACATTCTTCATGATGATTTTAAAAAATCCTATGTTCTTTATTTGTCACCATTGTCTGAGTATTCTATTGATACCCATTTCGGAATATATACGATTTCTAATCTGCCGACACTGACAAAACACTTTTTTTGGGGGGTTATTTTGACCAGAAAACTTGCACGTAATAATAATCGTGCCTGCTTTAACTCTCTCCTTACCAGCCATTTTCAGAAGTTTCCCCAAAACGTCACACCCACCCAACACAAAAACAAACATTTCTAACTCAAACAGAAAAGCAACAAGCAGATTCTATACATAATATTGCTCGCCAATATGAGCTCTATTACAAAATGTCAAGTTTTTATAGCTATAGCAAAAAGAAATGAAATCTGGATGAGAAAAGTGACGGTTGAATCCTAACAAATGTGACGATTTTCCAATAGGTGGTAAGCAGAGGGTTAAAAAGCATGGATATCAAGTTGTAAATTGACTTCCAAGCTACAGGCAAAATGCCGTTTTTCTCAGTTTGCGGTTTGGGATTTCCATTTTACAGACGGGGCAGCATGGCTCAGTGGCACGGTCTTTGCTTCGAACCACATCGCCCTAGTACATTTTACGGCGCTGCACTGCGGCTGACGCCTGGGTTATTCAAGTATTTCCATCGAATAGAATATGAAAGAAAAGTTCCCCTATGGGATGAATAAAGGTATTTATTTTTGTATATTATTATTTATTTATAAAAAGTAATTAATTTGATTAATTGAACTCGGTAAAAAGCGCCTTAAGGAGCAGAAACAACCGTTCCAGAATTATTCAAACCCTAGAAAGCGAAATACCCGTCAACTCGGTACTACCTAATTATCATAGATGCATTATAAAGGCGATCCTGAATATGTCAAAAAGCCTTAAACTTGAAGCCGAGACATCTAATGAGTATGCAGCAAAAGGCTGTCATTAATTGTTAAATGAAAAAGTGTTTGCGGAAAGAACTAATTGACTTAATGAGTAGGAAGGCTCAATGTCAGTCATTAGGCGTTAGCGAGACATTTATCTTTTTCAAACTTTTAGTCACAGATTTGCAGGTTTTGGAATGATTCTTTTCTTTTTTTCACATCAGTTTTGACAACCAGTAATAATTTTGCGACATTTGAAACGACCCTTTTGTTTTCTTTCACATTAGTTTTGACAACCAGTAAGAATTTTGCGACATTTGGAACGTCGACAACTTTTGTTTTCTTTCACATTAGTTTTGACAACCAGTAATAATTTTGCAGCATTTGGAACGACCTTTTTGTTTTCTTTCACATCAGTTTTGACAACCAGTAATAATTTTGCAGCATTTGGAACGACGACCCTTTTGTTTTCTTTCACATCAGTTTTGACAACCAGTAAGAATTTTGCAGCATTTGAAACTAGTGCCGCGCTGAAGACCGGTCTGGACCGGCGGTCCCACGGTCTTTTAGCTGTGAACCGGAGACCGGTCCCATAGGGGAAGACCGGCGGCGGTCCTCACTTCTTATCACCTTTCAACGGTCTCGCGCCATAGCCTACTACTTCCCCAGCGATTCGTTGCCTCGGTAGCCTATCTTCCACCAATCACCACCCATCCCACTTAATTAATCGCACCCACCCCCCTTTGCCATACACTAAACGACACAGACGACCATAGAGGCAGACGACCACCTCCCTCCACTCCGCAAACCGCCCTTTCGGGTGTGAGATGGGGGGAACAGGAGGCGCACGCCTTGGACGATTCCATTATACGGGGTAAATTTCAGAATTTACTACACCATAATGATCGCAATGACAATGATCTATGATGAAGGCATGACCCCTCTTTCTAATGGGTTATTGTTTGAAATGCATGTGACTACTAAAGATGTGTGTGTTTGTGTGTGAGTGTGTGTGTGTGTGTCGAACCTAGCAAGTAGCAAGTCCGATTTTTTGTTTTCTTTTGTCCATCTCTTGTCACCACTCCTTTCTATCGCATTGTTGTCATTTAAAATAATACAATAATATTAAAATTTCGTTTGGTGTTTTAACTAATCAAATAATATGAGTTTCATTAGTTTCTTCCTTCCAAAAAAAACCCAGTTTTTACGTCTGTATTTAAAAAAAGTCCAATAGAATATTTGGGGACCCCGATAGCTCAGTTGATAGAGCACTCTCTTTATACGCAAAGGGCCAGAGATCGATCCCGGGTGCAGTCGAGTTTTTTCTGAATCCCTGTCTACTCAGCAGTGAATGGGTAGCTGGGTTTGTTAGATCTGGCGAAAAGTCACCATGGACCCCACTTATTACTTATTAACTTATTACCGCCGCATCCACCCCCTCTTATTATAACTTCACGTCTCTCTCTTACTCTTCAATGCTCGCTGCCCTCTAATGTGTGTGTGTGCGTGGGGGGGGGGGGGGGGGGGGGGGGTAGGAGTTGCGTGTGTGTATCAACGCCACGAACAACTCGATCAACGCCTTGGACGATGCCATTATCTCCGTTAATGGGGATAAATTTCAAATTTTATTAAATTATCGAAGTAACAATGAAGTACGGTGAGCAAATAAAGAAGGCATCACCCCTCTTCTCTAATTAGGTTACAATTTGAAATGAGTGTGACTACTCCGGTGTTTTACTCCTGTAGACCACGGTTTTCATCGTGTAGCGGTCTTTAACGGTTCAAGAATGAACGATCCCATGGTCCCAAAGGTCAAAACGGTTCGAACTTCCAACAGTCTCTCAGGAATGTTCAATAGACAGATTGCGCATCGGGGCTCTAACGGGGCCGATTAGAGATAGACGACGATTGGGATTGTTTGGAAGCTTTAACCCTTTGCCCACTAGTCATTATGACATCCGAAATGCTATCGCCTTCTACATCTACGCCAGAACAGAAATAGAGGGTGGAGCCTACCTTGATATAACATTTTATGGAGCCCTAATTTCGTCATATCAGTGCTGTCCACTGACAGGTGGGTGGGTATCGCTTTCCAGAACTTGTGTCCTTATATGAAATTCTGAGTTTTTGACCAATCAACGATTGCTCTTTTGATAGCTCGCTTGTCAAAATGAGTCAGCTCAACCCTTGATTTATGTAAAGGCATCACAGGCGGTATATGTTGTGTAACTTCAAAGACCACGGTTGACCGAAAGCGATGAATGGAAGCCCTACTGTGGCGTGGAGAACGAGGTCTTGTATGTATAGTTACGTCATATCTCAACGCTCGTGAATTCTTAGTACGGCTGGACTCACAATCAAAACACGAAATATGTGTTTTAAACTCTTGAATCAATCGAGTTACATCAGTGCGTTCGTCTCATTGAGAAATGAAAAACGATATATAAATCAAGAACATCGACCGGAAAACAAGGAAATTATCATAAAATTATAAAATTTGAGAAAGCTGTTTTCAAAATCAAATCTATTACAAAAAAGGTTATTTCTAGACCGATTTTTATGAGACAAAGACAATTTTCTCCAATTTTCAAGCTGATTCCAACAATGAGGTTTTCAAATTTATCGCGATAAGATTATTTGTCATTATTTTTTTTAATACCCAATTGACTGCTCAGGAAATGAATACGTAATCCTTGGCGGCTAGCGAGTAGGTGTTAAATTTTGCTTACCCTTTCCCACGTAGACGCACGCACACACACACACACACACACACACACACAGACTTATCGTCGTCTAGCATCCTATCGTTCGGCTCGACGATTAAAAGGGGTTCGTATCGTCGCTAAAATAATTACAAAATACATATATTTAAAATATATTTTGGTAATGTGAATTAAATATTTTAATGCTCTAATATATCAAGAATGATCATTATTATGATTTATTACGGTGTGAATTGAATTAGACCTTTAAAACTGAAGTTTAATCTGACACCCTACTCGCTGTTATCATTCGAGTCTAAGTTGTTAATAAGGCAACTTTGGCCAGAAGTGAAAGACATACATTGTGTGTTCAGTCTGTGTGTGTGTGTGTGTGTGTGTGTGTGTGTGTGTGTGCGTCTGCGTGGGAAAGGGTAAGCAAAATTTAACACCTACTCGCTAGCCGCCAAGGATTACGTATTCATTTCCTGAGCAGTCAATTGGGTATTTAAAAAAATAATGACAAATAATCTTATCGCGATAAATTTGAAAACCTCATTGTTGGAATCAGCTTGAAAAGTGGAGAAAAATTGTCTTTGTCTCATAAAAATCGGTCGAGAAATAACCTTTTTTGTAATATATTTGATTTTGAAAATAGCTTTCTCAAATTTTATAATTTTATGATAATTTCCTTATTTTCCGGTCGATGTTCTTGATTTATATATCGTTTTTCATTTCTCAATGAGACGAACGCACTGGTGTAATTCGATTGATTCAAGAGTTTAAAACACAGATTTCGAGTTTTGATTGTGAGTCCAGCCGAACTAAGAATTCACGAGCGTTGAGATATGACGTAACTATACATACAAGACCTCGTTCTCCACGCCACAGTAGGGCTTCCATTCATCGCTTTCGGTCAACCGTGGTCTTTGAAGTTATACAACATATACCGCATGTGATGCCTTTACATAAATCAAGGGCTGAGCTGACTCATGTTGACAAGCGAGCTATCAAAAGAGCAATCCGTTGATTGGTCAAAAACTCAGGATTTCATATAAGGACATAAGTTCTTGAAAGCGATATCCACCCACCTGTCAGTGGACAGAACTGATATGATGAAA
>NC_088366.1:22211252-22243752 GCF_034508935.2 Berghia stephanieae
TGGGATCTCGATTGAGATGACTCCTATTATCATAGCCATCCCTACTATATATAAAAAAAATAGCGAAACCCTCTGCGTGTTTAAAAAAATAGAAAATGAAGAGGTAA
Organism: Berghia stephanieae; assembly: GCF_034508935.2. Lineage (NCBI taxonomy): Eukaryota > Metazoa > Mollusca > Gastropoda > Nudibranchia > Aeolidiidae > Berghia > Berghia stephanieae. Next base: position 22,211,360 of record NC_088366.1, read on the forward strand.
CTAAGGTAAACACAAGCGAATTAGACCCGGTAATCTGTATGAGACGGATATTGCTCTGCGCATGATCTGACAATTCCGACATTATTTTACAAACGGAAAGAGCGGCCATGTTCGTCTTATTTACAACTCGATAAGTCTGATAAATAAATAAATAAAATAAAATTCCATTTATTCAGCCCATAGGGGAGATTTGTCTTCAGGATATATTCCAAGGGAAGACTGGAATAAACTCGGCGTCCGCCGCAGTGCAACATAGCAAACTGAGCTAGGGCGAGTTGACTTGCTCAAAGCCACAGATCGCAGCGGGTATTCGAACTCGGTACCATTCGGATACAAAGCAAAGACAGCTGAGCCACGCCGCCCCAAATTACAACTTTCCTTTCAAAAACACAACCTGCCCGGTCGTTATTTATATATATATTTAAAAAAATATAAAAATTCTTCCCATACATTAATAAGAAGAGTTCATTTCAAACCCGGAAAATGGAGAGAGAGAGAGAGAGAGAGAGAGAGAGAGAGAGAGAGAGAGAGAGAGAGAGAGAGAGAGAGAGAGAGAGAGAGAGAGAGAGATGTTAAGGAAATCGATAGACTGTTCTGTGAAAACAAACATGGTATCAAAATCTCACCGCTGCGCATGGCGGAGCATACGTTTATTGTCAACTTTCTTTTTGTTGAATCGTTGATGGCACGTGCTTCTGGTTTAAATAATGGATTTGTGGTCTCATTTTGTTGACGAATGAATAGTGGAACGGTTCGGTAGACAATCAGACAGAAATAGACAAATAGACAAACATATGGACGAATGGATGGATGAACGTGTGCATGGGTGGTGGTTGGAGGATTGATCGATTTATAGATTGATACATAGAAAGATAGATAACTGGATAAATATGTTTGTTAGACATGAGCGGGAATCCCACAGGGTGCCCGACAACGGTGTTACACCTCCAGGGTCATCAGGGTGATTTCCGTCCTGAGGACACAAGCGGAGTTACGAGGTTGTAGGCTAACACACACACAAGATGTGAGAGCATTGAAATCTTTAAAATAAACAGAGAGATAAATAAATAAATTGACAGAAATATAGATAGTAAACAGACAGACAAACAGAAAGATAGATAGATAGATAGATGGATGGATGGACAGATGGATGGACAGATAGATAGAGATAGAAATAGATACATATTGACAGATAGATAAGAATGTATTTTCTTCCAATGTCGGGTTGTCTTCCCATCAAATAATCCGGAGGGCATCTTGATACTCCAATTACAACGACAGATTCTTTCCTTTGCACTCGCCATTCTTGAATGCAAGGCAAAGAGGACGCGTAATTCGATTTTGAAGTGTTTTTGTTAACTGCGCAATGCGGTTTTCTATTCCGATTACGACAGAGGAAGGCGATTCTCTGTGAGTTGACATTTCAGACTCATTCATTCCGATTCGTGAGAGAATTAACCAGTAAATGTTTGACCAATCAAAACAATGGAAGTTGTGACACACCTTCACGCGTGATCGGTCAAGCTAAGTTGGTTGTTTATAAATAGAATGCGCTTGGCTAAGAAGCTCACAGCATTGCCATCCGGAAGTAGAACGGACCAACACACAAAACTCTGTGTAACCTTGAACGTTTATAATAGTCTGGTTAATACAGTTAAGTGAGAATTACTCATAAACGCGGATGGCAAAAAGCAAAAACAAAGACCTAAGTGACGTCATCTTCATACTATCTATATAATAACTGGAATGGAAGCAACCTCTCTCTGATCGTTGTTATTGGTTTTATACCTCCGAATCGGTGACTAGGTATCGCACTCCGTGGTCTTATGGTATGACACCCCCCCCCCCCTCAGACCTGTGGGTCCCTGGTTCGATTCACGCTCTGGGTGGCGCAAAGTATATTGAATCATTGGAAAGGGCTATATTTACAGACTAATGTTCTCTCACGCACTGCACTCAGATGGAATAAGAGTACCCTGTCGTCAACAGGTTTGCCTCTGTCGAAAAAGCAAAAACAAACAAACAAACAAAAACAAAAAATGAAATCGTGTCTAACAGGCGTCACTTCGTCTTGTCCTACATGTTAAGTATCCATTGCTCTAGGCAAAGAACTTTGAGCACATTTAATGGATAATTTGGTTTTTGTTTTGTTTTATTTTGAACAATAAAAAATGAAATGTAAATGAAGAGAAGAGTGAGAAGAAAAAAGAGAGGTGAGAATGCAATTAACCCTCGATTTTTTACTCATCAACAATCAATTTTTATACCTATTATTGACAGTTCTTAAGCTTTAATTGAAAATTAATGTCTCGAGCTTAAGACGCCGCTTTTGAAATGAAAGAACGTGCCAAACGGACAGAGAGAGAAAGAGCTGATGGGTACGTGCCTTTAAGTCAATATGTAAACGCACGCGGGCGCATGAATGGGCTGTTTGAGTAAGAGAGAGAGAGAGAGAGAGAGAGAGAGAGAGAGAGAGAGTGAGAGAGAGATCATCATCATCGTCGTCGTCGGCGGACCCGTTGTCATCATCATCATCATCATCATCATCATCATCATCATCATCACCATCACGATCCCACCACCACCACCACAAATCATCTTTGATAAATTGTATTTATTCACCTCAAAAAAAACCCTATCCCGAGACTCGTATAATATTTCACTATAAATTCAATTTAACATCTAAACCATCTCAACGGGTGTGTATTTATTTGCAGGTCTGATAACTTGATAATGGGCCCGTTGTTATATCATGGAAATCCTCTAAAACCAAAGCAATATCATATTGTCCCTTACAACAATGTTAAAGCAAGCCCCTAATTCAGTCCGGCTATCAGACGTGCAAATATGCTTACGTTGATCTCGACACAATAACCATTCTGAGGTGATAGGTGATATTTATTGTTTTGTCGCGGTGTACGTAATGACCTTTTTCCTTCAGGAAGAGCGGAAAGACACAATGTAAACAAACGAAATCAATTCCTAGTCGCATTGCACAACTCGGTGTTTCATTCATCCTGTTTTGTTGATAACGAGGAAACCCGAAACGTTCATTTGACCTGTTTTTGTAATTAAATTGAAGCTTACATTCAATTTCACATTATTATTTATTTCTTCGTGCTTCGAGCAGCAACATTTACATTGCACAACAAAAGAGGCCGTGTCGATTATTTACTTCATTTATTGACACTTGCCACAGATTTATCATTAGTTCACCTGCTGGTATCACAAGTACAACAGCCCTCCACCGCCACCGCCACCACCACCACCACCTTCTTTTCCTCCTCTTCTTTCTTCTTCTCCTCCCCCTGATCATCATCATCATCATCATCATCATCATCATCATCATCATCATCATCATCATCATCATCATCATCATCATCTTCACCATTAAAATCATCCTTTAAAAAAAAGGACATTATTGAAATCATCTTTAAAAAAAAGGGAAGAAGGAGGGGGGGGGGGGGGGGGGGGGGGAGGAGGAGGAGGAGGAAGAGGAGGGACTGAAATACCGTGGGTGCGTGCGCGCGCGCGCGCGCGTGTGTGTGTAGTGGAACCTCAAGGGAAACAACCCAAATGGCCTAAATCACCATCTCGCTCTCTCTCTCTCTCTCTCTCTCTCTCTCTCTCTCTCTCTCTCTCACACACACACACACATACATACACACATGCGCGCACTTTCAAACTGCCCGTTGTGTTTGTGTGTGTGTGTGTGTGTGTGTGTGTGTGTGTGTGTGTTTTGGGCTACGTATAGTCTGCCCGTAAAAGCTCATGATATACTAAATATATACTAAATAAATATGTATTATTTATGTTAGTAGTAGTAGTTGCTCAATTCCTATAGCCACTCTTTAGTTTTGTAAGCAAAGCATTTTAATGTTTCCACTGACCATTTCCAACCTGACAAATTAACCAGGATATTTGGAACGTTCATGGAAGAGATCGTTTCATATATATATATATATATATATATATATATATATATATATATAATATATATATATATATATATAATATATATATATATATATATATATATATATTAATACGAGTGTTGGTGGGTACTCGTAGGTACAAAAGTGCTCGATAATGATGGTTAGAGCTAATATAGAATGCAAATTGTCACTCACATTTTTTGTGGCCGAGATGATTCGTTTCTGTCGTCCTCAGTCGGCGTAATCCTTAGTAATGTCCGCAGAAAAATTCTTACTCCAAAAAAAAAAATGTGAGTAACAATTTGCATTCTATATATATATATATATATATATATATATATATATATATATATATATATATATATATATATATATATATATATATATATATATATATCTATCTTATATATATATATGTGCCAATCTGACTTTATATGGGAATAGTCAAGAAGAAGGCAAATGCGTTTGCAGTCGTTGTCTTTACATGAGCGCTATATTATGGGCTAATGCTTTGTACTTGGAGATATTGAGTCGGTTTCGGCGCCCCTGTTATAACCGTTTAGACGCTTCAAAGTCCCATGCTATAGCCGCTATATTTTACAACAGGCAAAGAGGGAGAAAAAAGGAGCAAAACTCATATAACCGCATCCCTGTTACATCAAGATCCGTTATACATGGGTTCTACTGTATTTCTAAAATGCTTGTGTGTTTGTTTAGGTTATATACTAGATAATTATTAAACCATAAGTCAACGATCAGATTTAACAAAAAAATTTTTTTTAAATTGAGCTTTACATAGCGCAATATCCACTACATGTGCTCAAAGCGCTTTACAAGGGGTCTCTGGTCAACAGCAACATTTAACATGTAGGACGGGAAATGACGCCTGTTAGGCGATATTACAATTTTTCGGACAAAGACAACGCTGTTAACGGCCAGGCACTAATTTTACACCTGAGTACGGTGAGAGAATGTAAGTAAAGAGCCTTTTCCAAGGACTCAACTATGCGCCGAGCGCGAGACTCGAACCCAGGACCTTCCGATCTGAAAGCGAGTGTCATACCACTAGACCACATCGCCGCACAGCAAACAACAACATCATTAAACTTGCCGCTATCAAGTTTTAATTTCCACTTTAAAAATACCACTTGATTAGTTCGTCTGTTTGTTTGTTTATTTATTTATTTATTTATTTGTTTGCTCAAATCCCTTGAGATGGCTGTGTGCTTGTTAAGTTTAAATCCTAGATAATTAATAAACCATAATGTCAACAATCAGATTTAACAAAAAAAACAAAACAAACAACAACAACGGCATGAAACTTGTCGCTACCAAGTTTTAATTTCCACTTTTAAAATAACACTCGATTTGTTTGCTTGTTTATTTATTTATTTTTTTATTTATTTTTTTATTTATTTATTTATTTATTTATTTATTTATTTATTTATTTATTTATTTATTTATTTATTTATTTATCTATTTACTCATTCATTTATTTGTTTGCTTAAATCCCTTGAGAGTTGAATAGAAAATCTTCACGCCAGTAGAATAATATTTCGTGATGACAATAGTCCGACTGAAGCTTAACTCCTGACGCGTCACGAAAATAATCTATCAATTATGGATGGGAATTCAACAAATTCTATTGCTAATCTTTTCCATCTTTTCTCCCCAAATAAGCACGTCAGACATCTATGATTATTTTGAGATAAAGAAAACGTAAAAAAAAAATAATCTTACAAAAACAACAACAAAAACAATCACGACTGTTTTCTCATCAAAATAATATGTTGTAACGACAACGAGGTGTGGCATCTTTGAATAAAATTGGAGGTAGAGGGGTTAAAAAAGAAGCAATAACAACAACAACAACAACAAAGGAAAGAAACAAAAACAAACATACAAAAAAAAAACCCCCAACAAACAGACAAACAAACAAACACACAAACCAACAAACAAACAGACAAACAAGTATTTATTTCATTTTTCTTTTCATACTTTAGGATGTAGACATATTACTGATAGTTACGTAGTTCAGCCCGGGGAGCCGAGTTTATCTTGGTTTTGATAGCGAGAATAAAAGACTGATTCATGGAAAGTAGTTGAGCTGGTACGAAGTCGGTAAGAATTGAATGAAGAAAATTTAATCAAAATGGATAGAGAATAAGGAACTTCAAAGTTTTCTAGCTCTTGATAAAAAAAACAACAACAAAAAACAAAACAAAAAAAAAACCCACAAAAAACTCTCGTTGATTGAGAAAGCTATTTATCTTAACTGGTATTTGTGACCCATCGCCTCAAAACGGTATTAAGTCGGGATGATTGAAATGCTGAAAATTGAATTTATAGCCAGAAGTATAAGATTTGCGTTGAGTTTGGTATACATTATTGAGGAGAATAAATATCATAGTTTAGAGTGCTGAGAAGCAATAATTCATATTTTTCACTATTTTAACTTTAATTGGACTTTTTGGCATCTGGTTCATCCCGATATAATACCGTTTTGGGACGCTGGGTCACATTTTATAACTAAAGCATAAAATTGAATTCAATGCACATCTAATGTTCTCCATGACTTAATTGCAGGAAAACGATTACGTTCCGAAACAGCCATCGACGAACGACGTAGAAAAGAAACGACGATCTGTCCTAAAAGTCGGAGGGTAGCTGATCCTCGTTTTGTTCCACGTCGTTCGTCAATGGCTGTAGGGGTTGGGAAGATAATCGTTAACTTGATAATACCTTTTTGAGACGATTGGTAACATGTTCTTTTCCCCCCTTTTCCCACTAATAGCAGCGGTGGGGATTAATCTTTCATCAATATAATATAATAAGTACTATGTTTATTATCCTCACTTCATTTGGTTATTTCCCCCCTACAACGTTGTTTCATCCCTCCGTTTCAAGGATGAAACAACGTTGTAGGAGGAAATTAGCAAATGAGGTGAGTATACTAAATATTTCGTTCCAAGAAATTGTCGAGCACTCTACGCGATTCCAGCCAATAGGATTCAATAGTCTGATGTCACGTCCGCCCAGCAACGAGCAGCATGGTTCTAAACTTTTCATATTGGCTAGAACTTTTTCCACAAGCCATGTGATCAGAATGTATAAAAGTCAAAACATGATCACATTTATAATGTTTTTCTCCTATGGATACACTTTTATGCTCGTCGGAGAAGTATTTCATTAGGGCGTCCGCCAATGTTCCGATAGATCAGAACCTAGTTAACAAGTTAATATGCGTCATTACGAGGGAAGTGGCGTCACGACTGTTGAAACCTATTCCTCTCAACCACAAGACGTATAATGTAATACATTATATCTATAATATTATTAAATATGATATAGATAAAGAGATAATGGTGACTGTGATGAAGAGATCATGAAGGGAAAGCGAAAGTGTAAACAGTGTTTTAAACATTAATTCAAAAGTAGCATTACGGAGAAAAAGGAAATTAAAGAACGAAAGAAAAGAATAAAGGAAAAAAAATACAAACCCGCTACTTGTAAAGGTTCTTAAAGTAAGTCGTGTTATGCTCGGGGTGTAATGGCTTTGAAATTAGGTCATGTAAACATAATAATTATATATCGTTTATTTTATTTTTGTTGTTGTTGTTGTTGATAAAATATTCTTTGATTTTAATATACTTGAGTAGGTTTCATTCATTTCATAGTTGGTATCATATCAGGCATGGAAGAATGAGATAATACGAGTATTATGGCCAATGAAAAAGTTCATCGAAATGTCCCTATAAAATGGAATGTCATTCATTGGCTTTTCATGTCGGTTTCATTGTTGGTCTCAGGGTGGCTTTACAAACTGTAATCTTTAATAAGGCTGATATTATGGAAAAATCGAAGGACCTTTATAGAAAACAGATTGACTGCCGGCGTTTCTCCTCTTCCCCTCCCACCTCCACCCCCCCCCCCCGGCTTTTCCCCCACTCTTTTTACCTAGTAATCACAATTTCGTGTAAGAAATAGTTTAAAATGTGACCCATTGTGTCAATTTGGTGGGTGAGGCTATGTGGTCTAGTGGTAAAACAATCGCCTTCGGACGGGAAGGTCCAAGAATCGAATCCCGCTTTGAACGGCATATGATTAAATCCTTTGAAAATGCTCTTTACTTACTTTCCTCACTGTACACATATGTAAAATAAGTTCCTGACTGTTAACGGCGCTGTTTCTGTCGGGGGAAAAAAATGAAATATCGCCTAAAAGGCGTCATGTCACACCCTACATGTTAAGTGTTGCTTTTGGCAGGGTGAACCAAGTGCTTTCAACTAAACTGTAAGCAAAACATCAATTTTGAGATAAGATTCTGACTCCAATGAGGAGGGTGAATTAATTATTTATCACAGTTTAACTCTAAACCGAATTTAGTCCATTCTGACGTAATATCTTTAAAATCAAAACAAGCAAGAGATTTTATATAGAGCAATATCGCCTGACACAATAGCGTTTTGTCACAAATCACCATCTTGATGGGAAAAGGGTAAAACAAAATTTGGACAATTCGGGTCTTTTAAAAAAAATATTTTAAAATGGAGCTTTTATATAGCGCAATATTCACTGAATATAAGGGGTCCCTTGTCAACAGCAACATTTAACATTTATTAGGACGGGACATGACGCCTGTTTGTCCGAAAAAAATTGTAACATCGCCTAACAGCGTTGTCTCTGTCCGAAAAAATTTGTAACATCGCGTAACATATAAAGTACGAGACATGACTCCTGCTAGGCGATATTACATTTTTTTTCCCGACAGATACAACGCTGTTAACGGCTAGGTACTCAATTTACACCTGAGATTGTGAGAGAATGTGAGTAAAGACTATAGACCGAGCGAGGCTCGAACCCAGGATCTTCGGATCCGAAAGCGAGTGTCATACCTCAAGACTACATAGCCTAATCGGCGATTTTAGAGGTGTCCTCATTATATTATTGTGGATATTGTGGACTTTTTCGAGTTTAAACACTTTTTAAAAGAATTTATTAAGCAAGTCCAGTTACTGATGAATTATTATCTTCCCAAATGTAAATCAAGAGTTTGCTCCCTTCCATTGAGAAACTCAATACAGTTTCGCATTTACATTAATTCTCGGAACTGAATCATAATTTCTTCCCACTTTTTTTCCACCTCGTAATTACAAACCTCACGGTTTTCAACAACAAAGAACCAGTAGGGGAAATGAAAAATAGCTGTCCCGCATCACCGATACGTCTCTATTAGGGAGAATGCGTTTGACACTGATTCTGTCTCTCTGAGTCCGACACAATGACTACTATTCGGGACAACTTAAGACAGACGCATGCAGAGCAATGTAGGCAAAAAATTATTTTTTTAAAATTGAGCTTTTATATGGCGTAATATTCACTAAATGTGCTCAAAGCGCTTTACAAGGGATCCCTGGTAAACAGCATCATTTAACATGGAGGACGGGACATGCCGCCTGTTAGGCGATATTACAATTTTTCTGACAACGCTGTTAACGGCCAGGAACTCGTTTTACACCTGAGTACGGTGAGAGAATGTGAGTAAAGGGTCTTTTCCAACAATGCGCCGAGCGAGGCTCGAACCCAGGACCTTCCGATCCGAAAGCGAGTGTCATACCACTAGACCACATAGCCGCACACCACCACCACCACCACCACTACTACTACTACTACTACTACTACTACTACTACTACTACTACTACTACACTACCTACTACACTACTACTCACTACTACTACTACTACTACTACTACACTACTACTACTACTACTACTACTACTACTACTTACTACTACTACTACTACTACTACTACTACTACACTACTACTACTACTACTACTACTACACTACTACTACTACTACTACTACTACTACTACTACTACTACTACTACTACTACTACTACTACTACTATCTACTACTACTACTACTACTACTACTACTACTACTACTACTACTACTACTACTACTACTACTACTACTACTACTACTACTACTACTACTACTACTACTACTACACTACTACTACTACTACTACTACTACTACTACTACTACTACTACTACTACTACTACTACTACTACTACTACTACTACTACTACTACTACTACTACTACTACTACTACTACTACTACTACTACTACTATACTACTACTACACTACTACTACTACTACTACTACTACTACTACTACTACTACTACTACTACTACTACTACTACTACTACTACTACTACTACTACTACTACTACTACTACTACTACTACTACTACTACTACTTCAAGTACCAAGTCTGTGGCAGACATCGGTGATCATGGTACGCCATTCATCTCTCTGATCAGATAACCTCAGGAAAAATAATATTACTCTTTCTCTTTCTTTGTCACCCAGCTGTTCAAACTATTCAAATATATTGTTTGTTTTTTTGGTCTACCTTACTCTTTTTACTTTCTATCTTTCCTGTGAGAACAAGATAGATGTTCAACACATATATGTCGATTTAGGTGCTCTAAAAATTGCATTTGTCTTTTTCTTTTGTACGAATTAATAACCTTTTAGTTTCGGTTTGCTCTTATACTTCTTCAATAGTTTTCTTCTCTGTCAATGAGATTCTTAACATCCTTCTAAGAAACCACATTTCTGCTGCCTCCAGTTTCTTTCTAATATCTTCTGTAACTGTCCAGGATAGGCATAGTGTAGGCATTGTGATATTAATATTTATTCTCACGCTATCATTTGTATCAAGTATATTCTTGCCTTTCTCTTCCCTATGTGGTCTAACTCGAAATAATAAAAAAACATGGAACATTAAACGAGAAAGATCAAATCGGATTGAAATTCCATTTCACGTACTTACGCTACAACACAAACGAATCAATCATAAATCCTTTTTTCTATTGTGCGGCTACGTGGTCAAGTGGTTTGATACTCGCTTTCGGATCGGAAGGTACTGAGTTCGAGCCTCGCTCGGCGCATAGTTGAGCTCTCTACTCACATTCTCTCACCGTACTCATGTGTAAAATGAGTACCTGGCCGTGAACAGCGTTGTTTCTGCCCGGGAAAAAAATGTTATATCGCCTGACAGGCATCATGTCTCGTTATAAATGTTACATGTTGCTGTTGGTCGGGGACCCTTGTAAAGCGCTTTGAGCACATTTAGTGGATATTGCACTTTATAAAAGCTCAATTATTTTTTTATCCGGCTAAAGTAAAATCGAGGTTTACCTGAAACTAGCGGGGTGTATTATATATATATATATATAAGAAATATGACAATACATCACATAGTGCTGCTAAAATCTCCCAAATCCGTTCAGATATAGAATACTTTACTATCGCATGTTATCCATATTAAAGGTTTTCCGAGAAAAAAAAAAAAAAAAAAAAAAAAGGAATACAAGGTTTTGAAAGTAGATAACTCTTGAAATAATTCACGAGGGATCGAATGGATGGTTATTTCCCTTTAATTTCATTTCAAGCTTTCGTCTAGTAAAATGGAATCTTCTATTATCATCATCATCATCATCATCATCATCATCATCATCATCAATCAAGTTCATCCACATCATCATCATCACCAGCAGCAGCATCGTCGTCATAATCATCATTATCGCTGTCGTCGTCGTCGAATGACATATATCAAGTTACCAAAGCATTAGCTAGATATTCATATGTATAATTCTATGTTTACATTCTTCATTTATTTATTTATTCATTTATTCATTCCTTAATTATATTTTTTTTCATTGATTATTTATTTTCTTCTTCATTCGTTCATTTATTTATCGATTCATATATCTTTACTCGTTTCTTTATCTATCTGTTTGTGTATCTATTCAATAATTTCAAGTATCGAGAAATGTATTTTGTTAATTTATACATAGCAATTTCTATTCACAGGTACCTACATCCATATTACTGAGATATCGACCCAACAACCATTGTAAAACTACCAAGACCTGAACAGCTCTCACACCTATAGATAGTATGCGCTTGGCTTAGAAGCTCATAACATTGCCATCCGGAAGTATAACGGACCAACACACAAAACTGTGTGTATCCATGAACGTTTATAGTCAGGTTAATACAGTTCAGCGAACATTACTCATAAACGCAGATGGCAAAAAACAATAACAAAGACCAGATTGACGTCATCTTCATTCTATCTATAGTTTTTAAACTAACTTCCATCTATGGCGTTGGCAATTAATGATTTTGACTCACAACACACACACGGATCGGGTTACCTGTTCAACACAGTGGGATAGACAACAACGACGTGATCTGGCTATCACCATCTACATTTAAATAGCCGACACAAATTAAATTATAATTTCAGAGAGCCAATAAGAATAACTCGAAAAATACAGAAGATTCCACCCAAGACAATTTGTGGCATGCGGTTAAGTCAAAAGCTTGCCAGTTCTGCCTGCCAAAATAATCGTAACAACTTACAAAACTATATTGATTTAGAGAGAATAATCCTGAGTGACGCCAACCTTCATTCATTTTATACAGTACGTATATCTGTGAAATGCTGACCAGTCAAGGCTGGTATGACTATAAAGACTAACTTCTAACTATCACACACACACACACACACACACACACACACACAAACAAATGTGTAACGTTAACCATTTCCAGTGTTTTTCTTGGATTGCGTTTGGTGAGATTTGTTCACCTCTCTGAATGGTTAAAACAAAGACAATAAGTAATAAGTAAATAAATAAGTACATAAAAATAAACAAATAAATAAAGAAAGAAAGAAAGAAAGAAATAAGGACTCATCAAACGTATTATATCTATAGCATTAAAATTATGAAGTTGAGAAATATTCTACCCCGGGTCCCTGGTCGTCGTGGGAGTGCTGGTACCAGCGGTCGTTCCCTATCCTCTCACGTGACGGATGCCCGACACTCGTCGTCGCCGTCTCTTGGTAGTCGCAAAGGAGCAGATGGCATCGGGAATAATATTATTGGAAGTAGCGTCGGCGACGGCGATGGGGACCACACGGCTGGTGTAAGTGACGGTGCTAGTAGTAGCAGTAGTATCATCTCTGGTTCTGGTGACACTACCAGCCATATTATAGATAGTGAGACCCATCGGGAGTATTATCTGTCTGTCAGTGATAGCATCAGCAGTGGTGGTGGTCGTGTTGCTGGTGGCACCGGATTTAATTACAATAACTACAATACCCACAATGCCAATAATAATCAGACCTCGAGTGTCACTGCCGGGAGTTTTGATAACAACAGTGTTAATGATTTCATTTCCACCACCGAGAATCGGACTTTAAGCGACTTTTTTTCTCTGGTTGGGCCTAGAGCTGAACCTGTATACAATAGTGGTGGTGCAGACGTCAATAGTGGAGTTGGAACTAGCACCGGCGGTAGCTCTGGTGGCCTTGGTTATCATTTGGGTTTAGATAGAATCCTTCACGGCAATAGTGTCAATAGTTACGACGGTTTTAGTAGCAGTGGAACAAGTGTAGATGTTAGTGCAGCTGCTGCTGCTGCGGTTGGTGAAGGCGATGTTCTAGACTACAACTACAACTACAACAACGGACACGTTCTTTTTGATAATGGGATTGAATACCTACACGGAAACTTCAGCGATCTAGACTCTTTCTCACAGTTGTTACTGAATCGCATGGAATTAAAAATGGGGGACGAACTGACGCGATACTTAACCCCGGCGATAATCGTATTGGGAAATATCTCAAATACTGTGGCTTTTCTGGTTCTTCGTAGGAAAAAGTTCAAACACAGTTCCGTGGCATTTTACATGCGCGCCTACGCATTGGCAAATCTCTGTTTCTTGGATTTAATGTGGGGAATCGCGTGGCTTTGCTTTGTTCTGGAGATCCAGTACCCCGCTCACCGCAGCGACTGGAGTTGTCGGTTGTGGACATTCATCGCCAACGTCATAACGTACAGCAGTATCTGGTTCGTGGTCATCATGAGCATAGACCGATTCGTCTTCATCAATTTTCCAAGCAAGGCCTCTGGCTATTGTAAGTTGTTCACTGCCAAGGGCATCACCACATTCATTATTATATGCCTTATCGTGGTCTCCATTCACGCTATGTGGACGTTCGAACTCCAACCCCAAGGGTGCTGGGTGTCTCACAACAAAGATGACCTCCACACCCTCACCTGGCCCTGGTGGTCGGCTGCCCTTTACTCCTACATCCCCCTGCTTCTACTCTTAATTCTTATCATTACACAGAGCATCTGTTATATCGTCAAGCTCTTCCTCAAGAGACCATTCACTCCCCCAGACGCTCGCCAAAACGGCAACCAGGATACCTTTGTCCTTCCCGTTTTCGTCATCACCGTCGCCTGTTTCTTCCTAACCATCCCTTCCATAGCCATCAACCTTCTCGATATCCACCTCCCTTCCAATCTTCTACGGGTGGACGTAATAGCGAAAATAGAACTTACCAAGAAAATTACGGAGGCACTTTCCAGTTTTAACAATTCCTTGCTAGGCATCGTGCTTTTCGTGTTATCGCCCTCCTTTATACAGGAATCATTGGTCGTGGTTAGGATGATGTTCTGTTGTGTTCGGAGTAGAACGTTGAAGGTGTTCGAAATGAGGACCATATCGCAATCAGACCATAGCTCGCCGCATGTCCAGGTCGATTATGAACTTTGTAATAACAATGATGAAAATATTGCAACTGATGTATGAATTTTTGTATGCGAATGACGACGACGATAACGACGATGCGAGTTTCAGTGGGGTTTCGTAGGCGCACTTACTTTGTTGTGTGAGCGCAACGTGTTCGATCCCTGTCAGATGCGTTTAGCTTAATGCCTATCTGACAACTTAGGAATATATGGATAGCTGGGTCTCTCTAAATCTGGCAAAAGTAAAGGAATTTTGAACACCCAACCCTTACGTCATTGGCTCACATCATTGCCCATAAACCTATATCAGATAAGGAACTCACAATTTAGGTTCTTGAGTAGAAAAAAAAATCGGTGCCTGAAAAGTATGACAAACACGGCTGACATAATAACTTGTGATATAACGAATTTAACATGTTTTCCCTAAGTGAAGTGGACACTTAATGGATAAATGAATGAACCGTTTAAAAGGCCTTTATACGGTCGATGCGAGACTCACGCACGCTTGAGATACAAGCACGTCCTGTTCCTGACGTGCTATAAATAGTTTACTTTAAGTACCTAAACTATAGTTATTATTTTTCATCGTTCATCCTGGCTAGACACGATTAAACCCCTCCGGTCATCTTATTGGATTTTACCAATATAGGTCTTTCTCTCTCTCTCTCCTCTCTCTCCCTCTCTCTCTCTCTCTCTCTCTCTCTCTTTTATATATATATATATATATATATATATATATATATATATATATATATATATATATATATATATCTTTCTATCTCTATCTCTCTCTATCTATCTATCTATCTATCGATCTATCTCTCTCGGAGTTGACCTGTCATCTTACTCTTTTATTGGAGTTGTTCTATGTTGGTCATGAAAGCACGGTTTTGAGCCATACAGTTCTTGTCATGCAATTTGCTTTTATTCGAAGTCTAAGTGGGGTATTAATTTCTTTCAGATTACTGAAGACCAAGTAAAATGATATTACAAAATACTGACCATTCTGTATAACGTTGGAAATAATACTGTAAAAATTCGGAGTTGTTTTAGCATTAATTTGAGCCCGAAGCGTGCCTTAGTCCAGCGTGCTTGAGTCCGACATCGGCTGTGTTGAGTACCATATTATCATAAAGACGTGCGTATCCGCTGAATAATAAATGTAGTCTGTGGAATGTTGATGACAATGTTATTGACCATGCTCGTTGATTGTAAATTGTGGGTACAGTGTAAATATAATAGGATTCAATAGTCTGATTATGTCACGTCCGCCCAGCAACGAGCAGCTTGGTTCTAAACAAAGAAAATCGGTACTTTTTATTCATGTTGGCAAGAACTTTTTCACATGTCATGTGTTCAGAATGTATAAAACTCAAAACATGATAAGATTTATAATGTTTTTCTCCTCTGGATACACTTTTATGCTCGTCGGAGAAGTATTTCATTAGGGCGTCCGCCATTGTTCCGATTGCTTAGAACCAGTTACTAAGTTACTATGCGTCATTACGAGGGAAGTGACGTCATGACTATTGAAGCCTATTAACTCAAATCATGTTTCTGGGTATAGATAGGCTTAACGCCTGAAGTCAATTCCACTGTTTCTCCCGATATTGGAGGGGGGGGGGGGGCTGATGTAAAAAAAAGTAAGAATATAGTCAAAACTGATCAGAAGTTGAAAATTTGAGTTTATGCATTATATGACTCATCCTCCTCAACAACTGCAACAACAACAAACAATAACAACAACAACAACAAAACAAACATTCAAAAAAAAAACAAAACAAAACAAACGAACAAAAAATGTATTCAAAGTTTCATATTTTCACTATATTATTATTCTATGTTTTGCATCACTGCCACTCTGGCATAATAAACATCATTTTGAGACGGCGGAGGACATATCTCCTCTTCCAATACTATAGTTTTTTTTTTTTAAAAGAAAAGAATTAAATGAGTTGGCCTATTATTGGCGTCTGGCGAGAATGTGCTATTGCCTACACCGCCGCACTCTGAAAAAAACCCATGTTCAAAAATTTGGCCAGAAAACTCGTCCTTCAAATATCGATCGATTTAAATGACTCTCATCTTGGCTAAAACTCTCAAACCCGAGACTTCGCCAAAGTACGGCATTACACTGCCAAACTATTTACTCTGTAAAACACGTATTACAATTTTTGGCGGGAAAACTCTTCCTTCAAATATCGATCAAATAAAATGACCCCCATCTCGGCTAAAAACTCTGAAACCTGGGACTTCTGGAACCTCCGTGAAGTCCCAGGTTTGAAAGTTTTTGCCAAGATGATGGAAATGTTAATATATTGAGTTTTCTGGCCATATTTTTAAAAATACGTGTTCAGTTCGTTTTGAGCTAATCATATTTACAGAAAACCAATTAATTGTGTGTGTGTGTGTGTGTGTGTGAAAGAGATAGATAGATAGATAGATAGATAGATAGATAGATAGATAAATAGATAGATAGATAGAGATAGAGAGAGAGAGAGAGAGAGAGAGAGAGAGAGAGAGAGAGAGAGAGTGTGTGTTGGAATCGTGCATAAAACAAATTAATATTATGGTGTTAACAAGAATACAATACTAACGATTGTGATTTTGATATGATAATAATGATGACGATGACTACATTATGAGACTGCTGGATGCCATATTTCTAATGACAGTCGATTCCTGCAGTGTTGATTACCATCTTATCTATTTCTTGTCATTGTACAAATCTAATTCTCTAAGCCTAAAGCGCATTGAGCATGGATGGTAAAACTGTGAGAATGCGTTGTAAAAATGTCAAAAATGTGCAAATTTTTATGACCTTATGTTCCGTGTCGTATGCACAAAGTAATACTGATATCCCACTTGACCAAGGAGTTTAATAACGGCACCATGACTTATGCGCTATAGTTTTGTCGCCTGGTCGCATCACGCTACATTCGTCGTGCCAAAGACGATTTTATTTTATCATTATTTTTTTATCTCCCTATACCGTGGAATGGGGTGAGTAAGACCAGGGTGCCCGAGACCAGACCCCCAATAAATGTGCTCCCACAGATTAAACAAATAATATGGCAAAATGGACATCTTTTGATAGATTTCACCCTTGCCCATAGTTTAGAAAAAGAACACTGGACAGGTTATTTCAATATCAAGATCACATCTATGCTATATATTAATATTGAAATAACCTGTACAATGCTCTTTTTCTAAATTGTGGGGAAGGGTGAAATCGACCAAATGATGTACATTTTGTTTAATAATTTTCAATCTGGGGGGGGGGGGGGGGGGGTATCTGTGGGCTGGTCTTTGCCACCCCAACTGGTCTTAATCACCCCATTCCACGGTATTTGAGTTTTTATACTCACGTACTCATGCCAAACACTAATGAATAAAATGCCAATATTACCTTTCTGATACATTGTAAAATAATTATCATTTTCTTGAATTTTCGACACAAGACATCAAAACTAAGTTATTTTCGGAGAAATACCCCCCCCCCCCAGCTATTAAAGGATATAGATTTTGCGTCCCTTTTCATCTTGAATACAAAGGAAAAAGTCTAAAAACTAATGGTCTAACAACAAATCATCATCAGGAATAGCGTATCAAAGCGTTAGACGAGGTGAACGATTAAATTTGTTCATATAATTTTGACTGGTTTGAAAAAAACATTTTTGCTCTTTTTAAAATTCTCTAAATATCTTTTGGTCTTTTTGAAAAGCCATCTCTGCCTCACGGTACACTCTCTTCATCAGTGGGACTTGCCACCTGTCCCAACACGTACCCGTTGTGGTTGAGAGCCCGCAGAAACCGCAGAGCATCTAGTCTTTGTGACTAAGCTTCCGGGTGGGTTCGCGACCGTACACGATTGCAGCTTCCAATGGTCAACAATGACTATCGATCCAATCAGCAAATTACTTACCGAACTCGTGTACCGTCGCAAACCCACCCGGAGTTTTCATCACAACACACCGTTCAACTAGATGCTCGCTCTGCGGTTTCGGCTTCTTTCCCATATCCGTTACGTGTTGGACAGGTGGAAAGTCCCCACTGATGAAGCAATCTTGCCGTTAGGAGAGGTTCTCGACCGAAGCCGATTTGCTACCTCCCAGTGTCTCCTCTTACTGGTGGAGAAGCCTGGCAACTTCTCACATACTTTCGAAGAGTGTATGATTGCGTCCTGGATAGATCATTATAGCATAGTAGTGTGACAAAATTATTAGAAGCCGTGGCCATTCGCTTGATGTCAGCCTCCAAGTTTTTGTTTTGTTTTTTTTCTTTTCTTTTTTTGTTTTAT
Source organism: Berghia stephanieae (assembly GCF_034508935.2). Lineage (NCBI taxonomy): Eukaryota > Metazoa > Mollusca > Gastropoda > Nudibranchia > Aeolidiidae > Berghia > Berghia stephanieae. The sequence continues at coordinate 22,230,226 of NC_088366.1, forward strand.
TTCTTATGTCACTTCCCATCGTCTACACGTAGTATTATGTTGGAGGGAGTCTGACGCTTTCAATTCAAATTTCAGCTTAACTCTTGAAATTGTTTAAATAAATGCTTTAATTCGAGAGAGGGAGATTTGTTCCTTAACATTCGAATAACTTAACATTTCTCGTATTCTTCATTTTAAACATAATTGTCCTTTTTTACATTGTGAAGTGCTTTCTTTCTTATCATTCCCTCCTGAAGGAGTAGAATTATGATTGTCCCTTATATATCTTCCCCCTTCAGGAGATGGGACTATCTTGGGTTTACGTTTGGTCCCAGCACCCCCAGGGTAGACAAACTCTATTTCAGACTAACACTCACAGTTGAATTATCATACATATTGTTGGGATTGTATCTATTATTCTAAATATTCTTCACGGAGAAAAAAATCGTTTCATAATAATATGGCCTTTATATTTTCTCCATCAGGGGAAGGGATTGTTTTGGGGGGTTTCTTTGTATCTAATCCCTCCCCGCAGGGATAGAAAAAATAAACCCAATCAAAAAAAAACAAAAAAAAAAAAAAAACAATTTAAAATCAATATTTAATATCATTATCTACCTGTCAACCCGTTCATAATTTGATTTTTATTTGTCCTAAATATCTAAATAAACGTCTCATAATGACAAGAAATGAAGTGAGTAGGAAAGTGCCAGAAGGCAGCAGAGAATAAAATCTTCGCGGCGGCGTGAGGACTCGAACCCGCGACCTTACTGGTACGACAACTCCGCCCGGCCGTGGAGATGGTGACTCTACCGTATGAGCTATCCACGACCACTTGTTATTGTCAACATAAGTGCCTGCTCCACTCACTTTTCTAAACGTCTTAACTCTCTCCTTACCAGTCATTTTCAGAATTTTCCCCAAAACTTCGCACCCTCCCAACACAAAAACAAACATTTCTAACTCAAACAGGAAAGCAACAAGCACATTCTATACATAATTCTATTCGCCAATATTTCTCTATTACAGAATGTCAAGTTTTTATAGCTATAGCAAAAATAAATGAAATCTGGATGAGAAAAGTGACGGTTGCATCGTAACAAATGTGACGATTTTCCAACAGTAGAGGGTTAAATTCACCAAACCACTTTTATCTGTTTTATTCACAAATGAATCCGACATGTAGTATTTTCAATGCAACAATATAAGTAATCCAAACAATAGTAAAATAACAGAATCAAAAACAGATAGCACCACAAGGACAAAACACGTCAAGCCTCAACCACAGCCAGTTGCGAACTGAAAGCATGCACACGCATTTCTTCATTTGTGCCTCAATTCGGAATAGGCTTCAACAGTCGTGACGTCACTTCCCTCGTAATGACGCATAGTAGCTCAGTAACTGGTTCTAAACTACGGGAACAATGGCGGACGCCATAATGAAATACTCCTCCGATGAGCATAAAAGTGTTTCCAGAGGAGAAAAACATTATAAATCTGATCATGTTTTGACTTTTATACATTTTGATCACATGAAATGTGAAAAAGTTCTAGCCAGCATGAAGAATAAAAAAGTACCGATTTTTTTTTTTGTTTAGAACCAAACTGCTTGTTGCTGGGCGGACTATTGAATCCATTGGGACAGGAGGTAGAGGACAAGATTGAGGCCACCGGTCACATTTGTCGTTTTTAAGCGCATAAAGCATGACCTAGTCACAGCTATGCGCTATACAAGCTCTATATAGTATGATCAAGTCATAATACATTCCCGATGACAGCTGCGATTCTTAAAATTACTTAATTTTGATGTCTTTGTGTTCAAACTTTACAAAAACAACCTTTTATTTTTGGTCACATACTCATATAAGCGACCGGTTGTCTCAAAACGGTATTGTGTGGATGTGAATTAAACGATGAAGATGAAAATTTATAGTCAAAGATAATAAAACTTAATATCAGCCCATCAAATGTTACCATAATACAATCAATAAGTTGCCATGTTAACTATGACATTATATATTATTATTAATATTATTATTATTATTATTATTATTATTATTATTATATTATTATTATTATTATTATTATTATTATTATTATTATTATTATTATTATTATTAATATTATTATTATTATTATTATTATTATTATTATTATTATTAATATTATTATTATTATTATTATTATTATTATTATTATTATTATTATTATATTATTATTATTATTATTTTGCATTTAGTTCACCGCGACATTATACTGTATTGAATCGATGGGCCACACATAATAATAATAATAATAATAATAATAATAATAATAATAATAATAATAATAATAATAATAATAATAATAATAATAATAATAATAATAATAATAATAATAATAATAATAATAATCTTTATTGTCCAAATAAAAGACAATTCATGTGAGGTAAACAAAGCTCAAACAGTTTGGTTCGTGGTATGAAGATCAACACATTTACAGCCACAGACACAGACATACACAAACATACACGCAAGCACACTTATTGGTCCAAATTAATTTATTTAAAAAGAAGAAAAAGAAGAGAGAGAGAGAGAGAGAGAGAGAGAGAGAGAGAGAGAGAGAGAGAGAGAGAGAGAGAGAGAGAGAGAGACTTGAGCTTTTATATTGGACAATTTCCACATCAGTTAAATAAATGCGAGAAACAATAAATATTGTAATATTCTGAACGATATAACAATAAATTCACTTTTGGACACACATTACCACTTGAGCTTACCCGATATCATCCCGATTGGACAAATAACCATGTGACCAGCCGGCTATGTGGTCTTGTGGAATGAAACTCGCTTTCAGATAGGGAGGTCCTGGGTTCGAACCTTGCTCGGCGCATAGTTGAGTCCTTGGAAAAAGCTCTTTACTCACATTCTCTCACCGTACTCAGGTGTAAAATGAGTACCTGGCCGTTAATTAACAGCGTTGTCTCTGTTGGAAAAAGACATTGTAATGTCGCCTAACAGGTGTTGTGCCTACTCGTTCTACACGTTAAATGTTGCTTTTTTTTTTGTCGAGGACCCTTCGCGCAGCTGCCTATTTGAAATTTTTAAAATTCGTAATTTCCAAGAGAGAAAAAAAAAAGAAAAAGTCATTTTAAACAGCTTAACAAATAAACAATCTGCTCTCAGGATGGACCAAAAATGCTCCAAAGTCCTGAATATAGATTCTAAGAAGCTAAACTTTACTTTTCAACAAGATTCATTGAGTCAAAGAGACCTATGCAGCTCTGTAGCTAGAGACAAAAAATCGTATTTCTACGAATGATTCGTAGTACTATGCAGGTCTACCGTTGTAAAGCGCTTTAGTGGATATTGCGCTATATAGACGCTCAGTTTATTTTATTTATTTATTTATTTTTAAAATTCTGGTACGGAGTGTGTGGATATGTACAAGACGTAGGAGTAGATACAGTAATATTTAATATGACCCATCGATTCAAAGCGGCATTAGGTCTCGGTTGTTGATATAGGAGTAGATACAATAATATAACATGACCCATCGATTCAAAACGGCATTAGGTCTCGGTTGTTGACATAGGAGTAAATACAATAATATAACATGACCCATCGATTCAAAACAGCATTAGGTCTCAGTTGTTGATATAGGAATAGATACAATAATATAACATGACCAATCGATTCAAAGCGGTATTAGGTCTCAGTTGTTGACATAGGAGTAGATACAATAATATAACATGACCCATCGATTCAAAACAGCATTAGGTCTCAGTTGTTGACATAGGAGTAGATACAATAATATAACATGACCCATCGATTCAAAACAGCATTAGGTCTCGGTTGTTGATATTGGAGTAGATACAATAATATAACATGACCCATCGATTCAAAACAGCATTAGGTCTCAGTTGTTGACATAGGAGTAGGTACAATAATATAACATGACCCATCGATTCAAAACAGCATTAGGTCTCAGTTGTTGACATAGGAGTTGATGCCATAATATAACATGACCCATCGATTCAAAACAGCATTAGGTCTCAGTTGTTGACATAGGAGTAGATACAATAATATAACATGATCCATCGATTCAAAACAGCATTAGGTCTCGGTTGTTGATATAGGAGTAGATACAATAATATAACATGACCCATCGATTCAAACAGCATTAGGTCTCGGTTGTTGATATAGGAGTAGATACAATAATATAACATGACCCATCGATTCAAAACAGCATTAGGTCTCGGTTGTTCACATGGTCAATATAGCAAATGTATAATGTGACTTAAGTTAAGGTTTTATGCGCTTTTGAAATTCATGAATATATTTTTAAACATAGTTAATAAATAAATAAATAAATAAATAAATAAATAAATAAATAAACAAATAACTCAATTTTAAAAACGTCACATCCACTATAATGTTAACAGTAAAACACATCCTTTTGCATCTGGCTTACACAAACACAATACTGTTTTGATGACATCGGTCACGCATGACCTATAAAAAATCCTACGTGTACTGATTAGCAGGTCTGATAACCGAACGCAATTATGAGCTTGATTTAACTTTGTTGCAAATGGACAATATTTGGCGTTGGTTTGAGAGTATTTCTAATTACATCATGATGAGACCATGCATAACAATTTGGGTTATCAGACCTGCAATAAATAGTAGACGTCAGTCGAAATTGATGTTATGTCTGAATGCTGAAGATTGTATTAATATCAATAATATAAAACTTGCGTCAAACGATTGTAATGGGCACCAATTATAAGTAATATTTATTACCACTGAATGGAATAAGACTTTTATGTTAAACATGGAATTCGTTGCACATAATGACAATGCAAAATAATTGAATTGAATTGAAAATGCCCACTATTTATTTTGTAACTCGTCTTCTCTCCCTCTCTCTCTCTCTCTCTCTCTCTCTCTCTCTCTCTCTCTCTCTCTCTCTCTCTCTCTCTCATATATATATAATTAGAGAGAGAGAGATAGAGAGAGAGAGAGAGAGAGAGAGAGAGAGAGAGAGAGAGAGAGAGAGAGAGAGAGAGAGAGAGATGATTTGAACTACGATATTGCCAAGTTTAGTTAGAAGGTCAATTTTAAAAAAATTAAAAGTGACTTCTTGTCATTATCAACCTTTTTTGTACATCTTCGGGATATATCAAAGCTTTATTTCACTTCTAAATATTTTTTACAGCTAATCAAGTTGAAAAAGTATGAAATTTGAGGAAAGTTTCTGGATACCTTTCCCATACATCTGACCATTATTTCATGAAAAATCTCCCGATTTACTACAAATAAAGATTAAAATGCTCTGGGGAGCATATTCCTTCAGCAAATGCAACCAAAAAATGCAAATCCAAAATTTTCACCTTCCGATTGATTATGTCATGCACTGACACATATTATGATGTAATAAGACACGTTTATGAATCATATGTTCAGTAGTCTTGAACACTTATTTTGTTCTATATTTCAAAAATCAAATCAAAGCTATTGTCTCAAGGGAAATTAAATAAACGTCGATTTAATGTTACTCTTCTGAGACGGCTAAAATCTTGAATTGTATCATATTGATGCTCCAAATTCTACGGGTACATATTTACAGGTCTGATAGCCCAACGCAATCATGGGCTTAATTAATTTAAACATTCTTGTAATGGACAATATTTTTTTGCGGTGGTTTGAAAGTATTTACATTACAACAACGAGGCCATAAGAATTTGGGTTATCAGACCTTCCAATAAGTACACGACGTCGTCTAAATCAATTGAAGAATAATGTCACAGTGAAATGTGAGAGAAATCATCAAAACCTATACTGATATTGTGAAATGTCATTAACTGTCAACTCTTAAAGTGGGTTGAGAAGGTTGTCTTTATATTACTATGATGGATATTAATTGATGTTTAATTCTGTCTAAGACTTGTTCTCCTTACAACGTTAACGATTCATAATAAAATGAAGGATTGTTTTATACGTCTTGACCATCTAATTTCATATTTTACAATATCAAAATATATTAGAGAGAGAGAGAGAGAGAGAGAGAGAGAGAGAGAGAGAGAGAGAGAGAGAGAGAGTCTTGATCCTTATATCAAAGAAAAGTTGATGTTAATGTTCTTATTCTGACAATACGGATTTTAATTCCAATTCTTTCATCTATTTATTCAGCCGGACTCCACGGGTCCCAAATGTTTTAATTATAAGTACACATTTAATTTGGATCCTAAACCCAGTTTCCTCATAAAGTTCATTAAAAACATAATATTACCCGATTTACACGGTGGGTCACATTGTTCATAGTAACCAAACGAATCGTTATTGATGCTATTTGTTAAAAGACCACACACCGACAGCTTGATTCAACGTACAAACACACAAACTCGGTGTAACCTTAAACGTTTATATCATCGTCTGATATCATTTAGTGACAACTAATAATTAAAATGGCTGTCTAAAAATAATAACGAAGAGCTGAGTGACGTCACCTTCATTTCATCTTAAGCCCATTTTGATAGATTAAGATGACCCCAAACTTGTGTTTAAAAAGCCTATATAAATATGAGGCTTTGACCAAGTCTCGTGTTGTGGGTAACTTTAATCAATTGCTGTCGAAGGAACGACGCTGACGTCACTCAGCTCTTTGTTATTGTATTTAGACAGCATGTTAGCGATTACGTTTCTCAAAATTATAGAAATTAGACTAAACATCAAACGTTACACACAGTTTTGATTGTTGGCATTTTAAATTTGGCTGTCGGATGTTGTGATTTTACCTAACCGCATATCATCAATATAATATGAAGCAGTAACACTTTTATGTCCAAATTTATTTATATATATATATATATATATATATATATATATATATATATATATATATATATATATATATATCTTAAAATATTGAGCGACTTGTTTTAGATTGACATGCTATTTGACTGTGATTTTATTGCAAAGGTCGGCTGTCTTTTGTTTTTTTCCATGATAGCTGTTACAAAAATCTTGTCTATTCAATTCAATAAAAATCAGATGATAAAACACATGTGTCATAATGTGTCATCTCACACCTTGAATTAAAAAAAAAAGTAGGATGGCTGCTGATAATTAGATTTAAAGCGTACATATTAACAGAATTAACATGTACCCAGTATACTTATTTGCAGGTCTGATAACCTAAATTGTGATTCGCTCACTGTTGCAATGGAAATACTTTCAAACCAACGCAAAATATTGTCCATTCTTCTTCTTCTTCAAGTACCAAGTCTGTGCCAGACATCGGTGATCATAGTACGCCATTCACCTCTCTGATCAGATAACCTCAGAAAACTAATATTACTCTTCTCTTTCTTTGTCACCCAGCTGTTCAAACTATTCAAATATGTTGTGGTTTTTCTTGGTCTACCTTACTCTTTTTACCTTCTATCTTTCCTGTGAGAGCAAGATAGATGTTCAACACATATATGTCGATTTAGGTGCCCTAAAAATTGCATTTGTCTTTTTCTTTTGTACGAATTAATAACCTTTTAGTTTCAGTTTGCTTTAATACTTCTTCATTAGTTTTCTTCTCTGTCCATGAGATTCTTAACATCCTTTTAAGAAACCACATTTCTGCTGCCTCCAGTTTCTTTCTAATGTCCATTACAACGATGATAAAATCAAGCCCATGGTTGCGTTCTGTTTTTTGTGCGGCTATGTGGTCTTGTGGGAGGACACTCGCTTTCGGATCGGAAGGTCCTGGGTTCGAGCCTCGCGCTCGGTGCATAGTTGAGCCCTTGGAAAAAGCTCTTTACTCACTTTCTCTCACCGTACTCATGTGTAAAATGAGTACCTGGCCGTTAACAGCGTTGTCTTTGTGGAAAATTGTAATATCGCCTAACAGGCGGCATGTCCCGTCCTACAGGTTAAATGTTGCTGTTGACCAGGGACCCCTTGTAAAGAGCTTTGAGCACATTTAGTGGATATTGCGCTATATAAAGCTCAATTTTTAAATTTTTCAACCCTGCAACTAGATATGTGCACGTCGGAATAAAATAAATGAGTTGTTTGTTTGTTTTTTTTTTGTTTCTTTTTTCAATGGTTTAAGGAAACTAGCTAGATCTATTCATTCAAATCAATTGAGGCAGATTGACATGCTGATGTGACTCAAAATTTCATACTTTTGGCTCGAGAATTAGTCTTGTGTGTTGATAAAATGGACTCATTCATCTGTCAACCACACTTCTGCGGTACTTTGAAAAAAAAAAAAAAAAAAAAAACCAAAAAAAAAAACCAACAACAACAAAAAAAAAAAAAAATCCAACAACAACAAAAAAAACCACGTATCAAAAATATTGGCCAGAAAACGTGTTCTTCAAATATCGATCGATAAAACTGACCATCATATTGACCAAAAAAACAGACCCCCCCCCCCAAAAAAAAAAAAACAAAAAAAAAAAAAACAAAAAAACAACAAAAAACAAAAAAAAAAAAAACTCTCAACCCTGGGACTTCCATGAAAACTTCTTTGAAGTCCTAGGTTTAACAGTTTCTGACAATATGAGGGTTATTATAATCAATCGATATTTGAATAAGGAGTTTTCTGGCCAAAATATTAAATACGTGTTTTTCCAGAGTTTGGCAGAATAATAAATGGACGATTTTAAAGGCAAGTGGACTGTGTCGTCATAAACTCATAATTGGTTCGATTTATTTGTATATTTAAAAAATAAATTAATAAACATTGTTTATGTTTCATGATAAACCTTTTGAATTCTTGATATTTGTGACCCTTCGCCTCAAAACGGTATTAAGTCGGGATTGTTAAGATGTTGAAAATTGAATTTATAGCCAGAAATATCAGACTTGTGTTGAGTTTGTATGTTTCATTGAAGAGAATAGATTCCATATTTTAGGGTGCTAATGCCAACAATTTATATTTTTGAGCAGTTTAACATTTAATTCGGATTTTAAGCATTTGGTTCGTTCCGACATAATACCGTTTGGAGACGATGGGCAACATTTGCTGATGGAGGACTAGTCCAATAGTCTAGTTATACTCTTTCTTTAATGTTACAAAGTTCAAAAACGTTTATTTTAGGCAATTACCAATGTAACTCATACAAGAATATATTTTCATCAACAAATGAAATAAGTTAGAAAAACGGATTTTAACTTGTTGGTCAAATCAATAGCAAAACGTAGACTTGGTGATAATGTTAGATATCTATCTACCTTATATCCAAAGAACATTTGTCGGGAGTTTTTGTTTCGTTTGTTGTTGGTTTTCTTTTTGTTTTGTTTTGTTTTTCTGTTTATTTGTTTTATATTTTCTATAGTAAAATTATTTTCAATATTTTGATATGTTAACCAAAATAAAAAATATAAAAAAATCAATTCTTCACGGTTTAACTAAAATTGATCCTTTAAATTATGTTTTTTTAAAAAGAAAAGAAAAAAAAAGAAAAATAACTACTATCAACACTCCCCCCCCCCCCCCCCCTTTTTTTTTCAAGCACCCTGTCATTTTAAACGAGAAGTGATGTCAGTCCCATCTGATGTAACTGAAATAGTTCATTCCAATATTACGGTGTCAGACTGTGGCAGTGAGACATGCGTGACATTTCAAGTTTGTTCAACTTTGACACACACACACACACACACACTCACACACACACACACACACACACACACACACACACACACAGAGTTGAGTTTAGTTTAAAAGAGCATTTCCGTCTGTAGCACGTTTTTAATGTCATTCATCTGTCAACCACAATTCTGCGATACTTTGAAAAAAAAAATATGAAAACGTATCGAAAAATTTGGCCAGAAAACGTGTTCTTCAAACATCGATCGATAAAAATGACCGTCATATTGACCAAAACACAAACAAACTCTCAAACTCGGGACTTCCATGAAAACTTCTTTGAAATCCCAGGTTTAATATTTTTTGACAATATGAGGGTTATTATAGTCGATCGATATTTGAATCTCAGGCCAAAATATTAAATACGTGATTTTCCAGAGTTTGGCAGAATAATAAATGGACGATTTTAAAGAAAAGTGGACTGTGCCGACATAAACTTGTGTTTAAAAAAGCCTATATAAATATGAGGCTTTGTCCAAGTCTCAAGTTATAGGTAACTTTAATCAATCGCTGTCGAAGGAACGACGCTGACGTCACTCAGCTCTTTGTTATTGTATTCAGACAGCCTGTTAGCGATTACTTTTCTTCTTTTCATTTTAGAGAGTGCATTTTTTAAAATAGAAAAAAAATTATATCCTAGTAACTTTAGGACAATCCTTTTATAATTCAGTATGGCCAAATAGCCTATGACTAAATGTGACCCATCGTATCAAAACGGTATTATGTCTGGATAAACCAAGGGATGGGAATTGAATTTATAGTCACAAACATGAAACATGGGATTCATTTCTGTGCGTTATGGTTAAGAATAAGTACAATTTACCATTGCAAAAAAAGGTTCTACAACAACTATAACTAATGCTACTACGACGACGACGACGACGACGACGACGACGACGACGACGACTACTACTACTACTACTACTACTACTACTACTACCACCACCACATCTACCAAAACGGCTACTAAACAATCAACAACAACACTAACATCACTACCCAACTTCATCTACTATTAGTACTACTGCTGCTGTTGCTGCTGTTACCACTAATATCATTATTCCATTTTCTAAATATTGTTTACTTATTATTATTGTATGCATAGTATTATTTCAATAAATGCTCCATTCTTGAGCCCAAATCTGTTTATTCATTGTGATAGATGGATACATTATGTTAACGAATAAATTGCAATGAATAATGTTGATGGTGAAATGTTTTGTTTTATTTCATCCATAACAACCTTCACTACACGCCTACCAGCCGGACCGAGTGTACGGGTATGTTGGTCTAGTGGTATGACACTCGCTTTCGGATCGGAAGGTCCTGGGTTCGAGACCCGCTGTGAGCGGCGCATTGTAGAGTCCTTGGAAATGGCTCTTTACTCAGATTTATCTCACCGTATTCAGGTGTAAAATGAGTACCTGGCCGTAAACAGCCTTGTTTCTCACGGAAACACTTTAATATCGCCTAAGAGGCGTCTTGTCTCGTCCTACAAGTTAAGTGTTTTGATGTTGGCTACTGGTCCCTTGTTAAGCGCTTTGAGCACGTTCATAGCCAACAGCAACAATTAAAATGTGGGACGAATGGAGAGCCATTTTCCATGGATACAAAAATGGGCAAGGCTCGAACATTGGGCTGTCCGTTCCGAAGGCGAGTGTCATACGTCAAGACCACATAGCCGCACATTACTACATTTTTACGCCAAGCCACAGACTGTAGACATGAGCTATTTTAAGTAACGCCACGTGGACAAAGTGAACTCCACATGTTGTAAACAGAAAACTATGATAAGCCCTCAAAACAGTAGCCCTTCAGAGCCATTAGATCCATGGAGCCGGTGTTAATCCTGGTTCCTATTGCGGGAAACCGAAAATAGCAATTGCCTGATATCCCTTGGATAGGACGCTAGTCTATAGCAAAGTACTTTTTTGCCAGCTCTAACGGATCCAGCTACCCAATCACAGCTGGGTGGGAAGCAGAGGGGTCAGGAAAATAAAATCTCAACAGCACCCGCGATCGATCTCGGTCCCTTTGCGAATGAAACGAGTGCTCTACCAACTGAGCTATCGGAACCTCTAATTTTAAAGCCCCACCTTGCCAGATATTCGTTCGTGCATCGGCTTTGTCATACTACTACTAATAATAATAATAATAATAATAATAATAATAATAATAATAATAATAATAATAATAATAATAATAATAATAATAAAATAATAATAAAGAAGAAGAAGAAGAAGAAGAAGAAGAAGAAGAAGAAGAAGAAGAAGAAGAAGAAGAAGAAGAAACGAACGACGACCGAAGAAGAAGAAGAAGAAGAAGAAGAAGAAGAAGAAGAAGAAGAAGAAGAAGAAGAAGAAGAAGAAGAAGAAGGAAGAAGAAGAAGAAGAAAGAAGAAGAATAAGAAGAAGAAGAAGAAGAATAAGAAGAAGAAGAAGAAGAAGAAGAAGAAGAAGAAGAAGAAGAAGAAGAAGAAGAAGAAGAAGAAGAAGAAGAAGAAGAAGAAGATGAAGAAGAAGAAGAAAAAAGATCATTTGTTGTGAATAATGAAACAACAATTTATGCAATTCTAAACGGTAGACAAGAGATGATGTTGGATGTTGAATATTTGCTGTTATCTACTCTCAAAATATGAGCGGAAATTGGGATTACAAAGGTCAATCTCTCTTGGGAAACTTGGTCGTATTTCAAATACTAGCGGACACGACTTTGTGTGTATGTGTGTGTGTTTGTGTTCTTTGGACGAGATAAAAAAGCCTTTACCATGGACTAATTCATCTACGCGCCGCTCATAGATAGCGGGACTCGAACCCTGGACCGTCCGGTCCGAAGGCGATGATGTCGTACCACAAGACCACCACATAGCCGCATTATACAGTTTTGAGTCGACTTCGCATAGTATCAATGGGAGCGGTCTATATCATTCATGTTTTCGCACAAAGAAGTCATCGGTCACATGGTGTGTTGCTGTCCAACGACTGGGTATTTCTTTATAAATAAAAAAAAGCTGCCTTTATTAATGAAAGTTGTATGCACCTCCCCCCCCCCCCCCCCGCCCTGGTCAAACTAATGCAAGTGGCCTATCGTGCAGATGGATACTTCGAAATAACTGTGAACAACTTTTTATTATGTAGGCCATTTTGAGCACATAATAATAATAATAATAATAATAATAATAATAATAATAATAATAATAATAATAATAATAATAATAATAATAATAATAATAATAATAATAATAATAATAATAATAATAATAATAATAGTAATAATAGCGATGGTCCCATTTGAGTTGGAAAAAAACACGCTTGAGACCTGTTCCATGATGACAATGGAAATCTGTCGTACTATGGAAAAAAACAAACATATTTTAAAATTTGGCCAGAAAACTCGTCCTTCAAATATCGATCGATTTAAATGACCCTCTCTTGAAAAAAAAACAAAACAAAAAAAAACAAAACAAAAAAAACTCTTAAATCTGGGACTTCGCGATCGATATTTAAAGGACGAGTTTTCTGGCCAAATTTTAAAATATGTATTTTTTTTTCCAATGTACGGCAGAAAAGAGATACTATACGCTTGGCTAAGAAGCTCACAACGTTGCCATCCGGAAGTATAACGGACCAATACACAAAACTCTGTGTAACTATGAACTTTTATAGTCTGGATAATACAGTTAAGTGATAATTATTCATAAACGTGGATGGCAAAAAAAACAATAACAAAGACCGGAGTGACATCTACATCATTCTGTCTATAATAAAGGTGTGAGTATGTCGTGTCTTGGGTTACTTGCCAATACGATTCAATAGTCTGATGTCACGTCGCTCAGCATCGGCGGCCATCGTGGTTCTAAACAAAGAAAATCAGTACTTTTTATTCTTCATGCTGGCTAGAACTTTTCATATGTCTTGT
>NC_088366.1:22251252-22253752 GCF_034508935.2 Berghia stephanieae
CCGAAAGCGAGTGGCATACCACTAGACCACATAGTCGCACAACATTTAACACATTTTCTCGGCGCTGCGCTGTAACTGAAGGTTAGACAATGTCAACTCCTAACCCTTTGTTAGTGAGACGACAATTAATAATAATAATAATAAAATAAATTCCCTTTATCCATCCCTAAGGGGAAATTTTACTTTAGGGTCTATTCCAAGGGAAGACTGGAATAACCCAGGCGTTAGCCGCAGTGCAGCACCGCAAAGTGAGCTAAGGCTAGGTGACTTGCTCAAGGCCACACAACGCGGCGGGTAGTCGAACTCGGTACCTTTCGGATACGAAGCAAGGACCATACCGCTGAGCCATGCTGTCCCATTCGACATACTAATTGAGTTTTCTGGCCACCCTCATTCTGGTACAACTGAATACATGACGTTGAAATCAAATTACCATCTACAAGTACGATAAACATCCTCCCCAAAAGACCAACACAACTACGACAATCACCATCTATACCATCACCATCAACAAGGACTAGAAGAAAAAAAAAATCCAACAACATCAACAACAAAGAAATAACACCACCACCAACACCACCAACAACAACGACGACGACAACAACAACAATAATAATAACAACAGTAGCAGCAAAAACAAAGATAAGTAAATAAAGTCGCTTCTTTTAGGATTTGAATCGGATATTTTTTATATCTCACTGAATTCAATAGCCTTCAACAGTCGTGATGTCACTTCCCTCGTAATGACGCATGGTAATTTAGCAACTGGTTCTAAACTATCGGAACAATGGAGGACGACCTTATGAAATATTTCTCCAACGAGCACAAAAGTGTATCCAGAGGAGAAAAACATAAATCTGATCATGTTTTGACTTTTATACATTCTGATCACATGACACGTGAAAAAGTTCTAACCAAATGGAGAAGAAAAAGTACCGATTTTATTTTAGAACCAAGCTGCTCGTTGCTGGGCGACGTGAAATCAGGCTATTGAATCCTATTCTCCGGTATAAACTAAAAATCGAAAAATCGTTTGTTTATTCTCTCGATAAACTTGATATTTTGTTTTGTTTTTAATGGTTTTACGGCGCTTGCAACACATTAAGGTCATATCAGCGCCAGTAAAAAAGAAGAAAATGAGATAGTAAAAAGTTCTGGAATTACAATTAAAGCACCCAAGAAATGTAAGACTAAGGGGGATTGGTTCAAATAGGAAACAGATGTAGATTCCAAGAGCACACTATCAAAGTACTCAGTTTGAAATCACCGAAAAGTCTCATCCAGACACAAGCACATGTCCTCACTAAGAGGAATACACTCAAATATTTACAAATCAAATATAATATGTAAATAATCATAATACAGTGCATAACAGAGAGATGGTTTACAAGAAAAATAATATCATCTCCCAAAACGAACTATACATTCGACTGTTTCTCTCCCAGCTAGGGTATCCGGTCAGTGCCATGCCAGGACAAAACCAAGTAATTTCATCCCAAGACAAAGACAGAAAGCATGTTGGAAAAAAAGATAAAGGGGAAAGAAGACACATTAAGCGTGCCCCCCCCCCCCCCCCCCCCCCCCCAACTTCCCTAGATAAATTAAATTTTATATCCAGATTTCGATACACATTGTGAATAAAGATGAAACTTGCACTCCTACACTGCACTTTTTTTCTCTAAAAGCTCATGTTAAACTACTGTTGTTTAGAGCGTGTTTCGTTCCCCTCTCCTGTAAAATGTAGAAAATGGAGCTTTACATCTCAGGCATCGCTCTGGATTTTCGACTGAGTGTATATAACCAGTGAACTGACGCACTCCGGAAAAAAAGATGGTATTTAAACATTTGGCCAGAAATCCCGTCCTTCAAATATCGATCGATTTGAATGACCCCCATCTTGGCAAAAACTCTTAAACCTGGGACTTCGAGAAGTCAAGATGGTGGTGGTGGGTGAGGGGGGCGGGGTCATTTAAATAGATCTACAATAATTGAAGGATGGGTTTTCTGGCCAAATTCTTAAATAAAATTGAACTGGTTTAAAATATCTCAAGAACTGCTTCAATCATCCGTTGCAACCCGTTATTCAAGACAATTATTCTTGGCTGAAAAGGAATAATAATGTCATTCAGTATCAAGCTCTTAAAACTATAACCAAAAAAATAAATAAAAAAATAAAAGAATTAAATTTTTTTCACATTTTGTGATGGACAAAAGAATTCTCAATGAGAAAGATAGTGTTTGTATCGTAACGAAAGGGACACTTGTTCTTAAGTTGTTAAGGAGGGGGTATACATTCAGGTTTAAGATTAAATTGAAAAATCTGAGTTAGAATAAATGCTTTCATTGGAGTTATTATATTTCTTCTCCTGAATAATAAAGAAATTAATCTATAAATAAATAATTTTTTTTGAAAACCCAAAACAAACTTGAATTTCCTAACCTTATCATTCAACTGAGCATTCAACTCAATTTTCGTCATTCAGTTCACTCCGATATAATA
>NC_088366.1:22263752-22268752 GCF_034508935.2 Berghia stephanieae
TTCCTTCTCTCTTTTTAGTCCGTTCCCTTAATGGAAAAATTGTGCAAATCGTGTAACCAGCATGAAATTTTCACACAAAGTGCAGAATTTTATGAGGATTTCGAAAATAGGTGGCTCCAAGTTGAAATATAGCTGGAACCACGAGTTATTGCCCTTTAAAGGTGACAAAATACATTTTTTCAACATTTTATTTTTTTTTTCAAAAAATTACGGTTTTATAAATATTTTATAATGATGTGGTTATTTTGCTATTCCCTTGCGCACTTTGGACTCAGAAAATATTTTTCCATTTGAATTTTATTGAAATATATAAGAAAATACGAAATTCAATTGGGATTTTTCAGGAAATTAAAAAAAATATATATCTCCTTCCTGGAAACTGTTTAAATGGTTTAGAATCTGACATATATTTGAAATGCCATGCATTTCAAAAACATTTTTTAATCTTCACATCCTCTAAAATCAAGCAATATTAATTTGATTAATAAAAACAAACAATAATAGACAATTCAACTGCCAAAGCAAGTACCCCTTCTCCTCCCGACACACACGTACAATCACTCTCAAACATAAGAGTACAATGTATCACTACCATATACCAAATAACACGTTTAAATTTATATATATATATTGTACAATACATATTTATTCAATGAAGAATTGAACCATTTAAAACATTTTTTTCTGTGTACATATTTAACAGCAGCATTATTATAGATTTACATCCCTTTTTTAAAATTACATTGTTGAAAACATACAATTGAAAAACGTGTTTAAAGTCAATTATTGTCTCTAGAACATTGACCATTGCAGGCACATAACAGAGTACATGGAAGAGATGCCTTAACACAATTGCATCTTTTGGAGCATCCCTTTGATGAACAGTTACATTTAATCAGATTTTGTGAGGCATGTGTAAGGTCAGTCAAAGTGGACCACTTTGGCATCCCATCTTCTTTCCAACCAAAATCTGATTTGGAAGGAAGACTAGGGTCTTTAGCAAGAGAGCGTTTCCATACATAACCAGCTTGGTAAACTGCTCGATTTAAATGCTGTTTGAGAGCTTCACGAGTTGGCGGCATATTGTCTCGAAGGCGTGACTTTTTTGTAAAAAGTTCACGCCGGCATTCATTGACAGCAGATAAGTTGGTTGCTCTGTCAAACAACAAACAGACAAATCTCTGGATGATGTTGAAATACTTGTCTCTTTATAGAACTGGCAAATTCTTTTACTAGTTTCAGCTGTAATATCTTTTACCCTAGCATAGGAAATTGATAAACCCAGAGCAGACAGTTTATCAATAAGACCTTTCTTTCTGGTTTTGGCAAAAACCATGACTCCTAAATAAACGGGGATTGGGGTTTCCTTGGACAACTGTTTTCTAGTGCTACCTGAATTTTGCGGGCTTTTGTTGTTGAGGTTCAACATGATATACTGTGAAATTGTCATGGTATGTCGATTCTGATGACCTAAACTTAGCGAACACTGACCACTTCAAATGCCATTCACAATTTTCACTAATTTGTGTGGTACACTATTGACAATGCTATCATGATCTATATTGAGGGGTGATATGAATGTATGATTTCTTATTTCTGCTCTTATAATATCAACGGCTTTTTGTATTGCAAGATCATCATTTGAATCTAAATCGGAAATAGCTGCTTGTGAAATAATATTCCCCTCTTTGAAAGTAAGCAAGACTTCCCGCCCATCCCTGTATTCCATTAAAGAAGGAACTCTCGATAGTTAATTTTCTTTGAATCTAGTTTTATGTACATATACATCCGACAAATTTATGGCATTTAATTTTGACAAAAGTAAATTGTAGAGATCATTCAGCTTAAACACAACATTTGTGTCTGTGCGAGCTTGTTGTTGATCAATAAAATTGACAATATCCTGTTTGCATTCTGCAATGTGTGTTTTGTATTTGTTGTCTGAAGTATTTTTACATCTAAAATCGTCTGCTCTTCTGTGGAACAGTATAAGGCAAGGCTTATGATACTTTGCTTCCACCGCAATAAGATCACCCTCACCAAATACTCTAAGAATACTTGTATCTGAAAGAAGGACAGCTTCCTAGTAGACTTTTTGTGAAAGAGCAGGAGTCCGGACCTCAGTCAATTCCCCTTCACAACCCTTACAAAACAAGCAGTGTTTGCTTATATGTGATGTGTTTAATGTGCCTCTTGTATCAGGACTTGCAACTGCTTCACTATTACATTGATTTATCTTCTTTGCAAGCCTTTTGAGTTTTGATTTATGAAACCTGTGTCTGCAATTCTTATGGTAAAGTCCATCATTGTCTCTCAAAAAACTAGCAAGTCAGGTTGGTTAATATTGAATTTCAATGCTATTGGCAATCTACCTGAGTCATGAAAAAGTTTGATATCCTCAGAAATGGCAACATAAGTGTTTTCAATACAATTTAACTTGGTTGCTTTTTTAGGGTTTGTGAGAGGAGAATTTTCAATGGTTTCTTGACAAAACAGGCACTTCGACCAGTCAATTTCAGGGGAAGCTTGATCGAGTCTTGGAACTTTGTTCAGATTTTTACAGTCGACAATGGATGTCTGCCGCTTCTTTCCTCCTGCCATATTAGCGCATTCTAGGAAGGAAAGAAAAATAAATCAAAACCCCATGACATACTCAAGAGACAATATTTAAAGTTATTTCCTACAAAGTGTGAATTACGTAGTTTCTCAAGTTACAGAAAATGTTACCATCTTAAGGCGATATAGGGTAGCTTGAGAGATGACAGAATGAACAAGTTTGTGTGCGTGCGAGTGTGTGTGTGTGTGTGTGTGTATGCGTGTTAGTGTGTATTTGTGTGTGTGTTTGCGTGAGAAAGGTTAAACACATATTAGTTGACGGGGCTTGGATAGCTCAGTGGTAAGATTCTCTGCAAAACAACAATAAAACAACAACAACAACATCAACACACGCACACAACGAACACATACTTCCAAATACCTGTTAGAATGGAACTTTAGTCCTTGCAATCTTGACCATTCAACAAATCAAACTAGCATTCCCATTTGACGAGGTCCCCAGGCATGATGCTTTTAAGGAAACAAAGGACTGTGAGGCTGGCAAGTAGAAATATAACAAACAAGTCAATACATTGTTTAAAAAAAACAAACCTGAACATGCAAAAGGTAAAGCAATGTGTGTGAATATTAGCGTGTATTTGTAGAATTGTGTGTGGAGATGTTCTTTTTTTGATCAACTGAGTTAATAATAAATTAGTTATGTTTTTTTCTTTCTCGGTCAGCAGTAATGATAAACACCGTTATTCTATCACCAATCATCGACAGGCTAATCTATATCTAATTGAATCTAAAAGGGTCTAAATTTAGTACTGACATAGCACATGTAACTTATATTATACTAAGATAGAAAAATATGTTCAGATCCAAGCATGGGCCATAATCTTACTTTATCTTTTGCATCCTGGGGGCTTATGATATGACTGTGACAGCTTTGATCTGACCCAATTCTTTTTTCACAACTCAATTCTTTTGTCATACATTGCGCAATACTTATCGCACTAGCATGCGCATAAAGTAAAATAACATCACGATGATATAAGACATTTATAATAGATGAAAAAGATTGTTCCTTACCTTTTCAATGAATATCGATTGCACAAAATAAAATTGTAGTTTGTTGACATCGTTCAAAAGACAAAACTCATTCTCTCAGTTATTTTTTAGACAACACATGATGCCATTGTCGGTAGATGGAGCTGTCGTTATCTCGAAGGGAGAGGCGGTGACAGATGACAAAACCGCATTTCGATTTAGCATTATTGTACTGTACACAATGGTTGAAAGAAACCTCTTTAACTGCTTTAAATATTTTTTTTAGTCTCTTGTTGTTGTTTTTTTCGTTTACAGGCGCTAAGACATCCTAGTACATACTTAGTAAAGGATAGGTCGACCTAATGACTCATAGTTTTGTTGCACGGGCAAAAAAGGACAATTTTTATTGGGGTTTTTTCTGCGGTCAGAAGAATCAAAAAAAATGTTTTAAAATAATTAAAAGCTATATTTTTGGTAAATAATAATGGAAAACATTAAAACAAAAATATCTCCACGATCAAAAACACATCAAGATGTTCTTAATGGGTGAGAATGTTTTTTTTTAATACTTTTGTCATCGAGCGCCAAAACGTCACAAAGTGCGCGTTTTCACTAGACTTTACGACGAATTTTAAGGTCTTTTCAATAAAAATGGTATTTGGAGCCACCTATTTTTCGAATCTTCATAATTTTCTGCACCAATTTGTATACTTAGTTTGCTGGTTACAAAAAGTGCACAAAACGCACGGAACTTGCCGCTAAGAAAACGGACTATTTGTCGTTCATTGAAAAATAAAATAGTGGAAATATTGGCGGGAGAATAAAGGCTATTACGAATGGGGAAAAAATGTATTCTTATTATACTATTGTCTTTACTGTTCCATTCACCGTGTTTTGATGATAAAAGGGAAACCTGAAACGTACACATTATCTGTCTTCATTTATTAAATTAAGTCTACAAGTCAATCTCCTATTATTATCTATTTATTGGAGCTTCAAGCGACAACTTTTTCATCTTTCATTACACCATTGTGTAAATAAACATAGATCGAGCGAGATGAATCTTTTGGGCTATCAACAATAAAGTCTCCAGGTGTGCGCAAATGACTCTGGCAACACATCTTCACTGTAAATTTACCATGACACGATTATGAAATATGGCCGACCAATATTCCCTAGAAGATTTTAAAAATAATCATATGAGTCGAGGAGTGATTAAAAATTCCTTTATTTAGAAAAGGTTTGAAAGTTGCTCGTATATCAATCTAAAAAGAAATAATTTTATAATTTTTAGATTTGTCAGTAGTTCGTTGGCAAAAAAAAAAAAAAATTAAAAAAAAATTAACACAGGTTTTACGGAATAATGTTGATCTCAGCCTATTTTTAAAAGAATAGATGAATATAAGACGTGA
>NC_088366.1:22271252-22286252 GCF_034508935.2 Berghia stephanieae
ATTCATAGTAGAATATCGCTATAAAAGTCGTGGAAATTTAAATTTAAAAGAGACCTTTACATTTAAGACATCACTTGAAAGGAGGCTTTACTGAGATGTTCCAGGAAAGAAGACCATGAAGGTATGTGGAGGACAAGTCGTGTGCTAATAAACATGGGAAGACCAAAATAAACAATTACCATTAATGTAGAATGCCAGCCTATGATTTTGTGAATATTTATTTCAGTTTACGCTGTTTAATGGGGTGATTAATAAGTCGTCTCAGAGATGAAAAAAATGGACTTATCACGTTGATCAAAGAAAAAAAAAAGTTTGCTCCATGCAATTGCAAGAAAACCCTCTTAATTCTTAACCCCCAACAAAGAAAGCAAAGATGATTTTTCAAAGTAAAAAAACGTTTTGTTGAAATATATATTTTTGAGAAAAAAAAAAAAAAAAGGGGGGGGGGGAGGAGCAATAGGGGACATCTACTCTGGGTTGCTGAAAAAATACCGAATTGATTACAACAAGACGTGGAAAACTCCGTGATGGTTAACTTCTTCTGTATGACGACGCCTCTTCGAATAATATAACACATCCACGGGTCCAAATACATTTTGAAATTCTGCCATACCAAAAGCATTGACTAGACTTACCCACTCCTATTCATAGAATCCTATAATACTGCCGTACTTCGAAGTCCCAGGTTCGAGCGTTTTTGACGAGACGCGGATCACGGCATGTAATTGATATCGATCTTTGAAAGGCGAGTTTTTGGCCAAAATTTATTTTTAATGCGTTTTTCCAGAGTACAACACAGTATAATATATTATGATTCACACTCTTAATAAATCACTCATAGGGTGTCGTTCTCGTGACACCAGGGAGGTCATAGAAGCTGTTAAAGATGGTTTGGGGCTATGTGCCTAGCCAAATTGATATTAACCCCCCCTCCTTACCACCCGTAGGAAAATCGTCACATTTGTTACGATGCAGTCAACATTTTTGTCATTCTGCTTTGTAATGGGGGAAAAAAAAAACCTTTGCTTTTACTTTGAGAGTATTTCCATTACAACAATGAGCCCATTGCAATTCATAGCCTACCCTGGATCAATTTCTCTCAAAAGACTTTAGAGGGTCATAGAGAGTTGGCAGAAATGATACTTTTTTTTAGGCGTACTGAGAAATAACAGTAGGCGTGCCAAATTACAAATTTCTGTCTCAATCTCCTTATAGTCAGACTAAAGACTTTTGAAGCCCCCTTTAATTTTGTCCAAAAAAGTGAAGACATTTTATTCACATTTCAAAAATAATAATTTCTAAGCCTTTGAAAGTGAATATCTATAAAATTAAGTATCCAGCTATTTACAACCATGCTTAAACTTTACATAACAACTTTAAAAATCAAAATCAAAGAAGAGTTGTGGGGTCACAAAAAAATGTATATTTTCCAAGATGGTCGTCATTTCCATAGCATCGAAGAGATTTTCAATTCTATTTTTTACCAATATTTTTCTTTACAAGATACCTGATGTAGAAACATCATTAGTTTGATCAAATTGTCCCAAGTAAGTATTTTTTGTATTTTTAGAATCCAGCTCCCTTAACTGTAAACAACTTTGCTAATAGTCTGAAAAGCCACGACCTTGTCTATCCAGTAGGCACTTGCAAGAAGTAGCTCTCGCGAGTTGAAAACAGGCGAGGATTTCTGTTTCCGTTTTTGAGGGGAAAAAATTTAGGAGTGATTTTAAAATGTTCATTCTTCTTTCTCAGTGGAATGAAGTGGCATGTATTATATATCATTGGAAAGGGCATAAAATTCTACATACAATGATGCTAATATTATTATCTTTTTATATCATGATTTTGAGAAATCTTTGCGTAAAGAGAGTATATGTGTTTAAACGCTTATAACTTTTAAACCAGAGATGGTCCTTCTTAATAAAAACAAGTCCTTCTGAGATACATATTAAAGTAGCTTCTCTAAAAATTTCAGAGCAAAATATGTTTGCACTCAAAAGTTAGAGCTCCCCAAAAAACAGTAATTGGCCTCGATTGTTTACAGAAGCTGCCATTTTCTTATACTGATTCACTTCCTGTCGTCTGCTGCGTTTGAGAGATAACTTCGTCAATCCACATCAAAACTTTACATCTTTATATCTTACAATATGTTCCATTTATGGAAGTTATTTTTGTTTTAAATTATTTAATTAATTGGCGTTTTCATGTCCATGCATTCATTTCATAATTTACAATTCTCTTCCTTTTTTTCCGATTGATTTTTCACTGTTGATTTTGACGTTTTTCATCCTTTGACGGACGTCTGTCCAATTTAGGGGAACGGGGGAGCGGAAGTTTTTAAAATCACCTATTTTCGATCATTTTAAACACAAATACACCACCTCAAACATTTATCAGTCCATATCTCTGCTTTTATGAGGTCAATTTTCATTTTGAAAAGTTCAAAGTGAATAACTAAATGACGCCGATTCAGTGGTGTATTTGGTCTATCTACATGTGAATAAATATTTAATTGTCGACTTTTCCAAAATTCCAATAGGTCATTCATTTGCATGTCGTGATCTATTTTTCTCTTGATTTCAGCTGTTTCAGCTCTAAAGTATACCTTTCTCTCTCAATAAATAATTATTTTCTGTTTGCAATGTATTACAGAGATGTTGAATTACCACATGTAAAAATTTCAAAGTTGTATCTGAAGTCGTTTCTGAATTATACTTGATTATCCATTGGGTTGCTGTGTTTTGGTCACATATTTTCCTATAAGCTTCTATAGAGATTTTTCACCACATAAAAGGTCATAACTTTTTAACTAGTTGAGATAGAGCGATAATTTTTTCACTTTAGTAAATGTTTCACTCCCCTTTATTTTTCTACGCTAAATTAATACCGATATCACTATTTTGAAAAATTCTTGCAAGTGCCTATATCCAGTGTAGCTAGTTTGCGCCCCGTACTCGATCTAACATCATTTGTACACTGCAAGTTTCATGTCCTTACATTCGGTCTGGGAATAGGTGAAGTTGTTTCCATACTCTATTTATTATTGTCAGGTCTTAGATCGTATCATTTGAGACCCATCGCTTCATAATGATACAACATTATTAAGTTGCAGGTAAAGCGAATGACTAAAACAAACAAAAAATGTAAAAAAAATAATTTTTAGAGGAATTTGAAGCTAATCACATATTCTCCATACACGCTTACCAATTCTGGATGGATTTCAGAAGGACATTTGCCTTTTGCAGTCAAAAACCTTATTACAGCTCGAACTTCTTTGGACCGCTCAGTTATGGGAGTAGCCATCTTTGTTTTTATGCAGATCAGAATCGTGTTCATCAATAGTGCTGAAACGTTCAGCACTGATGCACAACAAAATTATCTTTAATCTCCGGTTTACGGATTTCGAATATTATCATTGGTTCAGGAGATATGGCTCTACTGACCTTATTTCTGGGACAGCTCTCGTATAAATGATCAGAAACATAAAATATGTGTGTATAGATCTTATAAAACTATAACTATTCTATTCAGTGAGACATATATAGGGATCCCGATACCACAGCTGCTAGAGCACTCGCTTCCCACGTAAGGGGACCGAGATCGACCACTTACTTCTACATTGTACCATTTTGAGATGGATGGTTTATGTTTCACTCGGCTCTCATAATTCATTTTGTCTGTTTGCTGATATTTGAGGCTTGATATTTACTATCAATCCATACCAGATCAGAAGAATAAGTCAACGTGATACTAAGCTGCTGGAACCAGTGGACTGAAAATAAATATTTAGTCGTCGATCCGTTTTTAAGTAATGATTTATTTATTTATTTATTTTTTTTTTTTTTTGGGGGGGGGGGGGGGGGGTCTGAAGAAGGGTTTTGAGCCGGAAATGTTCCGTGTTTGGTATTTTGTTCTTATTTAAAGATGTTATATTCGTTTTTGTTTATTAATTACTTTTTACATTCCAGACTACTGTATTCTTTTGTATTTGTTTTTTTTCTCTTTCTTCTACTATTTGTTTCGATTTGTTCTATTTTCGTTCTGACTAGTTACTCTAGGTCTCTCTAACAAAAAAATACAATCCTTTATTTCCTCTCAAACCCTTAGTATTAGCACGTTTTGTTCTACATTTCTCCATCATCGACCGACCAGCTTCCATATCATTTCAATTGAATTCCAACATTCAGTTCAAGTTTTCGACCTCGTTTTTGTTTTTTGTTTTCACCAACAAAGAGTTCCGTGAATAGATTTATACGTCTCATATCCATTGTTCGGAGACATTCTATTGTTACAAATGTACCTTTCAAATTACTCCATTGTTCCTCCATCGTTTTATCATTGGTGTTGAAATATTGATTCGTTCTCGTGAAACCGAGTCGAGACTTCGTTTAACCCTCTCCTTACCAGCCATTTTCAGGATTTCCCCCAAAACTTCACACCCAACTAACACAAAATAGGCTTTTATCACTCAGACATAAGTGCAGTAAAATTCTTGACATACTCTATTTCTTAAGCAAAACATGCTCTACAGCACACTGTTCATTTTCTTTAAATTTTATGATGTACAAAAGGAATTTGAATGAGAAAAACGTTGGTTGTATCGTAACGAATGTGACGAATTTCCTATAGTGGGTAAGGATAGGGCTAAACACTGCCGACGACTGCAGTGTGCATTTCTTTTAACCTGTGTCCATCAATGGTGTGACGGGTACTCGCCAATCTCAGAACATACTCGGGTACCCGACTGCGGGTAGGGGTACTTGCAATGTTATTATTTCACTGACTGATGTTGTATTCAGAAGAAGAAAAAAAAATTGTTTATTTCGCAACGGGGAAAAGTTGTGTCCCCCAAAATGTATAACAAAAACCAAAACAAAACAAATAAACACACACACAAAAAAAAAAAAAAATAATAATAAAAAAATAATAATAATAATAATAATAATAATAATAATAATAATAATAATAATAATAATAATAATAATAATAATAATAATAATAATAATAATAATAATAATAATAATAATAATAATAATAATAATAATAATAATAACTGCAGTAGAACTCTTGAGAAAAATAGGATATGGAGAAGTGCCAGATGAAAACAGAGAATAAAAAGTCACGTGTCAGTGCCAAAGTCAGGATCCAATTGACACGACACTGATTGTGTCGGCCTGACTGTGATAGAGAGACAGAGAGAGCGAGAGAGAGAGAGAGAGAGAGATAGAGAGAGAGCGAGAGAGAGAGAGAGAGAGAGAGAGAGAGAGAGAGAGAGAGAGAGAGAGAGAGAGAGAGAGAGAGAGAGAGAGAGATCGCTAAGCCATATTTCTGAATTTTCAGAATTTTTCTGAAATAGAACTGTTGTATCGATTAAACACAAATGAATATAAAAAACGATACGATACGATACCAACGTGAATGGGGGTCTATATATATATCTATACACGATTCCAACCACATCACTTCTTTCGGACGTCTGCCGCGTTCTTGCTGGTTTGGTTGTTTTGTTGGGTTTTTTATTTGTTGTTTTTGTTTGTTTTGGGTTATTTTTGTTTGTCTTTCAAACGACTTTTTCTTTCTTTTTTTCATTTGTTTTCTTCCTTTATTTCTCTCTTTTTTTAAAAAATCTTTTTTTTTTCTGTCTTCTATTTTTTAAATCCCCATACCCACTTTTTTTGGCTTGTTTTGTTTTGTTATATTATATTTAGAATTAACTTTTAGGCATAAATTTAATTTGTCAACGCGCGCGCGCGCACAACATATACACACACAGACACACACACACATATACACACATATTTAAATAAAATTGGAGTCCATCCCAAAATATGACGCGGCGAGTCCATTTAGTATTATGTCGGAATGAACTAAAAGTCTCATCCAGACATAAGCAAATATTCCCACCAAGAGGAATACACTCAACGTTTACACATCATCAATATATTCAGAGGCTAATGTTCCTCCTCAAATTACGCTTTTTTTCTGGGGTGATTAATAAGTCGTCTCAGAGATATGAAAAATGGACTTATCACTGTGATCCAGAAAAAAAAAAAGTTTGCTCTATGCAATCGCAAGAAAACCCTCTTCATTCTTAACCCCCAACAAAGAAGGCAAAGATGATATTTTAAAGTAAAAGCGTTTTTCTTAGATTTTGAAACATACTCATGAGTAAATGGATTTTGGGGGGGGGGGGGGGGGGGTAGGGGACATCTACTCTGGGTTGCTGTAAATATATTGTGATCCGAATTGATAACAACAAACCAAAAATCATATTTCTGGCTATAAATTCAATATTTAACAGCGAAATTATCCCGATATATTACCGTTTGTATACGTTTGGACAGATATTATATGATATTAGGATCGGCAGTTCATGTCATTTATCCTGGTCAACAAGCGTTTGATCAATTTAACTCACTCAATCCTAGAGATTTTTGCTACTTTTCAGAATTGGAAAAACGTATAAAAAATGAGCATGTACATAGATATTTTTATTCAACTACCATTCATTAACATACAAAAACTAAAAACATTAGCTTTGATAGTACGCCTATAATTTGTCTCGGAAAAAACGTAATAAATAGGCATGGCGTAAAAGTAACCCGGGTAAACTACGGATATAGTAGGTGTTAGGGTCGAGTGAGTTAATCAGTGATGCAGAAAAGAGAAGGAGTGATTATTAATACAGAGCTTTTGATTCAAGTGACAGGTATAACTATGAATACCATTGAAGTCTGGGCAATTTGTCACACAGGGGAAACCCAGTTAGATAGGCATAGCAAAAAGTATGTAACAGACTTAGCAAAACGTGTGTAACAGACTTAGCAAAAAGTATGTAACAGACTAAGCAAAAAGTATGTAACAGACATAGCAAAAAGTATGTAACAGACATAGCAAAAAGTATGTAACAGACTTAGCAAAAAGTATGTAACAGACATAGCAAAAAGTATGTAACAGACTTAGCAAAAAGTATGTAACAGACATAGCAAAAAGTATGTAACAGACATAGCAAAAAGTATGTAACAGACATAGCAAAAAGTATGCAATAGACTTAGCAAAAAGTATGTAACAGATCTCGCAATAAAGCTGGATTTCCAGGGTGACCTTTAAAATAATTACTTTATTGTTTCTTTATCTATTTTTTTTTTTTTTTTTTTTGCTATCGGGAGCGAGATGTTCGAGTTAACAAGGCATTGCACCTGCACTCCGAGGCCCGCCGCTGTCGGCATAATTTTTTTCTTTGATGAAGCAATTATGTAGCCCCTAATGGAGAAAGAATTAAAGGAAGCAGGCCTGTCTTGGAATACAGCCAGCGCAAAAGCAGCCGATCGCAAAAAATGGAGATGTCTGGTGGATGCCCTATGTGCCTCAAGGCCCGAAGAGGATTAAGTAAGTAAGTAATGATCACATTGCGTTGCTCCACTGAAGCTGGAGCACAGGTTATCTCGATTATTTTTTTGTTTTGTTATTAATTCTCAGACCTGGAGACAACTTTTTCCATAGGAAATATTATATTATTAATATAATTTTTTTTTGAAAGGAAAAGACCAAGAGCTTACCGATAAACAACATAAAGAACTGGACTCTCTGTGTTACACGATGCAGTGTACCTCAACACCTGTGAGACGGCACCAGGACCTGTTTTCATAAACGAGGACTAGATTTAGTAATTTACTAGTCTAGTAAATGAACAGCTAGTCTTAAGCCCCAGCGAAGCAAGTGTCTAAACAACGGATTTCATGAACGCTTTCTAGTCTCTGACTAGCTTGTCTCTTGCCTAGAAGTGGGCGTTGTAAGGACGATGACTAATTCGGCTAAATTGTGCGGGTAAACCACCTCTCTAATACACGAAGGTAGTTAAGATACACCCACTTTCATACTTACAACGCAAAATATTTCCAAAGAGGAAATTAGCAACACACGTGATATTGACTGTCGACTGTTATAGACTGCAATGATGTCCATTGTCGACTGTCAATTCTATATTTAGGCCAATGGTAGTTTCACTGAGACGACGAACACCCAGATTGAAACTCAAAAAGATGCCATGAATTGCGTCCTTTTATCATTGATTGGAAATTTACAGAAGGATCAGCACAGACCCGCTTCTACCTGACCTGAACTAATTTCCGATTTAATCACAAATTATGGGGGCGTGACGACGACGCTGGTGAAGATAATGATATTTAAAAAAAAAAAAACAAACAAACAAAAAAAACAGAAAAAAAAGCAACCAAATCAGCCGAAAATGAATTTGGAATCAGACGAATGATGTCGTGTACCAGAGAAATAAATCACTTTTTTGTCATTGAAGTCAGAGAGACCAGTCATTTATTACAATTAGATAATTGCGGTTGATATCATACGACGCGCGCGATCTGTATGTAGTTTATTTTCGTTAAACGATGAAGAATAAAGAATGAGAATACAAAATGAAACCTACGATCAGGAAATATCGAATAAGATATTGTATTCATATGAGTCGTTTTCAAAAAGGTGGCATTTTGAAGAGGTGTTGTGTTTTTAAAACCAGTTAACTACCTTCCTCTAGAATAGCATGCATTTCCAAATTTGGCCAGAAAACTCGTCCTTCAAATATCGAACGATTTAAATGATCCCTCTATCTTGGCGACAACTCTCATACTTGGGATTTCGCAAAAGTATCAAGTAGGAAACATTTTTGCCAAGATGAGGATCATTAAATCGATCGATATTTGAAGGATGAGTTTTCTGGCCAAATTTTTAAATATATGTTATTCTAGAGTACGGCAGATAACTGGTTAAACCGGATTAAACAAATCATCAAAATTCAATACGTACAATAACTCACTCAATCCTAAACAATGTTTTGCTGCTTGTCAAAATTGGATAAAAAATGTATTAAAACTGAGCATGTACATAGATAGCTTTATTCAACTACCCTTAACATACAAAAACTAAAAACATTAGCTTTGATACTACGCCGATAGTACGCAGAAAAATGTAATAAATAGGCATGGGTAAAAGTAACCCCGAGTATACTACGAATATAGTCGGTGTTTGGGTTGAGCGAGTTAAAGTGTGCCAAGCTAGAGAAGTATTAACAAGTATACAGTAGAGACAATTTAAAATACCACCGTGTTTTTAATCCTTTGGAAATAATGACCGAATCACAAGGAAGAAAAAACATTTGGCAGATGCCTTGACACTTCAAAGTGAATTACGACGTGGATGACCAACCTAAAATAGCCCAATGTTTTATATCTCGATCTCACAGCGTTGATCTTTTTCTAGGATTTTTTCCCTGCTTTTTCTAGCACGGTCGTATTCACTCCTTTTTCAAATGTTCCAGTTTTAACCAGCATCACAATGTAAATTTTCTAGCACGGTCGTATTCACTCCTTTTTCAAATGTTCCAGTTTTATCCAGCATCACAATGTAAATTTTCTAGCACGGTCGTATTCACTCCTTTTTCAAATGTTCCAGTTTTATCCAGCATCACAATGTAAATTTTCTAGCACGGTCGTATTCACTTCTTTTTCAAATGTTCCAGTTTTATCCAGCATCACAATGTAAATTTTCTAGCACGGTCGTATTCACTCCTTTTTCAAATGTTTCAGTTTTAACCAGAATCACAATGTAAATTTTCTAGCACGGTCGTATTCACTCCTTTTTCAAATGTTCCAGTTTTATCCAGCATCACAATGTAAATTTTCTAGCACGGTCGTATTCACTCCTTTTTCAAATGTTCCAGTTTTATCCAGCATCACAATGTAAATTTTCTAGCACGGTCGTATTCACTCCTTTTTCAAATGTTTCAGTTTTAACCAGCATCACAATGTAAATTTTCTAGCACGGTCGTATTCACTCCTTTTTCAAATGTTCCAGTTTTATCCAGCATCACAATGTAAATTTTCTAGCACGGTCGTATTCACTCCTTTTTCAAATGTTCCAGTTTTAACCAGCATCACAATGTAAATTTTCTAGCACGGTCGTATTCACTCCTTTTTCAAATGTTCCAGTTTTATCCAGCATCACAATGTAAATCTTCTAGTTCAAATGTTTGAGTTTTAACCAGCATCACAATGTAAATTTTCTAGCAAGGTCGTATTCACTCCTTTTTCACATGTTCCAGTTTTATCCAGCATCACAATGTAAATTTCTGACACAGATTTTCTGATACACAAGAAACACTTTTTTTTCACTCTGTATAAAATTTGACCCAGCCTAATTGCCCGACATTACCTCCAGTGTCATTTTATTGCAACTTTAATACTCAACTTTAATCATTGAACAAAAGTAAGGCCGATTTAATCACTTCCACTTGACATTATTATTATTGCTAATGTATGACGGAAATGGTATATGAAGCGAACGAGAAAACAAAACAAATGACTATCAAAGCTTAATATAATACCCATCTTAAGTCAACTGTGCCATTATATTGCCAGGCTAAAAGATAGTCAATGAAGCTAGTTTTTACGTATACTTTTGGTCTCAGTAGAGATTATAATATAATACTATCAATCTAGAATAGCGAGCCTAAAGTATAAGCACCCGCCGTCCCGACCAGCCGAAATAGGCATCGACAGTCGTGATGTCACTTTCCTCGTTATAACGCATAATAACTTAGTAACTGGTTCTAAACTATCGGAAGAATGGCGGACGCCCTTATGAAGTACTTATCCGACAAGCATAAAAGTGTATCCAGGGGAGAAAAACATTATAGATCTGATCACGTTTTGACTTTTATACATTCTGATCACATGACATCTGAAAAAGTTCTAGCCAGCATGAAGAATAAAAAATAACGATTTTCCTTGTTTAAAACTAAGCTGCTCGTTGCTGGGCGGACGTGATATCAGATATCATGTGATTATGACACATGAAATGTTTTGAGACTGTTAGTGTTGATAGAAGAGAGGTATTATTGAGTCATTTCAACGGCCTTTCAACGAAAGATGAGCAGGACGCCATTATCGCGTCTCGAGTTACTGTGAGCCAAATAAAGCAGAGACGTCCGAGAATAGATGAACAGGAAGGAAATGTGGAAACAACTCAAATATATTTCCAGACATGTCTGAGAATAAGAAAATGTATTATTGGCATACAAATACCCGAAGACATTTAATTTTGTGTTTAATTAAAATGTGTATAAAAATTACTATAATTTGTTTTCATAATTCCTTGCTTTTTCCATTGTATTTTTATCACTGAAACATCTTACAGACTCTTTCTAGTTCTAGGTGAACCAAAATTTTGCAACATGCAACTTCAAACTTTGCATGTTCTTATACCAATTCAGATGAACAGACTTATTCCAAACACTGATAATGATCAGGTACTCGTTTTATACTTGAGTAAGCTGAGAGAAGTGAATAAAGAGCCTTTTCCAAGGACTCAACTATGCGCCGTTCAGAGAGTGTCTTGAACAACACTAAGTCAAAGTAATCAGCGAAAACAGGCCCGGAAATCCAGATGTCGTATATTCGAAATGCCATGGTTTGAGTGATCGAACTTCTCAAAAAATCAGGAAATAAAGAGTACAGTTTTGGAACAACAATAGATACATGATGTTCACTTTTTTTTGAGTTTTCTCAAACGACAAACAATGACATTCCCTGTTTTTCCCTTGCACTCTTTATATATATATCTATATAGATATAGATCTGATCACGTTTTGACTTTTATACATTCTGATCACATGACATCTGAAAAAGTTCTAGCCAGCATGAAGAATAAAAAATAACGATTTTCCTTGTTTAAAACTAAGCTGCTCGTTGCTGGCGGACGTGATATCAGATATCATGTGATTATGACACATGAAATGTTTTGAGACTGTTAGTGTTGATAGAAGAGAGGTATTATTGAGTCATTTCAACGGCCTTTCAACGAAAGATGAGCAGGACGCCATTATCGCGTCTCGAGTTACTGTGAGCCAAATAAAGCAGAGACGTCCGAGAATAGATGAACAGGAAGGAAATGTGGAAACAACTCAAATATATTTCCAGACATGTCTGAGAATAAGAAAATGTATTATTGGCATACAAATACCCGAAGACATTTAATTTTGTGTTTAATTAAAATGTGTATAAAATTACTATAATTTGTTTTCATAATTCCTTGCTTTTTCCATTGTATTTTTATCACTGAAACATCTTACAGACTCTTTCTAGTTCTAGGTGAACCAAAATTTTGCAACATGCAACTTCAAACTTTGCATGTTCTTATACCAATTCAGATGAACAGACTTATTCCAAACACTGATAATGATCAGGTACTCGTTTTATACTTGAGTAAGCTGAGAGAATGTGAGTAAAGAGCCTTTTCCAAGGACTCAACTATGCGCCGTTCAGAGAGTGTCTTGAACAACACTAAGTCAAAGTAATCAGCGAAAACAGGCCCGGAAATCCAGATGTCGTATATTCGAAATGCCATGGTTTGAGTGATCGAACTTTCTATCAGCAAAAGAGTTGCGACATCAAAATTATTCTGGCATTGAAAGGATAAAATAGAACGAGGAAACAGTTTTGAGAACAACAATAGATACATGGTTAATTATTTTTTTGAGTTTTCTCAAACACAAACAATACATTCCCTGTTTTCCTTGCACTCTTTTATTATTATATATAGATATAGATTGATACTTTTGACTTTTATAATTGATACATGACATCTAAAAAGTTTATACTATATGAAGAATGAAATACGATTTTCTGTGTTAAAACTAGTCTGCGTTCGGCGAGTGTATCAAATCAGTTGAAAGAAGTTTGAAGTTATGTGATAAGAAGTATATGATCATTCAAGCTCACAAGTGCAGACGCTATCGCTCCGATTATGAGCAATAAGCACTCGAAAATGAACAGAAGGATGGAACACAATAATTTCGACATCAGAATAGAATGTATTTTGCATCAATACAGCTTATTTTGTGTTTATAAATTGAAAAAATACTAATGTTCAATTCCTGTTTCATTGATTTTTACACTGAACATTCGCTCTTTGTTCTAGTGACAATTGATGCAACTCACTTGCTGTTTATACCATTAGATAACAGACTTATTCAACATGATAATGATAGTATCGTTTACTGAAACTGGAGAATGTGAGAAGACTTTTCAAGAACTAGCGCCGTTAAGGTTCTGAACACTAGCAAGTAATCAGCGAAACAGGCCGAATCAGATGTTATGAATGCAGTTGATGATCGACTTATCAGCAAGAGTGAATCAAAATATTTGCATGAAAGTAAAGACGAGGAAATCCAAATGTTTAAGAATCAAAAGGAATACATGATATTAATATATATGATGTTTATGAGTATTTCTCAAACGACAGACAAGTGACTATAGATGTAATATAAGTTCCTTTGAAACGGAAGGAATTGAAACAACCCAATGAATAATTCATGCTTGTGGAAATGAGATCATACATCAACCTTTTTTATTTTGCATGTTCCAATCCATTTTAGTCTTATATGATTTACATCAATGGGAGCGATCTATATTCATGTTTTCGTCCAAGCAGATCATCAATCACAATTTGTTGCTCTCAACGATTGGACATTTCATTAACAAATTGTAAACCAGTGCTTGTTTATAATATTTTTAAACAATTAACCCCAATGTAAAGCTGATCAAATAACCAAACGTATGTTAACTTTTTTAAATATGCTGTGACACTTTTCATTATAGTGGGTCACTTGGAGCACATTTGCATGTGACCAAGATCCCCAAACCTCGATCACATGGAAAGGTAATATAGATCACTCCCATTCTCGCCGTTTTCATCGAGGGAGAAGTGGCATGAAATGCGACTCACACTTGTGTAGCAAGGACTATCCCGCACAAATCTTTGGGCCTCTTTTTCGCTCACGAAGTGCCCGAATTCGCGTCAAAATATGGGACGAAGCCGTTTCGTACATGCTATTTTTGAAAATTAATTACGACGCTGGTTATCGGTGAATATGACTGAAAGTTGGCACACAGTTAGAAAAAAGGTCATTTTAGATTATGTCAAGCGACAAAACTCGTGCGATTACCAGAAGACCGTTAAAAATAGATTTTTACTCTTTGGAGTAAAATATTTCTAAAACTACCGGGCGTGGAGGTTTTGTCGCTGACAAGGTAGTACATGAACATTTCTTCTTTTTGGTTGTAAAATTTCATATGAATATGACGAGTACTTTTCCCGTATTTTACAAAACACCATCCTAATTTGCTCTTCAAGTTTCAATCTTTTAATCCACTTATTACGCAAGATACAACCAAAGGTCGAAAAAAAATTCCGAAAAAGCGTCCCATATTTTCGCGTTTTTTTCCTCTTTGCGGGTCATCCAAATAAATGACACCTTTAAAACTGCATAACTTGTTTATTTATGAATGGATTTTCAAAATTCAAAAACATTTTTACTCAGTGGAGATAGGGCTTTGATTTTAGACAAAAAATTTCCTCAAAAAGAGGGAAAAAACATTTTTCATAGCCATTGCTAACTTGTGTAGATCCGGAGTTTGTGTCAAAGTGACAGCATTTCTTTTATGGTGGAAATAATTGGATTCAATAGTCTCATGTCACGTCGCCCAGCAACGCGAGCAGGTGGTTCTAAACGAAGAAAATCGGTAATTTTTATTCTTCATGCTGGCTCGAACTTTTCATATGACATGTGATCAGAATGTAAAAATTAATGTCAAAACATGATCATAATTATAATGTTTTTCTCCTCTGGATACACTTTTATGTTCGTCAGAGAAATATTTCATTAGGGCGTCCGCCATTGTTCCGATGGTTTAGAGCCAGTTACTAAGTTACTATGCGTCATTATGTGGGAACTGACGTCTTGACGATTGAAGCCTATTGTTACCTATCGTCACAAAATGGTGTCATGTCAAAGTGACCAGGTGCCATAAAGGGATTGCTTTTGCTTTTAATGGTTTTATGCCGCTTGCGACAAATTTAGATCAAATATGTGCGGTTATAATGTGGACTTGTGATATGACACTTGCTTTAGGATCGGAAGGTTGTTTT
>NC_088366.1:22291252-22296252 GCF_034508935.2 Berghia stephanieae
TTGAATGCAGATTGATGGAATTAGAACATCAAATTAAGAAATTAAGGAGCAGGCACTGGTGTAAGATAAAGAACTGTACAAGTGTGTATGAAAGGTGCCAGACAAAGCAAGAAAGAAAAAAAATATTTCTTGCTTTTTCTGTCACATTTCATACACACTTGTTCAGTTCTTTATGGAATTGAAACATTTATGGAGACTCAAATAATTTTAGAAAAGATACATTCATTGTTGGGAATGGAGCGGGTCAAGAATACCTCTCAAAATAGGTTATCTATCCAGGTTGTTTGATTTTCAAAACAAACACAAAAATCAATTTTAAATACAATTTAAAAGAATCCCTTTGTCTATTCTAATTCTATATGGAAACAGGATGGAAATAGTTTTCCGAATTCAAGTCAGTTAAATTTAATGTTTGATATTTTCTTTTCTAAGACGAATGGAATTTTCGAGAGATTGAAAGGGAAGAAAAGGCAATAAAATTATCCGTCAATCCTTAAAATTAAACGAAATCCGTTAGTTATAGGAACGTTAATGTTTAAAATTATACCGCCCAACATTAATCATGTCGACGACGATGACGGCGATGATGATGATGATGATGATGATGATGATGATGATGATGATGATGATGACGACGACGACGATGTGGTGTGGTGGTGGTGGTGGTGATAACAGTGGTGGTGGTGGTTGTGGTATTAGTGGTGGTGGTGATACCATTTTATAACTGTTTATAATAATATCATGTGCGGCTATGTGGTCTAGTGATATGACACTCGCTTTCGGATCGGAAGGTCCTGGGTTTGAGCCTCGCTCGGCGCATAGTTGAGTCCCTGAGTCTTCTCTCACCGAACTCAGGTGTAAAATGAGTAACTGGCCATTAACAACGTTGTCTCTGTACGAAAAGACATTGTAATATCGCCTAACAGGGGTCATGTCCCGTCCTACATGTTAAGTGTTGCTGTTGGCCAGGTACCCCTTGTAAAGCGCTTTGAGCACGTTTAGTGGATATTGCGCTATATATAAAAGTTCAATTTAATATCGTCATTAAGTTGGAATCGTACCGTTGTTGACAACCGGAACCACAGTCGCATCAGTTCTGCGCTGCCGCTCTCTGTTGATGAAAACGACTAGGCCTGCCGTGGTAATTGAATAAATAATTGACGAAACCAGGATTTTTAAAAAACTACAATGTCTTGTCACGTGGCTGCAAATGCGATCAATGTGTCCATGCACCGTGTGACCCACACTTACCGACTCAATCCGGTGTTATGTCAGGCTGGACCAAAATGAGGGAAAAAGTGAAATCAAAGCTCAAATATAGATAGTATGCGCTTGTCTAAGAAGCTCACAACATTACCATCCGGAAGTTTAATGGACCAACACACAAAACTGTGTGACCTTGAACGTTTATAGTCTGATTAATGCAGTTTAGTGACAATTACTCATAAACACAGATGGCAAAAACCAATAACAAAGACCTGCGTGACGTCAACTTCATTCTATCCATAATCACAAACTTGACCCATTGTATGAATCCTGTATTATGTCGGGATGAATTTATAGACACAAATATGCAATTTGTGGTATTGAATAAACTGATGCTATGAGTTTATGTAAAATAATCACAACACCAGACAGCCAGATTAAAAATACCAACACATAAGAACTGTGTATAACATCTAATATCTATAGTCCTGTTAAGATAATGTAGTGAGAACTAATCATTATTTTTATTTCTATTAATTCAACCCAGTTAAATTGATGATGACGAACGGTTTCATAAGTTTATTCAAAGTAATATAGTAGTGGGGTAAATTTGTGGTGAATGTTCCGAAAACGACCTGTTGGCATCGCCTCATATTACAATATAGATGCTGTTTGCTTGGCTAAGAACTCACAACAATGCCATCCGGGAATATAACGGACTAACACGCAAAGCTAAGTGTAACCTTGAACGGTCATAGTCTGGTAAATACAGTTTAGTGAGAATTACTTATAAAATGGATGTAATAAAAAAAAAAAAACAATAACAAAGACCTGAGTGACGTCAACTTCGTTCTATCTATATGACCATTTGAGCGTTACGTTCACTCTTTGAGTTTCTGAATCACTCGATAAAACCTGGGATTAAAATGGACGTATTTCAAGAGAAATGGATGGTGGAAGAACTGAATAACTAAGTGGGCGCCTTGTATTTCACAAATATAAATATTGATTCTCTTGCTTGGGAAAACAATAAAACCGTGTAAAGCTACCCCAAGGGTACCCCCCCCCCCCCCAAAAAAAAAATATACAAGAGTTATAATTTTGCATATATATTTATTGACTTATTCAATCTGGAGACTAATACTCCGCAAAACAAAAGAGACTTTTTTTTCTCTTTTACTAAAAACACTTTTTAATATACATTTTTATTTAAAATTCGATCTCAAAACCTCAGTCTAAAATCAATAATAAATCAATCAGCGAATTTTGATCAATGAATTATATCAATCAATAGCCATCGGAAATATGAATATGGATTCTCTCTAG
The DNA here is from genome assembly GCF_034508935.2 of Berghia stephanieae. Lineage (NCBI taxonomy): Eukaryota > Metazoa > Mollusca > Gastropoda > Nudibranchia > Aeolidiidae > Berghia > Berghia stephanieae. The sequence continues at coordinate 22,293,785 of NC_088366.1, forward strand.
TGGAATAATGATAATATAATGATAAAACCACTTTCAAAGGATATCCATATTATAATGTAGACGTCTAAATATATTGGTTGACCCAATTAATAAGTCATTAATCATTACTAAATCCACATTGTTGTTACACACGAACACACAACTGTACACACAGACACGTGTATATATATATATATATATATATATATATATATATATATATATATATATATATATATATATATATTCATACACACAATATATATATATGTGTATATATATGTATGTATATGTATGTATGTATGTATGATGTATGTATGTATGTATGTATGTATGTATGTATGTATGTATGTATGTATGTATGTATGTATGTATGTATGTATGTATGTATGTATGTATGTATGTATGTATGTATGTATGTATGTATGTATGTATGTATGTATGTATGTATGTATGTATGTATGTATGTATGTATGTATGTATGTATGTATGTATGTATGTATGTATGTAGTATGTATGTATGTATGTATGTATGTATGTATTGTATGTATGTATGTATGTATGTATGTATGTATGTATGTATGTATGTATGTATGTATGTATGTTGTATGTATGTATGTATGTATGTATGTATGTATGTATGGTATGTATGTATGTATGTATGTATGTATAGATGTATGTATGTATGTATGTATGTATGTATGTATGTATGTATTGTATGTATGTATGTATGTATGTATGTATGTATGTATGTATGTATGTATGTATGTATGTATGTATGTATGTATGTATGTATGTATGTATGTATGTATGTATGTATGTATGTATGTATGTATGTATGTATGTATGTATGTATGTATGTATGTATGTATGTATGTATGTATGTATGTATGTATGTATGTATGTATGTAGGTATGTACGTATGCGTATGTATGTGTTTATGTGTTTGTAGGTAGGTAGGTAGGTAGGTAGATAGGTATATAGATAGTATGCAGATGACGTCACTCAGGCCTTTGTTATTGTTTTTTGCCATCCGCGTTTGTGAGTTGTTCTCACTAAACTGTATTAACCAGACTATAAAAGTTCATGGTTACACAGAGTTTGTGTGTTGGTCCGTTATACTTCCGGATGGCAATGTTGTGAACTCCTTGGCCAAGCGCATACTATCTATATATATATATATATATTTCCACTTTAATGTTGGGAGGAGATTCTCCGTTACTGATATTTTTTTCTCATAATTTAACCCAGGGTAAACGGAGCATCCCAAAAGTTTTTTTTTTCAAAAACAAAATAGAAGACTATAGGGAATGAGATTAGCGGAAGAGCAGCGTCCCTTGATTGGACGTCACCCATAGTCTGTGACGTCACCGGCGGAAAAGTTATTAGAGAGAGAACGTCATGTTGGTTGTGCGCATTCCTCTCTCGTCCTCGCGATATTTTGCCATCCGCATTTGTGAGTTATTCTCACTTAACTGTATAACCAGACTATAAAAGTTCATGGTTACACATAATTTTGTGTGTTCGTCCGTTATACTTCCGGATGGCAATGTTATGAGCTTCTTAGCCAAGCGCATACTATCTATATAACGTGTCGAATGTTATGACAATGACAATTCGGTCACAGCCACATTTTGGTCACAGCCACATTTTGGTCACAGCCACATTTTGGTCACAGCCACATTTTGGTCACAGCCACATTTTGCATGAAAGGAATATCGATTGTGTAATCGATAACCGACTAATTCTTTACATCAACCGATTTTGGCCTTTTGTGTGTGTGTGTGTGTGTGTGTGTGTGTGTGTGTGTGCGTGCGTGCGTGCGTGCGTGTGTGTGTGTGTGTGTGTGCGTGCGTGCGTGTCTGTGTGTATGTGTGTGTGTGCGTGTGTGTGTGTATATGTGTGTGTGTGCGCGCCTTTCATAAGAATTTATTCTAAGACTTTTGCAATCTTGCATTTCCTGTGTGATGGAATGCATAAAGCATTGTAATATGTGACCCATCGTCTCAAAACGGTATTATGTCGGAATGAACATTAGCTTAAAAGTTAAACTTTTTTTTTTTAATTGATGGCATTAGCACTCTTCAATATGGTATCCATTATCCTCAATAAAACACACAAACTCAACACAAGTCTGATATTTCTGGCAATGAATTCAATTTTTAATATCTTACCCAGCCGGACTTAATACCGTTTTGAGGCGAAGGGTCACATATATAAAGTGTACCCAGTAAGATGAAACCGCCCAAACGTGTTATACAAATAACTGAGCGTGTTATGTGCGACTATGTAGTCTAGTGGTATGGCACTCGCCTTCGGGTCGGATGGCCCAGGGTTCGAGTCCCGCTCGAGTCGGCGCATAGTTCAGTCCTCCAAAATATGGCTCTCTACGCACATTCTCTCACCGTAATCAGGTGTAAAATAAGTACCCAACCGTTAACAACGTTGTCTCTGTCCTAAAAGAATTGTAATATCGCCTAACGGGTATC
>NC_088366.1:22301252-22308752 GCF_034508935.2 Berghia stephanieae
TTGGAAAATATCTTTTATATAGCGCAGTATCCACTTAACGTGCTCAAAGTGCTTTGCACTACCCTCGCCAACAGCAACACTTAACGCGTAGGACGAGGCATGACGCTTGGTGTGCGATAATATTACAATTTTTTGTCCTACGGATACAACGTTTTTTTACGACCAAGTACTCATTATAGACCCGAGTAGGGTGGGAGAATGTGAGTAAAGAGCCTTTTTCTAAGGACTCAACTATGCGCCATGATGATGATGATGATGATGATGATGATGATGATGATGATGATGATAGATGGCATAAAGAAAAAAAAATCAGAGCGATGTATAAACTGCCTGTCAATGACCGAGACAACATATCTACTGGGTACTGGGACACAAGCAATGAATGACAAACACACAATGTCCTGATAAGACACAAGTATTTAACAAACATCAGAAATGACTAAAACAGCTTAAATATACAAAAGTAGGAAGGAAAGAAAAAAATAAAGAAAGAAAGAGGGAGAGAGAGAGAGAGAGAGAGAGAGAGAGAGAGAGAGAGAGAGAGAGAGAGAGAGAGAACAAAATGATTGACATTTGCTTTGTCGGACTCTTCACTTCACAAGCCATCAACAAAAACTTCATTCATTTATGCATCCATTCAATCATTAATCTTTCATTCATTCGTCATTTCATTCATTCGTTCGTTCATTCATCTTTTCATTGATTAATTAATTCATTCATTAATTCATTCATTCATTCATTCATTCATTCATTCATTCATTTATTCATACACTCATTCGTTCATTCATCTTTTTATTGATTGATTAATTAATTCATTCATTCATTTATTCATTCATTCATTTTCCAGTTCATTCAATCATTTATTCCTCCATCCTTTTATTGATTAACTTATTCATTCATTAATTCCTCCAGCAGACCATATGGATCAAATTTTCCGTTCATGCATCTTAGTCGTTCTTAATTCGAATTCATTCACTCATTCATTCATTCACTCATTCATTCATTCATTATTCCACCCATTCATTCATTTCTTATTTCTTAATTCATTAATTACTTCATTAATTAATTCTTCCACGAATAAATTCATTTGTTCATTCTTTCATCTTTTTATTGATTCACTCCATTTAGACATTCATTCTTCCATTCATCTATTCATTCATTTATTCATTCATTCACCATTTCATTCATTCATTCTTCAATCCATTTATTCATGCATTCTTCATTCATTTATTCATTCATCCTTTTATTAATTCATTCATGTATCCTCTCATACTTTCATTCATTCATTCATTCCTTCATCCTTTCATTCATTCATTCATTCCTCCAGCAGACTGCATGGATCCAATTTCTTATCTATGCACTATAAGTCGCATTTTGGACCTTCTTATTTTTACTTACAACTCTTGCAAAATCCGTCTCACCGCCTATAGATAGTATGCGCTTGGCTAAGACGCTCATAACATTGCCATCCGGAAATATAAAGCACCAACACACAAAAGTATGTGTAATCTTGAACGTTTATAGTCGGGATAATACAGTTTAGTGAGAATTACTCATAAACGCGGATGGCAAAAAACAATAACAAAGACCAGATTGACGTCATCTTCATTCTATCTATAGATATAGCCAGGTTCGAATCCATACTGGCACAGTTGACATGTGAGCAAAATGTCTCACCCAAGGACACAACGGGTTGAGTATTTAGAGCTTTGCAATCGCTGCCATCAACCCACTCACCGTCTACTATATTTTTTATACTTATGCCATACTTTGAAACACGTTTTTTACAATTTTACCCAGAAACCTCGCTCTACAAACACCAATCGACCAAAATAATCTTCATCCGCGGCTATGTGGTCTAGTGGTATGACACTCGCTTTCGGATCCGAAGGTCCTGGATTCGACCCTCGCTCGGCGCATAGTTGAGTCCTTGGAAAAGGTTCTTTACTCACATTCTCTCACCGTACTCAGGTGTAAAATGAGTACCTGGCTTAACAGCGTTGTCTCTGTCAGAAAAATTATAATATCGCCTGGCAGACGCAATGTCTCGTTCTATATGTTACATGTTGCTGTTGGCTAGGGACCCCTTGTAAAGCGCTTTGAGCACGTTTCGTAAATATTGCGCTATATAAATTCTTTACCTTTGTCAAAATTTAAAAAAAAATAACTCTTGAACCTGGGACTTCAAGGAAGTCTCCGGTTTGGGATATGAATGGGAAGACGAGAACCAGCGACATTTTAAAATCAGTGGATATTTTGAAGATTGAGTTTTCTGGGCAAAATTTAGAAAACGCGTTTTGTCAGAGTACGTTAATATAATATAATATAATATAATATAATATAATATAATATAATATAATATAATATAATATAATATAATATAATATAATATAATATAAAATAAATGTAATATAATATAATACACATCGCTTGCATGACAAGTCTGGTACCAATCGGCCAACGGCACTGCAACTCAAGATCATCGGATGATGGATCAATTTTTGGGGGATCACTTTACTGGGCAAAACTTATAAAACGCGTTTTGTCAGAAATCGTTAGTATAATATAATATAATATAATATACATCGCTTGCATGACAAGTCTGGTACCAATCGGCCAACCGCACTGCAAATCCAAGATCATCGGATGATGTGATGGATCAATTTTTACCATGTATGAATCCGGTTAAAACCTTCTAGATATTGCTTTACAACGCTTTTTTAAACATTTTGGCCGGATATCAATTTCATCAAATATTATGTAAACGATTAAGATGAAACACCCAACGTGTGCAAAAAAAAAAAAACCTCTTCAATCCAACACTTTTAAAAAGTCCCAGGTTTAAGATTTGTTGACACATTAATTATATAGACATTGATAGACTCGTGTTTAAGTGAAATGATTTGGCGTGTAAAAAAGGAAACATTTTGTCAGACGTCCAAAGGAGGAAGGTAAAGGACAATCCGATTTGATCCGTCTAGACCATTATACAGTAGAAACCCGTTATATCGACGTGTCGCTTTGGGACCTGATACTGATCTGAGGGGCTTGGGCGGACATCCCTCGGACGAGATAGTATTCGTTTTCACGCTGTTTTCATGAGTTTTGGTCCATTACTCACAACTTGTGGACATCCGTCGGACCGTGTACGAAAAGTCTGTACGTCTAAATGGATCATAACGTTTATAGTCTGATTAATATAGATACAACGAAGTTGACATCACTCAGGTCTTTATTATTGTGTTTTAGCCATCCACGTTTATGAGTAATTAATTCTCACTTAAGTGTATTATCCAGACTATACACGTTGAAAGTTACACATAGTTTTGTTTGTTTCGGGATGGCAATGCTGTGAGCTTCTTAGCCAAATGCACAGCACCTAAAGATAGTATGGGCTTGGCTAAGAAGCTCACATTTAATTGCCCTTACAGAGCATATTTAGCAAGGGTTCGAGAGAAAACAGCAAACAGGTGCTGTATTTATAGACCTATCAACGGCGTACGATACGGGTTAATACTCAAACTTGCAAAGATCATAAGGTGCAAAAAGACCTTGAAGTTGTTCTCTTCGATCTTAGGGGAAAGACAATTCCACGTCGCGCTGGGAGACGCTACAAGTAAAGTAAGGAAATTGAAGAATGGGGTCCCTCAGGGGTCGGTACTTGCGCCAGTGTTGTTTAACGTTACATTAGCGATATGCCGAACACTTTTTCCCTGAGGCTGGGATACGTGGACGACTGGGCACTCGTTACTCAGAGTAAAGTGTGGACCTGTCTCGAGAGCGTACTCCGCGAGGACGTCACCAGACTCAAATTCTACTTCGACAAGTGGTGCCTGAAGATGAACACTTCAAAAACCGTGGCCACTGCATTCCAACTATGCAGTGCATGGCACACCCGCAAACTAAACGTCCTCGTCGGGGACAAGCCACTCCCATACGAGCCGCATCCAAAATATTTAGGGGTGACGCTGGACCGCAGCCTTACCTATCGGGTGCATCTCGAAGGAGTTGCCCGGAAAATAGAGATACGCAACAATCTTCTAAGGAAGCTGGCGGGATCGACTTGGGGCGCTAACCAAGCACTCCTAAGAACGCCCGCCCTGGCACTATGCTATTCCACCACGGAGTATTGCGCTCCAGTGTGGGGTAGAAGCAGAAACGTTGAGAAGGTAGATGTAAAACTTCGCAAGTCAATGCACATAGTGTCAGGAACGCTGGCAACAACTCCTAGAGAATGGGGCCCGATAATGGCAGCAATCCAGCCCCCCGATGTCCGGAGGGAGACGATTACGGTAAACTGGCTTAATAAGATCAGAGAAAGAGGGAATGGGGATACCCCTCTGAAGCGCATTATGAACGGGGGCCCCGTTTCGAGCCAAAATAATTCCCGGCAACCCTTGTACGCAGCTTCCTTGACTACAGACAGAGATGCATATGAGATGGAAGTCGGTTTGGACGAATTCAATCCCTCGTGGGAGCGGGGACGAACACTCCTCTAAGCTTGGTGAGAAGTTGCCAGGCTTCGATACCAGTAAGGAGATACCGGGTGGCTGATGGAAGTCGGTTTGGACGAATTCAATCCCTCGTGGGAGCGGGGACGTACGCTCCTCTAAGCTTGGTGAGAAGTTGCCAGGCTTCGATACCAGTAAGAGTAGACACTGGGTGGCTGCGAATCGACTCCGGTCGAGGAGCTGCCTCACAGAAAGTGCGCTTCATCAGTGGGGACTTTCCACCTGTACAACATGTATCCGATGTGGGCAAGAACCCGAAACAGCAAAGCATCTAGTCGAACGGTGTGTTGTGACGATGCTACCGGTCTGGTTCGCGAAGGTGCACGAATGCGGACCGGACTTTCTGATTGGGTAGATCGTCATAACATAATAGTGTGAGAACCATAAGAGGCCGTTGCCATTTGACGTAAAACGGACCAACACACAAAACCCTGTGAGATCATAAACTAATTATTATAGTCTGGGTAATACAGTTTAATGAGAATTACTCATATACGTGGATGGCAAAAAACAATAACAAAGGCCTATGTGACGTCAAATTCGCTCTACCTATAATTTAGTGAGAACTCATCAATGACAGGCTGTCTTTGAAAAAAAATAACAAAGAGCTGAGTGACGTCAATTTCGAAAATGATACCAAACTTCGGGGGAAAGGGGGTAGAGGGCCGTCATTTGATCCATCTGAAAGGCACGCTAAACTCAACGTGGCGACGCAATAGGCGAAATTTTGTTTTTGAAGTCCAGTGAATAAGTCTATTTACTTACTCCTCTCAGCCTCTCTCTCTCTCTCTCTCTCTCTCTCTCTCTCTCTCTCTCTCTCTCTCCCTCTCCCTCTCTCTGTGTGTGTGTGTGTGTGTCTCTCTCTCTCTTTCTTTCTTTCTTTCTCTCACTCTCTCTCTCACACACACACACACACATACAAAGTGAGTCACACACACATATATGCACAGATATTCTCACACATTAGCATACATACATTCGCACGTATACACACGCACACACACACACACACACAAACACACACACACTCATCCACCAAGACACAAAGTCTACTACGACTCCAATCGCCCCGTCATCATTACAGAACTGAAAAAGGATCAAAAACATTTCATCTAAATCGATTGTTAACATCTCCCGAGCCGGATTAGACTAAACTCTAACATATGACGACAGGGCAGTGACACAAAATGGAAATAGGCAATTGGATTCAATAGTCTAATGTCACGTCGCCAGCAACGGCGGCCATCGTGGTTCTAAACAAAGAAAATCGGTACTTTTTATTCTTCATGCTGGCTAGAACTTGTCATAATATGTCTTGTGATCAGAATGTGTAAAAGTCAAAACATGATCAGATTTATGTTTTTTTTCCCTCTGGATATCCTTTCATGATCGTCGGAGAAATATTTCATAAGGGCGTCCGCCATTGTTCTGATAGTTTAGAGCCAGTTACTAAGTTACCATGCGTCATTACGAGGGAAGTGACGTTACGACTGTTGAAGGGTATTACTTCATCATGTTTGGATATAAAGGGGGGGGGGGGGGGGCAGCATGGCTCAGCGGTAAGGTCTTTGCTTCGTACCCGAAAGGTACCGCGAGTTCGATCACCCGCCGCTGCGATGTGTGGGCGTTTAGCAAGTCACCTCTCCCTAGCTCAATTTGCGGCGCTGCACAGCGGCTGACGCTTGAGTTATTCTAGTCTTCCCTTGGTAAAGACTATATACAAATGTCCCCTATGGGTTTAATAAAAGGAATTTTATTTATTTATTTATTTATTTATAAGAGCGCAAAGTATTTTCCGACAGGTCTAACAGACCTGTTGCTTCTCTGTTGCTGAAAATAGTTAAATCTGTAGGGAAAGGATTGAGTTTAGGGACGCACATACCTCTGTCTTTGACTGAGGGAGCGAATTAAACATCGAGTGAGTTGGTTTGGTTGATGGAGTGCGGCTATGTGGTCCAGTGGTATGACACTCGTCTTAGGATCGGAAGGCCCAGGGTACGAATTCTGCTTTGAGCGGTGCATAGTTGCAAGTACATTATATACGAGATTTTTGTTTGGCACGACAAATCTTGCGGGCAACATTGGTGAGTGTTTATCTTAAAGGTATAGCATCTATATTATTTCTTTTTTTTTTTTTAATGATAGGAATAAAAAAAAACTAAGAATCTGGTACAAAATTCCATCTCGCTTTCACAGGGTTAAACATCACAGTTCACACCAACCAATTCTAATCTTGAAATCTGCTGACGACTAGGCATCTGTCTCCCCGTTCCCAGCTCATTTAATTCCATTGACACGCAAAGCAGTCCCCGGATTGCCAGAACTAAATCCAATCAATTCCTACATTTTCATACTCGTTACACAGCGGTGACACCTGCTGCAATGATCTATCTGAAGGAGACTTCACAAATTAAAAATAATGATAATGAATAATAATAATAATAATAATAATAATAATAATAATAATAATAATAATAATAATAATAATAATAATAATAATAATAATAATAATAATATTAATGATGATGATGATGGTGATGATGATGATGATGATGATGATGATGATGATGATGATGATGATGATGATGATTATGATGGTGATGATGGTGATGATGGTGGTGGTGGTGGTGATGGTGAAAATACGTCATACAGAGTCTTCTATAGTCCTCACTCTCTCTCTCACACACACACACACACACACACACACACACACAAATACTCTCTCTCTCTCTCTCTCTCTCTCTCTCTCTCTCTCTATCTATCTATCTATCTATCTATCGATTTATAAATTGTTGGTCTATGACAGACATGCTAAATCAAATGGACAGCTTTAAAGGGCGAACAGTAGTCTATCCCATAATAATTTGTCAAAAGTCATCCCACGTTCACGGCATCTCGCTTTCCAATTTAAAGTCTAAGCCGAGCGTCATTCACATACATTCGTTGTTTCATTTTAAACCTCTTAGTCTTTAAAACAAATATGAGCTTG
>NC_088366.1:22313752-22328752 GCF_034508935.2 Berghia stephanieae
ACACCATCCTAATTTGCTCTTCAAGTTTCAATCTTTTAATCCACTTATTACGCAAGATACAACCAAAGGTCGAAAAAAAATGCCGAAAAAGCGTCCCATATTTTCGCGTTTTTTTCCTCTTTGCGGGTCATCCAAATAAATGACACCTTTGAAACTGCATAACTTGTTTATTTATGAATGGATTTTCAAAATCCAAAAACATTTTTACTCAGTGGAGATAGGGCTTTGATTTTAAACAAAAAATTTCCTCAAAAAGAGAAAAAAACATTTTTCATAGTCATTGCTATATTATTATAATAGTGTCCTCGGAGTAACTCCCATGACAACACGTGCTAAAATATTCACGTTCCATTCCATTTGATCACAGTTGATTCGTTTTTCATAACGGATTGTGACCGTCACCTTAGCCTATAATCGATTTTAATTGGTTCATTGTGGGTTTTCTTCTTTAACTCTTTAAAAGCAAATTAATTCTTCATTTATTCCACAAATATGTTTCAACAGTCAAGGATGTCACTTCCTTCCTAATGACGCATAGTAACTAAGTAACTGGCTCGGAACAATGGCGGACGCCCTTATGAAATATTTCTCCGACGAGCAAAAAAGTGTATCCAAAGGAGAAAAACATCATAAATATGATCATGTTTTGACTTTTATACATTCTGATCATATGAAAAGTTCTAGCCTGCATGAAGAATAAAAAGTACCGATTTGCTTTGTTTAGAACCACGCTGCTTGCCGTTGCTGAGCGACGTGACATCAGACTATTGAATCCAATTACAATCAATTCTTAACTTGTTTAACTGTACACCGAATCATTTTAACGGAGAGATTGATGGGACGTAGAGTTTAGTGGCATCCCTGGTTCTATCAAATGCAGCAGCTTACTTACTTACTTATCCGAACCAGCGACCACCTGAGCTCTAGCCCTTCGGTCTTGTGCCATGACGTAGAAGTTAGACGTCTTTTGCAGTTGTTCCATGTGACTATAAAGGGTGTTACTGATGCTTGGATTTGGTGGGAGGAATGTGCTTCTCAGGTCTTCAAGAGGTTAGCATTCAAGCAAGTGGTGTGTTATAATGTTTTATTGGGGTGTTGACATAGGGGGCAGGAAGGGATGTGTCTTTTGTAATTTTGCTTAAATGGCTGTTGAGCGGTATGTGTTGTGTTCTTAGTTGAAAGATGATGCTTTGCTGTTGTCTTCTGACCTTATTTAGGCTATCAGTCTTTACAAGAGTGGTCATGTGGGAAAAACATACATCTACCCGTGGTGCTCATTGTCCAACTGTTCATCCATTCTTCTCTTTTATTTGTTTTGATTATTTGTTTCGCTGTGCAATGCAGCAGCAAAATGAGACGTCGGGTTAGGCTTAGATCGAATCTCGCTAGGAAAGACTTAATCCGCTGATGGCGGAACTGAATTATAGCATGAATAAAGCTGAGGCCATTCAGTCTTTGTTATTAATATTTAACCACTCTCTGTGCGGCTATGTGGTATAGTGGCATGACACTCGCTTTCGGGTATTTCTTGACACTCGCTTTCAGATCTGAAGATCCTGGGTTCGAGCCTCGCTCGGCGTATAGTTGAGTTATTGGAAAAGGCCCTTTACTCACATTCTCTCACCGTACTCGGGTTTAAAATGAGTTCCTGGCCGTTAACAGCGTTGACTCTGTCAAAAAAAAATGTAATATCGCCTAACAGGCGTCATGTCCCGTCCTTCATGTTAAATGTTGCTGTTGGCCACGTTTATGGATATTGCGCTATATAAAAGCTCTATTTTTAAAATAAGGAAAACGCATTATTCTACCTTCCCCATAAACAGTAATGGGTAATGATAGCATGTTTACACTAATAATTTGTGACGTCAGCGTTAAATTACACAAAAACTAGATTCAATAACAAGAAGTATCATTTAAATGTTTTTTTGCGAAATCGGAATCGAAATTCCAAAAAGCAAGATCGTACGAATCGTTTATTATTCCACCGCTAATAAAGGAAAGCTCTATCATTTCTTTGTAAAAAATATAATCGTTGAATATTGCTCTGTTCAACAATTGGATTCAATAGTCCGGTGTCACGTCGCCCAGCAACGGCGAGCAGCGTGGTTCTAAACAAAGAAAATTGGTACTTTTTTTTATTCTTCATGCTGGCTAGAACTTTTCATATGTCATGTGATCAGAATGTATAAAAGTCAAAACATGATCAGATTTATAATGTTTTTCTCCTCTGGATACACTTCTATGTTCGTCGGAGAAATATTTCATAAGGGCATCCGCCATTGTTCCGATGGTTTAGAGCCAGTTACTAAGGTACCATGCATCATTACGAGGGAAGTGACGTGACGACTGTTGAAGCGTATTGCGGAATATTTTCGTGGTTTGTTGTTGTTTTTATATTTTTTGTTTGGTTTTTGGGTTTTTTTTGATTGCCGTAAACATATTTGAAAAGACAGCTGGTTGGCCATCTGAAATAATCTTTTGGTGTGTATGAACACAAATTACCGGATGAAGCCACGTAGACACAGCACATGTTATGGTGTTTATCTATGTGTTAAACCCTTTAAGATCACAATATGTAGATAGGTTTGCATTGAGTTGTTTTGTTGTCTTATTCCTTTTGTATTTTGGTTTTTTTTTTTTTTTTGGGGGGGGGGGGGTTGTTTTTTAAATTTTTTTGTTGTTTTTAAATATATTTTATTTATTTACTTTTGTTTGCTTTTTTGTTTATTTGTTTGTTTTTAAATGTTTGTTTGTTTGTTTTTTTATTTTTGTTTTTGTTTTGGCTTTCGTTTGTTTGTATTAACGTTTGTTTGTTACATTGTTTGTTTGAAAGGGAGGGGGGGGGTGTTTGGTTTGTTGATCTTTTTATATTTTCTTCGGGTAAATCAAAAGTTTAGTTTCGTCCTTTTGACTTGTCAGCAATTTGGTGGTATCATTTAAGCATTATTTCCTGAGTATTCACATTAAATAAAGTCAGTCGGTTTCCATAAATAAAGAAAACGAGCAGGAGGGGGGCATCGTTATCAGTACTCTTTTAGTAAAAGACAGCTAGATACCATCTGACGTTACTACTTTGAGTACTAAATATGTACCCCCTGCATGTTACATTTCTACTTAACGTAAATGTTGCTGCTCGAAGCTCGAAGAAATAAATAACAATGTGAAATTGAATGTAAGCTTCAATTATATACGAAAACAGATAAAATGGACGTTTCGCCCCCCTCCCCCCCCCCCCCTCCCCCTTTTATCAACAAAACAGGATGGATGAAACACTACAGACGAATGAGATAATGCGGTAGTGGCGTTGTAAAGGTGAATCATCTTGATTCATCTTAACAATGCCACTACCACATTATCGCGTTCGTCTGTAGTGTTTCATTCATCCTGTTTTGTTGATAAAGGGGAAACCCGAAACGTCCATTTTATCTGTTTTCGTATATAATTAAAGCTTACATTCAATTTCACATTGTTATTCGTTTCTACTAAAGGAAAGTTTATCTATAAATGCCTAGCTATTAAAAAATGTCAAGGTCTTTAAACTGCCATATATACTTTTAGAATAATAAATATTCGTTTAATGTGTAAGAGAGTAAGCCTATGCAAAAGGTTATCTAAGACATTTGGTGCAAACTGTCAATTATATATCAGCAAATGGGTTTAGTGAGTACATAATGCAGGCATATCAGTTAAACTTGGTCCATGCATGATAGGTTTGGGCAGTTTTTATGTCAAAGTTACTGGACAGGTTATCATGTTGAGTACTATTTAATCAATCATTCTTAAATTGGTTTAGGGGTGTTGAAACAGGTGAAAGGGGCATTTATCAAAATAATGTTATATCATAAAAGGCGGGGTTTAACATCAATATGTAGGAATTGACGTTTCAGGTTTGATTATGATTTGGTCTTACTCTTAGGGGTTGGATTATAGACTGACAGGGAACTGTCAAAACTACAAGGGGGCGTGGAAACAATGGAACTGTGGGTAAAATTTTGATAGGGATAAAAGAGGCTGTTTCAAGGAAAACAGGAGGATTCTACCTTTTGATTCTGCATTCAACTTGACCATGAGCTGCACACATTAAACCTTTTGTGCTCACCATCATTTATTTGCTTTTACGGACTTAGAAATATTCCACGTATATTGAAAATGGTTACTTAGGCAAATTGACTTTACATGTGGACTGATTTATGGATTTGGAATTTATCATGATTTGGATTTGGAATTTATGAAACTGATTGAATTATGAACATGCTATTTGATTTGGATTTGGAATTTATCACAACAAATAAAACTGTAAGAAATGAAACTTGGAATCTGGACTTTTATTTGAATGTTTTGATGTTGTGCATTCAATCATCATCACCGGCCCTTAAACTCTTTCGTCATTATTAACATCTACAACACAACGCAAAGGATAATATTACTATCTATCAAAAACACCACTATGCGATCATAAGCCATTACATATGTGTGCAACTACCCCACATTATGTATCTTATTTGGTGTCGTGATTCAGGATTCTTATATATCTTTATTTGGAGCCCTGATACCATGATGTAAAGATGTTATCATTCCGAACCATGGATACACAAGAAATGTATATTGTTGCGGTGTTAACATCTATTAAAGTTTTTGTGAGACTCGAATTTTGAAGTGAAAACTGTGAACAGATAGGAAAATAGTTTTATTTGGGAAAGAAAATGAATATCAATTTTGAAGGTGAAGTAGTGGAATTATTTTGTATTGAAATATGAAAAAAAAATATTGAAATTATAGATGATTCCTAAAATTCTGACAAAAGACGATATTTAAAAAAATAAATAAATATACTAAATAATATTTAAATTAAGAGTCACAGATAGAAAAGGAAATTTTAAAAAAATATAGATATATAGGGCAATATATTATATTCAAAAAGTGAAAACAATATATTATAGAACGGCAAAATAATAATAATAATAATAATAATAATAATAATAATAATAATAATAATAATAATAATAATAATAATAATAATAATAATAATAATAATAATAATAATAATAATAATAATAATAATTGCATTGATGCTATACGTATTTTATTTAATTAAAAAGAAGAGAGGGAGAGATGAAAATAAAAATTGCAGTATTTAAATGAATATTTTAGTGCGTTTTATTTTTCAAAATAAATGAAAATGCGTTTACTTACAATCAAGCGTTTCGGAATAAATCTTCAAATATTAATTTGTACCGTCAATGGCAATGTTTTGTTAATATCAGTAACAAAGATGTGTCGACTTTTATTTCAATTTTTGTATGTTACTGTTGGAATTACATAAACAGTTGGTCCATTATTTAATGTTGTTACGTTTTATTTTCTGTCAAAATGACTCAAGAAGACGATGGCAATAAAAACACGTAAATTCTAAGTTTTGATAATTGAAAAATGTCTTATGGTATTTATTGTTATATTACAACATCATTGATTATATTTCTCTCCCGTCAATAGGGATGAATTGGTAGGTTGATATTGACTCTTTGAGATTCAAGGGTTCATGACAAAGAGCAAAGTTTTATATCTGTTTGTATTCTTGGTAATAAATGTGTGGTTAACGCAGCCAAGTAATCGACAACAGAGCTTATTTAGTTGTGTAATGAGACATGGCGCTATAATAGATTACATAAGACATTTTGATTTTATCACTGGAAATTAAGTTGAAATGATTTATGCGGAATATGAGTCAATCGTTGTTTTGTTTAGTTTTGTTTTGAAACGCGTTTCATCGTGATTTTTAAAAGGAGACATATTCTCATAATAACGGAATAACGGACTTTTGGTTTAAAGTCGGAGAACAAATAAAATGACGGAGTATTAATTATTATGAAAGACTGATGTCTTGTAATGGGAGTTAAAATGTTATTACGGAAGAATAACAAAATATTGAAAATGCATTATCATGTCATGTGAGCTGACACAAGTGGTTAACTTGTTAAGAATCAGCGAATTATAAGTAACCCATATGGTAAAATGCTGTAAATGCATAGTGGGTAAATAAGCGCAGTGATGTAAGACGCGGTAATTAAAGTGCACACGATTTAAATTACGAGACGCAGGAATGAGGCGTTCGGGAATATTTTATTTTGCGTTTGATTAAAGCGCTTGGTTTAACATTATGAAATGATGCAGAAGGCGGAGAATTTTTATAAATACGATGCGCGTGGTTAAAGCGCACACAATTATCAATGCTATATTAAGAGGCGCGAGATAACGTCGCAATGAGTTATATGAATATTTTTATAAGCCAAGGGCAAAGGCGCGAAATATTGAATTTTTATTGACCAGAGTGTATATCGTTTCTGCAAATATTTTGATTATCATATTTTTCTCCTATAGATTCGCTGTTGTAATTGTAATCAATATTTACTGCGTGGTTTGAATTTAACATTTATATCATAAAATTTGTAACTGAGTTGAAGAAGAAGTTATGTTCAATTGTCAAATCTTAAGTGTGTAATCATTCGGCAATCAGTTGAAATGGTAGGAAGTGCTACGATAACATAAACAAAATCATATTTCATTAAATTTGGGATTTTCTAAGGGGAATAATTCGAGTTAATCAAAGGCAGAAGTAGTGTTTGCACTTAAACATGATACAGTCATCACGAAAGAGGACACTTGCAACCATCAGTCATAACGGGAACGCTGATGACAACGACAGAGGCAACTCAAACACAGCCACAACAGAGGTCGGGAAATGTCCTAATCCCTTTGGTCTATCCACGAATACATTATAATGGAGTAACAATCTCGACTACGCCATTGATACGTCCAGAATCAACACAATCTACAGACTACAAATACACAGCAACCTCAATTACAACGTACCTTTCAACTTATACAAACTTGACAGAATTCATAAAATAATATCTGTATCAACACAGATTTCTTCCATGAACCTTTTTATATTTACATTCTTTATTGAACAATTGGATTACTTGTATTTACTTCTACGACAACAATACCCAACGATGTACGATGTCAATAATTACATAAACGTTCAAGATACGATTGTTTTTACAAAAATGATGTCCAATTGTGAACAATACTACTTCCTTCATATGCAGTGGTGAGCGTATTCAAATTTAAACTTATGTCAATATACAAGTGTGCAGCACCCATATCTACAACTTATAAACATTGAATATTATAATAAAGCATGTCTTAGTATCATTGTAAAAGATAAAGGCTATATATGTATATAAGACAATGCAGGAAAAAGTATCGCAAAACGCCACATGAGCGATTTCCTTGGATTCATTATCGTATGATATTCAACAACCTGCGTTCAAATAACGAAAATATTGTTGACCTTATTCGACCCTACTACATACACTACTAGACTACGTTATTGTTACATCCTCTACCTAGTGTGTGGACTCACATCACCCACCGGAACTTTGCAAAATTACATCATCTACCTGGTGATTGGACTCACGTCACCCACCGGAACTCTGCAAGATTACATCATCACCTGGTGATTGGACTCACGTCACCCACCGGTACTCTACAGATTACATCATCTACCTGGTGTGTACTCACATGCCACCTCATCAAAACTCGATCAACAAACACAGACAATTACAACACACGACCTCTGTCGACTACTACACACGAACTCTTTGTCAACACATGGCTGAGTTCACAACTTTCTTTTGACTTGCTGGATAAGTCAAACTTCTCGCACACAGTTAATTTTGAATTTTTACAATTTCATCTACAATGAGATTCAACGTATACACAAGACAACCACAAATATCAACGAGGAGAATCGACCCAGATGCCGGAGATGAATGGATTACAGCGACGTCACAAGACCAAGAAACAACCCAACAGGTTAAGCATACGTTTGCTACCTGTAGAGTCTTTTTTCGTCCCAATTCAAAAGACTCGAACAAATACAACACACTAATTGCAAAAGTTGGTCACTTTAGTAACAGCCCACAATCACATACTATGTTAGATTTTACTTATTTAGTTATTTACACTGTACTAAATATGAATAAGTCGGACAGACTAATGACTGATTATTTACAAACACTAAATATGTGATGTGAACAAGCCGGACAGACTATTGTTTGATTATTTATTCAACGCTAAATATTTGAATGTGAAGACATTATTGTGATAATTCTAAGACATTTACAGAGGAAAAAGTTTTTAATTAATTAACAATAAATAAAGTGAATTTATGACACTTGGGCTATGCAGTGACCACAACACACACAACAATGCAACACGTAGACTTGATGCAAACACCTCAACTCTTATAGTTGATATATTTTTTTTCATTACATGAAAACTCATTCTAAATGGAGACAATGACTTAATTAACAATTACTGACAATTTTTACAGGATGACCATTCTCAAAACGAACGGATTACTGAGAAATGTGACCTCTGATGGATGACCACAAAGAACAATTTGATATCAATGTAGTTGTAAACTACACCCTGATGACTTAAAAAGCTTAAAAAATTGAAACATCAACAATGAACAATGAATGATAATAACTTTACCTTGAATTTTAAAATGATGATAATGCTATTATTATGATTTATTTTTAAATATTTTTTTTATTACTAATTGAAATGTAATCCTTCGTATATGGATCTAGATGTCTATAATACATTATTTGTACCACATATTATAAGTAGGAATTAATGTAATAATGTTGTTTAAATGGAAACATACAATATAAGGGAATATACAAGGTACTGGTTTTGATATGACAGTAAATGAGTAGACATACATGGAAGCTGAGATTGTCACCCATGTCGTATAGAGTTGAATTTGAGATTGAATAATTCAACGTGAGTATATCACAAATGGAAACTGAACCATCCTTTTTCACGCAATAATATTTATGTGTGATGGGAGATGACGAGAATTAAACACTTTTATTGCTATGAAGGTGGAATTTAAGGTGAAAAGATAATTTTTCTTTGAACTTTTAATTAATTGATATCTTACTGTCGATGTTGTAATACCTTAAAAGTATAATTGATAAATATATAAATGTTTTAATCAATTTTGGTGTTGGTAAATTTAAATTTTAATCACTTTTAAATGATAGATACCTTACTGTTGATGTTGTAATTTGAGAGAAAAAAGAATCTATAATCGATATATATCTATTTAGATGTTGTAATCAAATTTGATGTTTGTGAATTTAATACTTTAAAACCTATAATCGATATATGTTAATGTTGTAATCAACTTTGATGTTTTAGAATTTAAAATTTAAAGTATTTAAATATTTAACTGGTATAAGTATTTATCTTTTTTTTTTAAATAGACTATTTCTTACATTTGTTTATTACATTTTAATTCGACTTTACATATATATTTAATCTCTTACTGTTTTTTTTTTTAATTGAAATTGTTTTAAGTCAATTTAAATTCTAAGAAAGGGGCGTATGTAAGAGAGTAAGCCTATGCAAAAGGTTATCTAAGACATTTGGTGCAAACTGTCAATTATATATCAGCAAATGGGTTTAGTGAGTACATAATGCAGGCATATCAGTTAAACTCGGTCCATGCATGATAGGTTTGGGCAGTTTTTATGTCAAAGTTACTGGACAGGTTATCATGTTGAGTACTATTTAATCAATCATTCTTAAATTGGTTTAGGGGTGTTGAAACAGGTGAAAGGGGCATTTATCAAAATAATGTTATATCATAAAAGGCGGGGTTTAACATCAATATGTAGGAATTGACGTTTCAGGTTTGATTATGATTTGGTCTTACTCTTAGGGGTTGGATTATAGACTGACAGGGAACTGTCAAAACTGCAAGGGGACGTGGAAACAATGGAACTGTGGGTAAATTTTTGATATGGATAAAAGAGGCTGTTTCAAGGAAAACAGGAGGATTCTACCTTTTGATTCTGCATTCAACTTGACCATGAGCTGCACACTTTAAACCTTTTGTGCTCACCATCATTTATTTGCTTTTACGGACTTAGAAATATTCCACGTATATTGAAAATGGTTACTTAGGCAAATTGACTTTACATGTGGACTGATTTTATGGATTTGGAATTTATCATGATTTGGATTTGGAATTTATGAAACTGATTGAATTATGAACATGCTATTTGATTTGGATTTGGAATTTATCACAACAAATAAAACTGTAAGAAATGAAACTTGGAATCTGGACTTTTATTTGAATGTTTTGATGTTGTGCATTCAATCATCATCACCGGCCCTTAAACTCTTTCGTCATTATTAACATCTACAACACAACGCAAAGGATAATATTACTATCTATCAAAAACACCACTATGCGATCATAAGCCATTACATATGTGTGCAACTACCCCACAAATGGATATTGGCAGTAAATAAGTCCAGAAATAGAAAGAAGACGCGCGGAGCGCTTTTCTTGAAAACAGAAAATGAAGTGAGTAGAAAAGTGCCAGGAGACAATAGAGAGTAAAAAGTTCGCGGCGATGAGCGCTCTAACCCACAACCTTACTAATACGACAACTCCGCCTCCAATAAAACAGTAACATTTGATATTAGGTTTAAGGTTTAAACCGAAACTTGCTTGTAATTTGTAAAGGTTTAATAGATTAAGTAAAAACATCATCATCATCTTCGTCGTCATCATCATCATCATCATCATCATCATCATCATCATCATCATCATCATCATCATCATCATCATCATCATCATAATCATCATCACCATCGTCGTCGTCATCATCATCATCATCATCATCATCATCAGCATCATCATCATCATCATCATCATCATCATCATCATCATCATCATCATCATCATCATAATATGAGAATTATCACCATCATCATCACCATCACCACCACCGCCATCATCACCACCACCACCACCATCATCATCATCATCATCATCATCATCCTCATCATCATCATCATCATCATCATCATAATCATCATAATCATCATCATCATCACCGCCACCACCGCCGCCATCACCACCACCACCACCACCACCATCATCATCATCATCATCATCATCATCATCATCATCATCATCATCATCATCATCATCATCATCATCACCACCACCATCATCATCACCACCACCACCACCACCACCACCACCACCACCACCACCATCAACATCATCCCCCATCCTTTGGCTAACATTGATATCCTAAGCCAGTGCCCGATGTCCAATTAAAACAAACCAGGCAAGAGAGATCAGACTGGTTCAACATTAATGATTTATTTATCATTCTAGCAATGGAAATAATAATTGTCGTACACGGAGATAATACTTTTATTTTTCCCTTTCGTTTTAACTTTATACGCACACTGTCAAGACTTCCTAAACCTGAGAGCTGAAATAGGTCTTTAATATATTGATAATGAATCACACATTTTAAAAACTTTTTGACAAGGCCATCTTAATTCACTGATATTTAAAGTCTTTTTTTAAAAAAGAAATATCATTCTGGTCAATATTTTATAAAATGTCTTTTGTCGGTTTACCACAAAACAGTTGGAATATGTCGTATTACAGTGGTCGCTGACTAAGATCTCGCCATTTCGAGACAGGAAAGTAACAGGGACATTAGCCGACAAGAGGAGTTGAAGAGGGAGGGGGGGGGGTCCACTTTAAAAATAGAACTGACGTCACTCAGCTCCTTGTTATTGTTTTTAGCCAGCCATTTTTACAAGCAGCTCTCACTAAATTTTATCAATCAGACTATAAACGTTTAAGGTTATATATTTTGTGTGTGTTGGTATGTTATAACCGGCTGGCATATGTTATTCGTTTTTTAACCAATAGGCTTCAACAGTAATGACGTCACTTCCCTCGTAATGACGCATGGTAACTTAGTAACTGGCTCTTAACTATCGGAACAATGGCGGACGACCTTATGAAATATTTCTCCGACGAGCATAAAAGTGTATCCAGAGGAGAAAACCATTATAGATATGATCTTGTTTTGAGTTTTATACATTCTGAGTATGTGACATATGAAAAGTTCTAGCCAGCATGAAGAATAAAAAGTACCAATTTTCTTTGTTTAGAACCACGCAGCTCGCATTGCTGGGCGACGTGACATCAGACTATTGGAGATCCAATTGCATAGTATGCATTGTCGGCTAGTCAGCATTCCAGTGCGTCGTCTAATAGGGGTGGTGAGTCTGTTCGGGACTGGATAGATGACAATGATCACAAAATTCAGAATTATTCTCGCTCTGGCGTTGCGTCTTTGGGTAAGACATTTTACACGCGTTGGAACGAGACGCAGGACTGAATAAATTCCTAACTGTAGGCGATGTAGGATATTGTCATAATAATATAATTCGAAGCCGTGCGGCATGAAGACAATGGACCAAGAATAATTATCAGTATAAATAGTATGCGCTTGGCTGAGAAGCTCACAACATTGCCATCCGGAAGTATAACGCACGGACCATCACACAAAACTATGTAAAACATTGAACTTTAAAAGTCTGGTTAACAAAATTTTGTGAGAATTACTCATAAACGCGGATGGCAAAAAGCAATAATAAAGACCTGAGTGACGTGAACTTCATACTATCTATATGTAACTTAGAAGAGGGTGCTTGCTATTAGTTGGATAGCACTACGGTGCCAGTCCATCGCAAAGTACTTTCTGACAGATCTAACAAACCAGCTAACGAATAATCACTAATAGTTGGTGAATTTATGCCCTAGACAGAGCCGGTATGTCTGAGAGGTTAACTCTGTATAGAAATAATTCTGTTTCTGGAGGTGCTTCACGGTGACGACGTAGAGGTGAGTTCAAAGACACGCGGCACGACCCAAATTTACTCCCGAGGATTCAAGCATGAGACGTAAAGAGGCACCACGACACTATTTCCTTAGAAAAGACGTTCGACACATATCTATTTGTGCGGCTATGTGGTCTTGTGGTATGACACTCGCTTTCGGATCGGAAGGTCCTGGGTTCGAGCACGTTTAGTGGATATTGCGCTATATAAAAGCTCAAGTTTGTTTTGTTTTTTTAATTTGCTTTGTACAGTGGAAAATTGGATGTTAAATTCAAATGTCACTCTAATTAGAGTGCGGCTATGTGGTCTTGTGATATGACACTCGCTTTCGGTTCGGAAGGTCCTGGGTTAGAGCCTCGCTCGGCGCATAGTTGAGCTTTTTTGGAAAAGACTCGTTACTCACATTCTCTCATCGTTAACAGCGTTGTCTCTGTCCGAAAAGAATTGTAATATCGCCTAACAGGCGTCATGTCTCGTTCTACATATTAAGTGTTCCTGTTGGCTAAAGGCCGCTTGTAAAGCGATTTGAGCACGTTTGGTGGAAATTGCGCTAGATAAAAGTTCAAGTTTGTTTGTTTGTAATTGGTGTGTAGTAGATTTACTGTACTAGAAAATTGTACAAGCGCCTAACAGGATACACACGTCTTAGTCTATGTGCTAAATTCAATATCTCACCGTCAGGAGATTCTTTTAATAAAATGATACCCCAATTTGAGCCAAGCGTTAAATCTGGATAAACTCTATTTATCAATTGGGGGATGGGGTATCGGAATCTTAACCGACATGAGGCCTAGGTCTTAAAAGTGGCCGGACCATTGGCGGGGACCTCTGTATTATCTTCTGAACGAGAACTACGCATGTCTGACTGATCTCGTGATGAAGAGCTTACAAATCTCATTAATTGTTCTATTTGTTAATAATCACCCCTGACAGACAGACAGTGCCTCGATGAAATATCCCGTGTTTTGACGTTAATTAGTAGAGTAAATACAATTACCAGCTTGCTATTCTTAAAATAGAACTGTGTACGATTTACGAGGCAGACGAAATATGATTAGTCTATATTATGTACTATTATTATTATAATCGTTGTCGTTCAAGTCGACGAAAACATGGAAATAAATAATAACGTCAAAATACGGGGACTTAAGCTGATTCTAAGGTAAGGTCGTTGAACAATGGAGGGAGGGGATATATAATATATTATATATATATATATATATATATATATATATATATATATAATATATATATATATATATATATATATATATATATATATATGTGTGTATATAGGGGGGGGGGGGCGAAATGGCCGAGTGGGTAAGACATTGCACTGTGACCCGGAAGGACCTGGGTTCGAGCCCCGCTTCAGGCACTTTGGCTTTTTTTCCTTGAGCAAGATTATTAACCCCCAATTTGCTCACTTGGACAACATGGGTGATTCCTGTTGACATCAGATATCTTGTTTGGTGAGTTATCTATAATATTGGTTCGTGGAATGCCTAGGCGACGATATCCTATGATGTCGTGACGGAAAAGACATACTTTTTTATTTTAAAACAAATATATGTATATATAAAGAAAGAAAGAAAATAATTATTCGCTATCGCAATTTATAAAATAAATAGGACGTCTATGAATTTCAATACCCAATTTAAAAGTTACCTATTTGATAGAGTGAGATTAGATATCAGAGACATAATTCATAATGAGGATTATATATATTACCTTTCCGTGTGCTCGAGGTCATTGGTCACATTACTAACTGTACTCACAGTAACACACAGACACATAGTGAAAAGTGTTCACAGCTTATGCAATACGATTGGTCATTTTATTCAGCTTCACACAAGGGTATGTTTACAACTTTCATAAACAAAGTAGCGTGTTTACATTTGTCAAGAAATATCCAATCATTGGACAGCAGAAAATCATGTGATTGATGACTTGGTTGCACGAAAATCTGAAGAAGAGAAAAAGATCGCTCCCATTGGCTGTCCCCGGCGTGCATTCATTTGCCAGTCTGATAACCGAAATTGTTATTGCCTCATTGTTGTGATGGAAAAGAAATACTCTCAAACCGACGCAAAATATTGTTCGTTTCAACGTTACAATGAGCTCAAAGTAGGGAGGAAAAGTGTGATGTCCCATTGGAAGTGTAAAATCATTCTTCCCTAGGACTGAATATACACC
>NC_088366.1:22333752-22338752 GCF_034508935.2 Berghia stephanieae
ATGGTGATGATGATGATGATGATGATGATGATGATGATGGTGGTGGTGGTGGTGGTGGTGGTGGTGGTGGTGGTGGTGGTGGTGATGATGATGATGGTGATGATGCCAGGTACTTTGAGCTGATGAGATTCTGGGTTAGGAGAAAAAAAAAAAAGGGGGGGGGGGGGGGGGGGGGGGGGGTCTCTGCTAGCTGGATCAGGGCACGTCATCAACGTCATCAAGCAAGGTCAAATCGACTTTTCTCTATAGGTGCACAGATAAGACAGACAAAGTGATGCTTTGAATGGTTACATCAGAAGGTTCATGACAGACAGGATGACAGTTAGAAAAACATAATCTACTATACCTGAAAACAGACATGACACCCTTAAAGCGTAATAGGGGATCAGCATTAGTATCATTGATGAACAACTCCTTTGACAAACAAGGGAGACCACTCACGACTAATGGTAAATTTTATTTATTTGTCTATCTATTTATTTATTCATGTATGAGCTTATAGTAACTGGGTTTAATGAGTTCACGTGCTTGTATATCAGTTAAACTTGGTAATTATTAGGTGGGTTTATGACAGTTTTACGTTCCAGAGTTAAAGGATTGGTCATTATATTGAGTACTAGAAAATGACTTTCTTTGATCGGTGGTACTTGGTATTTGGGGATAAAAGCATCAAATCATACTTAGTATTTGTTATTTGGGCTTATTGAACGTAATATCTGACGCTTACCAAAAGTAATATTATATCATAAAAGGCGGGTTTTAGCATTAACACGTAGAGATTTAACGTTTTCTGTTGAGCATGATTCGCTTTTACTTTTAGGGGGTTGATTTTAGGTTGTCATGGAATGTCAAAATTAGTAGGAGGTGTGATTTGAAGGAATTGTAGGAACAATTTACAACAGGGGATAAAACATAGTGTTTCTGGATTTCTATTCTGTTCTACCTTTTGATTCTCTTCTACATTCTACCTTTTGATTATTCTAAATTCTATCTTTTGATTCTATTATACTATTCTGCATTCTACTTCACTATGAGCTGCACTTTCCTGGTATGCTAGAAGAAGAAGAAGAAGAAGAAGAAGAAGAAGAAGAAGAAGAAGAAGAAGAAGAAGAAGAAGAAGAAGAAGAAGAAGAAGAAGAAGAAGAAGAAGAAGAAGAAGAAGAAGAAGAAAAGAAGAAGAAGAAGAAGAAGAAGAAGAAGAAGAAAAGAAGAAGAAGAAGAAGAGAAGAAGAAGAAGAAGAAGAAGAAGAAGAAGAAGAAGAAGAAGAAGAAGAAGAAGAAGAAGAACAAGAAGAAGAACAAGAACAAGAACAAGAACAACAAGAAGAACAAGAACAAGAAGAACAAGAACAACAAGAAGAACAAGAACAACAAGAAGAACAAGAACAAGAAGAACAAGAACAAGAAGAACAAGAACAAGAACAAGAACAACGACAACAACAACAGCAACAACAACAACAAAAACATCAACAAAAGATATAAGAGTGTGGACAAACATAAATGAAAAGAAAAGAAAAGCGAGAAAGACCGCGATATGAGATTTTTAAAAAATAAATAGTCAGAAAAGGTGTGCATGACAGAATACCAGACAAAGCAAAATTAAAATAAAATACAAATAAAGATTTGAAGGGGCAAAAAGTATTTGTATCAATGCCATACAAAACAGGGAGAAAAATCCAAGAAGGCAAAAATCATCCCAGAAAATTGGCCTGCCTTGACTAGGGATCGAACATCAGACCTCCCGATTACCATTACATACACCACTGAGGTTACCCGATACCTGGGAGGACATGCTTTTTTTCAGATCACTGTCTTAATAGTGTGGAGAAGAGACGGAATAGAAAAGTTGGTAACATCTGGGATGATCGAAGAAAAAAAAAGCTAGAGGAAGACAAATAATGCCTTATCTAAATAACCTAAGAATGGCCAAAAAGTGATTTAAAAAGCAACACAGATTTCATGCGCACCGCGGAGGATCGTGATTCGTGGAGACAGCTGACCGACAACATGCTCAAGAGTACAAGCCACGATGGATGATGATGATCTTAATACACCAGTGTCTTCTCCTTAATCTAACACTTAGAAAACTACAGACGGGGAGGGGGCATTATATTATCCCTGTCCCCTCCGAAAAATCAGTCTTCCCCGATTTCACCTTTGTCTGGCACACGGTTTGCAGATTGCCATCTGACTAAAAACAAGAAAAAAATAATTTAGCTTTGTTCCAGCGCAATATTCACTAAACGTGCTCAAAGCGCTTTACAAGGGGTCTCTGCAACACATAACATGTAGGACGAAACATGACGCCTGTTAGGCGATAATATTACCATTTTTTCGGACAGAGACAACGCTGTTAACAGCTAGGTACTCATTTTACGCCTGAGTACGGTGAGAGAATGTGAGTAAAGAGCCTTCTCCCAAGGACTAAACTATGCGCCGAGCGAGGCTCGAATCCAGGACCTTCCGATCCGAAAACGAGTGTCATACCACAAGACCACATAGCCGCACAAACTAGTAGTATGGAAGCAACCAAGAAAATCCTACCTGGCGAGTGGGCTTCATTGTTAATCCGATCTTGTTGATGAACGCCGTCAGTTTGGATATGGCGATTCAAGGTTTTCCAGCGGGTGTCCACTACAGGATCCACAGTGCATACCTAATTAATGGAGAAAAAAGAAGAATTAGTTTTCTATTTATCTATGCATGTTTAGCTGGTGCTATACTATCTACATTATTTATTATTTGTTTAAACATTCAAATACCATGCATTATTTTTTACTTTTTATCAATCTGTGTTGGTTATGTGCACAATACTTCCCAATCTATTTTCAAAATTCTAAACTCTATTACATTACAAATCCATTATTACAACTCTATTCTACTTTCATGTCCGATTTTTATAGCATTGCTTGTAACTGCTGTATATTTTATGAATATTTTATTATATTTGATGTTTATTTTGTTTTAAATTAGCTTCCTATTTTCATTAATTAGTTCATGACTGTATATAAATCTGTGTTAATATAACGATGAATGATGTGTAACATTGTGATAATTTCCATTTTGGATCAATAAAGTATAACTTATCTTACCTTATCTTTGATAAAATACAAGCCCTTTTCAATGCATAATGATAAAAATAGTCCTTTAGAGCCACCAGGCCCATGGAGCAGGCGTTTATCCCGATTTCTATAGTGTGAAACGGACAATAGCAATTGCTTGCTACCCTTTGGATAGGACGCTCGTCTATCGCAAAGTACTTCCGCCAGATCTAACAGACCCAGATACCCAGTCACTGCTGTGTGAACAGGGAGATTAGAAGAAGAAAAAAATCTCGACTGCACCCGGGATCGATATCGGTCCCTTTGCTTTTAAAGCGAGTGCTCTACCAACTGAGCTATCGGGACTCCCATAATAATAATAAGTATACAAGTTATATTCTCTAATTAGTTGATTAATACGTTTATAAATTTATTTACAAATGTATTCTGTTAGAATGCTTTGGATCTTTATTTTAAGTCTATTGAATGAATGAATAAATGAATGAATGAATGAATGAATGAATGAATGAATGAATGAATGAATGAATGAATGAATGAATGAATGAATGAATGAATGAATGAATGAATAAATGGATGAATGAATAAATGAATGAATAAATAAATGGATGAATGAATGAATGAATGAATGAATGAATGAATGAATGAATGAATGAATGAATGAATGAATGAATGACCAGATTGTGGAAATGTCTTGTAATATATCGATGCGATACTAAATTATACTATCCATAAAGGATCAATTAAGTATATCTATAAACACTTTTAGAAATTTAGTTACTTACAACTGTATTGTTAGAATGCATGTAAAAGTTTGGATCTTTATTATAAGTCTATTGAATGAATGAATGAATGAATGAATGAATGAATGAATGAATGAATGAATGAATGAATGAATGAATGAATGAATGAATGAATGAATGAATGAATGAATGAATGAATGAATGAATGAATGGATGAATGAATGAATGAATGAATGCATGCAGGACTAGAATATGGAAATGTTTTGTTACTTATCGATGCGATACTAAATTATAATATCCATAAAGGATCAGTTAAGTACCTATATATCTATTAATTCTTTTAGAAATTTACTTACTTACAACTGTATTATGTTAGAACGCATGTAAAAGTTTGGATCTTTATTATAAGTCTATTGAATGAATGAATGAATGACTAGAATACGGAAATGTCTTGTTACTTATCGATGCGATACTAAATTATAAGTGATAAGTGATAATATTTGTGTGCAAGCATAGATTGTTTGGAAGAAAGAAAACAAAAAACAGGATCCCTTATAAAGTGATAATATTCGTGTGCAAGCATAGATTGTTTGGAAGAAAGAAAACAAAAACAGGATCCCTGATAAGTGATAATATTCGTGTGCAAGCAAAGATTGTTTGGAAGAAAGAAAACAAAAACAGGATCCCTTATAAAGTGATAATATTCGTATGCAAGCAAAGATTGTTTGGAAGAAAGAAAACAAAAACAGGATCCCTTATGAAGTGATAATATTCGTGTGCAAGCAAAGATTGTTTGGAAGAAACAAACAAATACAGGATCACTGATAAGTGATAATATTCGTGTGCAAGCATAGATTGTTTGGAAGAAACAAACAAAAACAGGATCCCTGATAAGTGATAATATTCGTGTGCAAGCATAGATTGTTTGGAAGAAAAAAACAAAAACTGGATCCCTGATAAGTGATAATATTCGTGTGCAAGCATAGATTGTTTGGAAGAAAGAAAACAAAAACAGGATCCCTGATAAGTGATAATATTCGTATGCAAGCAAAGATTGTTTGGAAGAAAGAAAACAAAAACAGGATCCCTGATTAGTGATAATATTGGTTTGCAAGCAAAGATTGTTTGGAAGAAAGAAAACAAAACCAGGATCCCTGATAAGTGATAATATTCGTGTGCAAGCAAAGATTGTTTGGAA
>NC_088366.1:22343752-22348752 GCF_034508935.2 Berghia stephanieae
TCACCAGACGCCGTCAGCTATTTCACCTTTTAGTCTATTCTCATTGCTGTGCGATAATGGTTTGTATAATTTTATTTTAGATTTTCCGGAACAAAAAGACAAAAAGTCGGCTACAGTGTGATCTATACTTTTCTCAGTATCGATAAGTACCGAATAGACGTCTGATTTATCAAGTACTTACTTAGTCCTTGAGTATTGAATAGACAAGTACTTACTAAGACCTAGATTCTTCGTTATTACTGAGTAGTGATATCGAATAGTGCCCATCCTTAACACACCTTTAACAAAATTCTTTGAATATTGATATTCTCCGGGTTTTCTTTGGAATTGTGAAGTGCCTGGTGAAAATGAAGATAAATTTAAGGCACAATTATTAGCTGTTGAGCCTCAAAACATGCGTTGTAAGTGTGTTGAAGTTGTGATTGGTTGAGATTGTGTGGTTGCCATTGAGACACGAGGTAGGGACCACAGACTGTGTCATCTGTGGTAGGGACCACGTCGGCACGATCGTGGCGCATGTGATTTTTTTGTTTTGTTTTTTTTTAAACTCCTACGTGGAATCGAAGTCATGTTTCCCCAAATCAATAAAATAATCATAATGTTAAAGACTTGGTGTCTTTTTACGAGCGGTATATTTTTTTTCTTCATTACTCTGTATGTGTTGGCGGGAAGGGGGGGGGGGGGGGTCGTAATCCGAAGTTAATGCAGCTGCGGTCTCTTGCCAAATGAATGATGGTTTTTTCTTTATCAACCGTTGGTCCGCCATAATTCTTCGACTGCATTCCAAAAATGACAATTTGACCCCCCCCCCCCCCCCCCCCCCAACTTGCAAAAAAAACCTACCCCCGTTGGATTTGTAGTCATAGGGACCAAAAGAGATTGTAATTATGCCATGTGTTTTTACTTCTAGTCAAGTCAACAAAATAAAGAGCGTTTCAAGATATTCTTCAATCGTTGAATTTATTTTTTCTTCAAAACATAATTCAACGATTACTTTTTTTTTTACTAAGAAATGGTAGTGCTTTCCTTGAGTAAGGTTGGAATCATAACTGTTCTTCTGCTTCCCTAGATATGACAAAAATATAGATAAAGGTCATACAACGGTGTGTGTGTGTGTGTGTGTGTGTGTTGTTGTTGTTGTTGTTGTTGTTGTTCCAATTGAATTCAAACAAGGCTGACAAGGGCAATAAAGAAGCGATTTATGGGGGGAAAGAAACAATCTTCTAGCGAGCTTACATTTTAATCCCTCTGCTAAAACTCGTCATTAATAGAATCTATTTGGAATCTAAGAAGAGCTTACAAAAGGAGTAGGAGTAAGAGGAGGATAGGAAGGATGAGGAGGGCGAGAGGGAGGGGGGCGAGGTGAAGATTAGCAGAAAAAAAAGGAGGAGGAGGAGGAGGCAGAGGTGAAGAAGGAAGAATAACCTACCGCCATTTTCTTGACATCAAAGGAGTGTAGAGTGGCAGAGCAGACTACCATCTGTAACCGTTTCCCGTCGTTGGTAATCTTGGGTATCTGTTGGTGGAGTCGGTTGATGAGGTCTCCGTAGCCGGCAGACAGGAGGCCGTCCTGGGATTAAATTTAAAAAAAAATTAAATTGAGCTTTTATATAGCGCAATATCCACTAAACGTGCTCAAAGCGCTTTACAAGGGATCCCTGGTTAACAGCAAAATTTAACATGTAGGACGGAACATAACGCCTGTTAGGCGATAATACAATTTTTCGGACAAAGACAACGCTGTTAACGGCCAGGTACTCAATTTACACCTGAGTACGGTGAGAGAATGCGAGTAAAGAGCCTTTATCAAGGACTCAACTATGCGCCGAGCGCGAGGCTCGAACCCAGGACCTTCCGATCCGAAATCGAGTGTAATACCACTAGACCACATAGCCGCACAATGAATAGAATATAAGACATTAGTTTATTATATGACCGACAGCCTCAAATCGGTATAGTATATCGGAGTTATTTAGCTGTTACAAATGTAATCCAATGTAACAAGATTGGACACATTGAAATCGCACGAAAAGAATACATGACATTATAATTTCATATCATATGACCGACGCCTCACATCGGTATAGTATATTGGAGTGATTTAAATCCTACAAATGTAACCTAATGTAACAAAATTGGACACATTGAAATCACATGAATAGAATACATGGCATTGAAATGTCGTGGTTTGAATAGGTATTCAAACCAGAGAATAGACGTGCACTTTTATTTGCAAATCTGATAAATCACTTATGGGCTCATTGTGCTAATGGAAATCTAATTTATTTTTTTAATGACGCAAAATACTGTCCATTACCACAATATTAAACGAGAGCCGTAAGTGAGTTCGGATGTCAGACCTGCAGATATTTACACGTAGATGGCAACCAAATTTTTCAAGACGTATTTATGTAGAGGAGTGCGTTTAGGACCTATACCATTCAATTTTAGGCTTTGTTTTCTTTTGTATCGTCGTTGTTGTCGCTTGTTTGGTTTTTGTTGTTTTGTTTTATTTGTTTGTTTCTTTTGATGTTGTTGTTGGTATTTGTTGGGGATTTTTTTTCTTTTGAAAAAAAAAAGGGGGGGGGGGTTGTTGTTTCGTTTCGTTCTTTTGTTTTTGGTTGTTGTATTGGGTTTTGTTTTGTTTTTTTGGTTAAAGCATAATATCTACAAATACATCACTTTTTCATATCAATTAAGATATGTTTATGGTTTTTTTAAAATATCGCACATTCGACTACGACTTGGAATCGAGCGAGAGCGGTATTTCCAAGGTAATATGTTTTTTGTTCTTCATATATATATATATATATATTATATATATTTATATATATATTATATATATATATATATATATATATTATATATATGGCCAATTATCAACCTATTTTCGAATTCTTTCTATGTAGTTTATGTCTTTTGTGGCGTGAAGTATTCAATATCAGTCCTTATTTTCAGGGTGTGAATATCTGGTTAGGAACTGAATAAAAAATGTCTCTGATTAAACCCCATTGGAAAAGCTCAAAGTTGACACAGGCGGCCATGCAATCAAGTCCATCTGTTCTAATCGATCTGTCTGGAAACGAGACGTTTAGAAATTAGCAACCGGTATCGTATGGTCAAGCTCTAATCATTGTGTCTCCACAAATTCAAAATACCACTTGTTATCATCTCCACACCCTGTAATAGTGATGATATTAACTGCTATTGAACGAAATTGAGCTACCAATGGCAATTAATTTCGTTTCATGAAATCACGTTACACAGACATAATTTTTGACGCAATGTTGCTTCTCCGGGGATATAAAAAATGAGGTCTTTTTAAGTCCATGTTCATTTGCTAACTTTAACTCTCTCCTTACCAGCTATTTTCAGGATTTTCCCCAAAACCTCACACCCAACAAACACAAAAATATATATTTATCACTCAAATACAATAGCAGTAAAATTCTTGCGATACATAATTTCTTCAGCAAAACATGCTCTACAGCACATTGTTCATTTTCTTTAAATTTTATGAAGTGCAAAATAAATTTGAATACGAAAAATGTTGGTTGTATCGTAACGAACGTGACGATTTTCCTGTAGTTGGTAAGGAGAGGGTTAATGATGTATTGGGAGTTGATAACTTATAGGCATAAATGTATGACTGTTCCTTAGAAGATGGTGACAACCAGATGTGAATTACATATAATGAATTTTTTAAACAATAAGTCTTTGAAATCAGGGAAAGACTCTCTGGATACCTCGTATTTTAAGTTTAGCTCCGCTAAAAACCACTAAAAAAAAAAGGGACAGACGTGTGGTGCAGAAATATAGTTACAGAACACATCTATGCAGTGGAAATGGTTACGATAGTTGTTTATAGTAACGGCGATTGCAGCTGGAGGTGGTGGTAAGGTGATTGTCGACAATAAATGATACTTACACATTCGTCCAGTACAAAGAAACGACACTGGTGAAGAGCGAGACGTCCAGACGAGATGAAATCTTCAAGGCGACCTGGGGTGGCAACAACGATATCCACCTGGAAAGATGGAGAAAGAGAGAGAGGAAGTGGGGGGGGGGGGTTAATTGTGAGTGGCTGATGGTTGTAAAACAGCTATGCTGCTGGAAGCCATGTACTGTATAAAGTATTAAACAAAAATGATAATAACAGCTATAAAAAAAAAAGAACAAAGCACTTAGCAAACGTATCCGGCTTAACTCTCTCATTACCGATCATTTTCAGTATTTTCCCCAAAATGACAGGTTTACCCAGCAGAAAATTGATATTTTAAACTCAAACAAGCTCTCTGCAAAACAACTTTATGTTCTTCTTAATTAAACAAAGATCATTCTTCAAGGTTTATGATGTACAAAATAAGTTTGTACAAGAAAAAAGTATATTGTGTCATAACAAATGTGACGATTTTGCTGCAGGTGGTAATGACAGGGTTAAGTAGAAAACGGTAAGGGCTGCCTGAAGCCGGTGGTCGTAAAATAATAACGAAAGAGTGACAATGGAAAGGCTTGGTATGGGAACAAAACAGACAATGGACGTTTCGGGTACAAACCCTTCGTCAGCACAACAATATACTGCAGTATACTGTATACTGCAACCACCATTGAGTACAGACGATAAAGTTATTTTTCATTATATTTTATTTGTTTTCCACGTTTATTTGTGTATTGTTCTGCTGACGAAGGGTTTGTACCCGAAACGTCCATTGTGATTTGTTCCCATACGAAGCCTTTCCATTTTCACTCTTTCGTTAGTATTTTAATAACAGGGTTAAAACCCTTCTTTAACCAAAAACAAAAACAATCTAAACTCAAATCTGGACACATGTACTCTGACAAGCACAATCTTTATAAAAATAAAATTGGCCAATAAAACTTTTACTTCGAATATCGAACAATTTAGATAGATGAGATTCAGTTCAATACATGACATATTCTGGGTCAATTCAATTAAATGTTTTCTTAGCAAAATAAAAAAAAATAATTGTGTTTTGTAA
>NC_088366.1:22353752-22391252 GCF_034508935.2 Berghia stephanieae
GGACACATCTTGATTGGAAAAAAAAAAAGAAATCCTATTTCACCGGCAAATTGAAAGGGTTAAAAAGCCATCCGACTATAATAATATGATCTCCCAACACCAATAATTCAACGTGCAAAAGACTGATAAGATTTCGCAATCTTATCCTGGAAATTCAGAGCGCATTTTCAATCAAAGACTTAAGATTGAGAGAGAGAGATATACAACCCGTCACTGCCCCGAAATCAGATGAGATAGGTCGGCGTACGTATATAAAATGCGAATTTAGTGTTGGGGGAATGTTCTCGTTTAACCTACAGTCACGAAACTTGGGGCTATAAATAGGCAGCAGATTGACAGGATTTCCTTCTCAGCGGATATCGCCTGAAATACTCTGTGTTGTGCGCTAGCAAAACGATGCTTTCCTCATAATTTTGGCCATAAAATAAAAACAGTTCAAATATCAATCGATTATTATGACGCACTTCCTATTTTTCTTTTAAAAAAGTCTCAAACCCAAGCTTTCCATGAAGTCTCAATTCGGAGACATTGTATCTGAATCGATTAGATGGTTGACACGAAAGTTTTCTAGCCAAAATAAAACTTAAAAGCGTATTGTCGGTGTACAACAGCAGTCGTACGACATTCATCTCCCGAAAACGGGATTAGAAAATAAGGGATAGAAACATCATGGGGTGAGGAAAAAGACGATCGAAATGGTTGAGAAAATGAAATCAGGGAATTAGAGGGAGGACGAAAATCACAGAGGAAATCTCACGAGACCAGAGTTTATCCTGGTTCCTGATCTCTGTGCAGCGATACTTCGAACAATTCCAGTAACTTGTTAATCTCTAAATCGGATCTCGGTCACTTGCCATGCCAAAGACCTTCTGCCCGATCTTTTTTGAGACCACATTCTTCCCTTAGCTTCCCTCAACCCCTATCTATGTCCCCTCCTCTGCCATACTGAATCCCAGGTTTGACAGTTTCTGCCAAGACGAGGGTCATTTTAATCAATTGGTACTTGAAGGACATGTTTGGAGGAATTTTAAATAGATACGTGTGAGGATTCTTTGGGGTTTTTCTTTTCAAAATACGATTGTCCTGTCCTTTCTTACTAAGTGAAGAATTTCAACAGGGATAGGTTTCTAAAATAAAAGAAATTTAAAAAAAAGACAAAAAAAAAAAAAAAAGAATGAAAGAAAAGGAGAAGGAGAAGCGTCAAAAGTTGCTACCGATGGTCACTCAATGACTATTATATAAACTTGTAGCAACGCAACAATGATGAAAGTCCGACAGGAGCCAACTCTCAAATAAACGTAGGAATCAAGCTAACAGAGTTCAAAATATCCAGTCCGCTTGTAGATAGACTTAAATAATCGACTCCAAGCTAGTAAAACAATTGATGAAGAGAACAAAAGGCCAATGTATTGATCCAATACGGTATAAATGCCATCGGTTTAAAAGACATTTACCAAGGTTGTGAATGGAGTTGACATTCAATAAACACACTCTGTTAAAAAGACAAACTCTACGAAAGGACATGACTGGCGCTAGATAGTCTGAAAAGGCACTGCAGTAGTCATCGAGGACTTATTGAAGTCGTATTACAGAGTAATTCCACACGAAAACACTGTTGGATTCTGAAGAAGAAAACAAACAAAAAGAAACAGGTATTCAAAAATGTGGGCAGAAAGCTCCTCCTTCAAATAATATAAGATCGCTTAAAACGACCCTCGCGTTGTTACTTCTGGTGCGGCTATGTGGCCTAGTGGCATGACACTCGCTTTCGGATCGAAAGGTCCTGGGTTTGAGGCATAGTTGAATCCTTGGAAAAGGCTCTTTACTCACATTATCTCATCGTACTCACGTGTAGAATGAGTACCTGGCCGTTAACATCGTTGTTTCTGTCCGAAAAAAAAAATTGGAATATCGCCTAACAGGCATCATGTCCCGTCCTACATGTTAAATGTTGCTGTTGGTTAGGGTCCCCTTGTAAAGCGCTTTGGGCACATTTAGTGGATATTGCGCTATATAAAAGTCTCAGAATTGAGATAATTTTCAACCAACCAAGTGAGGGTCCTTTTAATCCATCGATATTTGAAGGACAAGTTTATGGCAAACATTTTTAATGGCTGCCTCTATTCTCACCCCCCCCCCCCCCCCCGGCCGATTGGATTACCGAAAAAAACGTCGCCGGCTTTTTGCGATTTGGATTTGATTGATTTTTTTTTTTTTTAATTGTGCAACTTGTGACAAGAAACTTAACAAATTACCGCATTACAACCTTTGGATTAAACATTCAACAATTGTGGACTACTTTTTATACTATTATGAAGACTAGCATCCCGGGGGTGAGAATAGTCACTTCGATTTTTAATACGTGTTTAATCATGAAACAAAGGAAATTCCATGGAGCCACATTTAGGTTACAACAATCAAAAGCCGCCTGTTTTGGCATTGGCCGTATAAATAATGTGCATCATGCATGCCTAATACCAGGTACGAATTCACGACTGAGTTTAAAATCAAATATTCAAACAAACAAAAATTAATCGGATGTTTGGATGTTGGTAGTAAACCACGAGGACCAAGAAAGGAAGGAGGAGAAAGAGGACGAGATAGGCGAGAAGAGAGAGAGAGAGAGAGAGAGAGAGAGAGAGAGCGAGAGAGAGAGAGAGCGAGAGAGCGAGAGAGAGAGAGGGGGGGATAGATAGGTAGATAGATAGATCGATAGATAGATAGATAGATAGATAGATAGATAGATAGATAGATAGATAGATAGATAGATAGATGGATTGATAGATAGATAGATAGACAGGAGAGGAGATAGATAGATAGAGAGATAGAGATAGAGAGATAGATATATATTATTTTAATATTTACCACAATGTTGGAGTCAGTCTACATCGATGTTTCAGGCCTTTTCAGCCGTCGTCAGGACTGTGTGTTACATGAGTTTGGTTTATATATATATATATATATATATATATATATATATATATATATATATATATATATAGAGAGAGAGAGAGAGAGAGAGAGAGAGAGAGAGAGAGAGAGAGACCTTGTGGATTGGGAAAGGGGTGTGCTAATACGGTAGCATTCTATTGACCAAGAATCAAATTAAGGAAACCTACTTCGTATTCCTTCCAATTCATATTGATCAAAGTCTTGAAGATGTTCAATCTATTATAAAGTCTGAAGATTGCTTGTCCAAATGAGAGAAGAGGGGGGGGGGGGTTGTTTGTTTTATTTTCGTTCACATCGAAAGATCCTGGGTTCGAGCCTCGCTCGGCGCAAAGTTGAGTCTTTGGAAAAGGCTCTTTACTCACATTCGTTCACCGTATTCAGGTGTAAAATGAGTACCTGGCCATTTAGAGCAAAAATGTGACCCTCCGCCTCGAAATGATATTAAGTCGGAGTTTTCAATTTTGGGTTTTTGGTACCCAATCATAGCTTATTTTATGCTTTAAAATTTGATATCAAATTTATAAAAATCGAGATAAAACCGTTTGAAGTAGGGAGAGTTAAAAACCAAGTTTTGAGAAAATCGGCTTTGATGTGAGGCACCATTTTCACGCTCAGTCAAATCAATGGGCAAAGATAACTCCTTAGATACGGGGATTTGAAATTTGACGAGAATAGTATAATTTGCAGAGACGTCAATTTTCAATTTGACTCACAGAAATTTCAGGCACCACTCGGAGGAATTTCCGCACACAAAAAAGGGAATTTGGATGGTATTTGGTATCGTGTTTAAATATTGTATAAATCTAAAAAGATAACTGATTAGAACTATATTATGATATATAAACACATTGCCAAATACAGCCCAAAAGTTTCCTTATTTCAAATGAAGTAAAGCTCCAAATCCTAATGGTAGTGATTGTGGTAATGGTGAGGATGATGTTGTGTTGATGGTGGTAGTAGTAGTAGTAGTAGTAGTAGTAGTAGTAGTAGTAGTAGTAGTAGTAGTAGTAGTAGTAGTAGTAGTAGTAGTAGTAGTAGTAGTAGTAGTAGTAGTAGTGATGATGATGACGATGTGATAATGGCTGTTGTAGTAGTAATTGTTGTAATAGTAGTTGTAGTGATGATGATGTGGTGGTGGTGGTTGTAGTTGTAGTAGTGGCTGCGGTTGTAGTTGTAGTAGTGGCTGTGGTTGTAGTAGTAGAGATGATGTGGTGTGAGTGGTTGTAGTAGTAGTAGTAGTGATGATGTAGAGGTGGTGGTTGTAGTAGTAATGATGATGTGGTGGCGGTGGTTGTAGTAGTAGTGGTAGTGATGATGATGTGGTGGTGGTGGTTGTAGTAGTAGTGGTAATGATAATGATGTGGTGGTTGAAGTAGTAGTGGTAGTGATGATGTGATGGTGGTGGTGGTGGTTGTAGTAGTAGTGGTCGTGATGAAAATGTGGTGGTGATGGTTGTAGTGTGTGTGTGTGTGTTTTGAGAGAGAGAGAGAGAGAGAGAGAGAGAGAGAGAGAGAGAGAGAGAGAGAGAGAGAGAGAGTGAGTGATAAAAGGGCATCTAGTTATAAGTAGAGCAACATGCACTTGAAAAACTAACGAGGCTAAAGTTTGAGGTTAACGTATTTGTGATTAGCTATTATTGGCAAGTACAGGAAGGTGAACATGAAATTAATCCAGTGAGCGCAATTTATTATGTGTGTGTGTTTGTGTGTGTCAGTAGAAGTGGTCGTGATGAAAATGTGGTGGTGGTGGTTATAGTGTGTGTGTGTGTGTGTGTGTGTGTGTGTGTGTGTGTGCGTGTGTTTGAGAGAGAGAGAGAGAGAGAGAGAGAGAGAGAGTAGGTAGCGTTGTGGTGGTTGTAATAGTAGTTGCAGGGATGGCGATGTGATGGTGGTAGAAGAGATGATGATGTAATGGTGGTTGTAGTTGTGGTGGCATGGATGGTGATGTGGTAGTTGTTGTAATATTGGTGGTAGGGATGGTGATGTGGTGATTGTTGCAGTAGTGGTGGGGACGGTTATGTGGTGGTTGTTGTAGTATGGTGGTAGGGATGGTGATGTCGTGCTTGTAGTAGTGGTGGTAGGGAAGGTGATGTGGGTGTAGTAGTAGTGATGGTTGTAGTAGTAGTGATGATGATGTGGTGGTGATGGTGGTTGTAGTTGAAGTTCTGGCAGTAGTGATGATGATGATGTGGTGGTGGTTGTAGTAGGAGAGGTGGTGATGATGATGTGATGATGGTGGTGGTTGTTGTAGTAGTGGTGGTGGTAATGATAGTGTGGTGGTGGTTGTAGAAGTAGTGGTAGTGATGGTGGTGGTTGTAGTAGTAGTGGTAGTGATGATGATGTGGTGGTGATGGTTGTTGCTGTAGTGTTTTCATGTAGAAAAATGATTGTAGTTTCTGAAACAACCAAAAACTGAAATTTGATAATTTTGACCATTCCCACTTTAAAACCGGTTTTCTTCGTTTTCCAAATCCCGACTTAATACCGCGTCGAGGCGTAGGGTCACAAATTGTCTCTGTCGGAAAAAAAAAAAGATTGTAATATAATCGTCTAACATGCGACATGTCTCGTTTTAAATATAACGTGTTGCTGTTGATGAGTGACAATTTGGAAAGTTCTTTAACACGTTTAGTGAATATTGTGCTATATAAAAGCTCAATTTTTTAAAATAATTTTTTTGCTTTATTTTTATTTATTTTTTTTGGAAGGAGGGGGGGGGGGGGGCGCAGGGATTTTTTTTTAAATTGTATTTTCTTTGATTAATATCTATTTTCTTTTTTTTTTTTTAATCTTTTTTTTTTAGTTTGTTTTTGGACTTTTTGCAGTGTAAGTCTTATTCTATTGACCGAGAAACCGACTCAAGGAAACCCATTTCGTATGACTTCCGATTCGAATTGATCTCTGTTGGATTTTCAACAATCCGATATTAAAGTGAACTTTACACGAGGCTGGGGTTTTTTTTTCTTTTTAATTGTATCTATTCTTTTTATTTGATCGCGTCATGAATTTAATTGAAACGCCCCTTGGTCGGAGGTTGAGAGCTTTTCTGTGTAAATCAATTTTTAAATGGGAACTTTTATCGATTGATAAACAAATATACCCAAGTAGGAATTATCTATTAATCAGCAAATCACAAACACACACACACACACATACATACACACACACGCACACACGCACACACACACACACACACACACATACACACACTCATACACACACATCTGAACTAGAGAGACACTAAAATGAACCTTCAAAAATCGCATCGCTTAAAAAAAAAGGTATTGGTGTGAAATCGGAAAGCAATGATGTCCGATTAGAGTTAATCCGATTTTCGCCTATATTATAGTTTTTAAAAATTAATTCCTTCCAAGTTTGAGAGGTCACGTCCCTTGAGATCAGTCTATCGTGTTCATATTGACACAATTATTGTAAGCCTGATTTCCCATTGACGACATGGGCGATAGTTAGTTTACATGTGCGCTATGTGGTCTTGTGGTTTGACACTCGCTTTCGGATCGGAAGGTTGCTGGGTTCGAGCCTCGCTTGGCGCATAGTTGAGTCCTCCGGTTTGAGAGTTTTTTGCCAAGATGAGGGTCACATTTAATCGATCGATATTTGAAGGACGAGTTTTCTTGCCAAATTTTAATATATGGATTTTTCCAGAGTACGGCAGTGCTGGAAATTAAATTTTGAACATTAGGTCCACCCGACATTTTGATGGGTATTTGTGTATGTGTGTGTATGTATGTGTATGTGTGTGTATGTATGTGCGTGTGTATGTGTGTTTATATGTCCGTGCACGTCTATTTCTAAGATATCACATCTTAACGACGGAAAAGGGAAACTTTTCTGCTTGAGAGAATTAATATTGATTTGATGTCAATATCGCATTTCAGTATTGGTCTTTTGAAATTCATTTCAGAAAAAGTGGTATTGCGAGAGAGCTAGAGAGCGACCGATTGAGAGAGAGAGAGAGAGAGAGAGAGAGAGAGAGAGAGAGAGAGAGAGAGAGAGAGAGAGAGAGGGGGAGTAAAATGAAGGAGGAGGAGAAGCGAGGAAGAGGGGGAATCTCAGGTTTTGTAATTGTTTGACAAGACGGGGATCATCTTAACCGATCGTTATTTAGAAGAGAAAAAACCCCCACAAATCTGCCGTATCC
The DNA here is from genome assembly GCF_034508935.2 of Berghia stephanieae. Classification (NCBI taxonomy): domain Eukaryota; kingdom Metazoa; phylum Mollusca; class Gastropoda; order Nudibranchia; family Aeolidiidae; genus Berghia; species Berghia stephanieae. The sequence continues at coordinate 22,360,866 of NC_088366.1, forward strand.
TGGAAATACCCAGATTTATTTTATTTATTTTTTGTTTTTTTTTTTGTTTGTTGCTTTAGGTCTCTTCCTACACAATTGAGGTTATAAGAGAGACCGCTGAAACAAAAAAAAAACAAGCAATCTAACAAAAATAGTACAAATGTAAATCAAAATCATAACCTAAAGATATCATAAGCTAAATTATAAATAACCAAGAACAAACAGGCAGAAGATTTACAGAAAAAAAAATATCCCTGTCAAAAATACAATCGCAAACCAAAGAAGCAGGATAGGCTAGTAAAGAGAAGAAGAAACGACATCACTATCGGATCGTACACCCATGCAAACATCATAGGTATATGATTCAAGGGTGATGCTCCCATCCAACCACCCGCTTCCCAGATTTAAACATTTGGCCAGAAAACTCGTCCTTCAAATATCGATCGATTTAAATTATCCTCGCCGGAAGAGATTTTTTGATAGAACGATGAATTCATCTCATATTTGTGGTGCATACCTTGTTTACATATTGAACTGTAACATCTCTAATTTCATGACAGCGGTTTTTGAGTATCTAGCTTTTTTCTAGGTCTTAAGATGACAACTTTTTAGATATGGCATCAATAGATAGTATGCGCTTGGCTAAGAAGCGCACAACATTGCCATCCGGAAGTATAACGGACCAACACACAAAACTGTGTGTAAACATGAACGGTTATAGTCAGGTTAATACAGTTTAGTGAGAATTACTTATAAACGTGGATGGCAACAACAATAACAAAGACCTGAGTGACGTCAACTTCGAACTATCTATACGGTCCACAATTTATATTCATTTAAGACAAATTGATTCAGAGGATGACACAATCTTTTACAACTTTTGATAGAGAGAGTATGAGAAAAACCAGAAAAACAAGCGCCATTAATTATTTTTTTAAATCGGACTACAGTACGTTGTAAAAGTCTAGACAATGGGTTTCAACAGCCATGACATGACGTCGCTTCCCTCGTAATGACGCATAGTAACTTAGTAACTGGCTCTAGCTAAACTATCGGAACAATGGCGGACGCCTTTATGAAATATTTCTCCGACGAGCATAAAAGTGTATCCAGAGGAGAAAACAAAATTATAAATATGCTCATGTTTTGACTTTTATACATTCGCCGTTGCTGGGCGACGTGACATCAGACATTGAATCCAATTATTTACATTTTGCCGTAAAATTGATTTTTAAAATGTGAACTATTGGTGTCCACGCAGCCGACAGACAGAAATGAAAGCATTCAGTAGATGCCTTCTGCGACTCGTGACTCCACGAGGATTAAACTAAGTTAGTATTTACCTTTGAAAGAGACAATCAGTAGGAAGTCAATTTTGAGAGAGAGAAAAAACGGTCCCCAAGTCAACCAAATATTATTTCAACATTAAAAATGTACTCAGATAAAAAAAAAATAAACAAAAAAAATAATAAAGAAAACAAAAACCAAAAAAAACTGACATAATCTTAATTGAAAAATGGAATTTAAAATGCAAATTTTACTTTAAATTGTTGTGCAAGTATGCAGAAATGAACGAATTATCATAGTTTTGGGAAATACCGATTTTCATTGGGGAAATCCCAAAACACATTTTATTCGCCAAAGTACTCCCAGCGACATGTGGATCATTTCCCTATAGATCTTTATATATGCGATGTTTTGTCACATAATATGGCAGTACACACACACACACACACACACATACAAACACACACACACATACACACATTATATATATATATATATATATATATATATATATATATATATATATATGCGATTGGATTAAATACTTACAACATCCGACAGCCAAATTAAACTTAAAGACACACCAAACTGTGCCTAAGCATTATTTAACGTTTATCGTCAGATTGATAAAAGTTAGACAGAACTTATCACCAAACAGGCTGTCTAAGACGATAGCAAAGAGCTAAGTGACGTCAACTTCGTTCCTTCTACTGTAAACGGATCAAATAAGTTTATCTAATCTCGTCTTAATATACATTTATTGATCAACGATCGATGACGATATTTGAAGATTTACGCCGTGTAGTTGATTACAATCGTCCTTATAAAAACAGCTGATATTAAGATGGCATGACGTCATTACATTAATATTTAAATATAATGAAGACATTCGAGTTGTAAACGGATCAAATAAGTTTATCTAATCTCGTCTTAATATACATTTATTGATCAACGATTGATGATGATATTTGAAGATTTACGCCGTGTAGTTGATTACAATCGTCCTTATAAAAACAACTGATATTAAGATGGCATGACGTCATTACATTAATATTTAAATATAATGAAGACATTCGAGTTCAATAGGATTCAATAGTCTGATGTCACGAGCAGCTTGGTTCTAAACAAAGAAAATCGGTACTTTTTATTCTTCATGCTGGATAGAACTTTTTCACATGTGATGTGATCAGAATGTATAAAATTCAAAACATGATCAGATTTATAATGTTTTTCTCCTCTGGATACACTTTTATGCTCGTTTGAGAAGTACTTCATAAGGGCGCCATTGTTCCGATAGTTTAGAGCCAGTTACTAAGTTACTCTGCCTCATTACGGGGGAAGTGGCGTCACGACTGTAGAAGCGTATTGTAATCCGTGTAGATACCGTGTTTAAAAAAAGACAAGCATATCACCATATATAACTGCCCTTTGTGTACTATTTGAAGTAAATCCAACACTATCTAAAATGATACATCTCTAGCTCAGTCCCCGATGAGTCCTATATATATATATATATATATATATATATATATATATATATATATATATATATATATATATATATATATATATAAAAAGATGGTATTAAACCTTGAGGGGGGGGGGGGGGAATTGAACTGTTTTGTAATCCTCTAATTTCCAAATATTTTCCAGATTATAACTGCAAGTGCAATCATTTTTCACAAAACTAGCAGCAATTATGGTGCCACGTAATAATATGGTTATCGTTGTTGTTATTGCTTATAACAATAATAATAATAATAATAATAATAATAATAATAATAATAATAATAATAATAATAATAATAATAATAACAATAGTAGTACAGACGATGATGACGACGACGACAACGACGACGATGACGATGATGATGATGAATGATGACGATGATGACGACGACGACGATGATGATGATGATGATGATGATGATGATGATGATGATGATGATGATGATGATGATGATGATGAGGATCTTATCAATATTTTGAAATATTGCAACACTTAGATTATTATAACAGTTGCTTTGAAACATAGCATAAACAAATGCAAAATTATTGTTTTCGGTTTCCAATTCGATATTTCAGAGGGGTGTGTCTAGTCTTTTTTTTTTTTTAATGACAGTTGACAGCTGTTTTTAGGAGAAATTTCTCGTTCTTCTTTGTTCACCGCTGACGTCACCAGGACCTCTGTCTGGTGCCGGGTTTAAAGTGACAGGTAAAAATGGTAGTTTGTCAATCCATATCGTCTTTCTGTCTGTCTGTCTGTCTGTCTGAAAAATGCGTCTGTTTAAAATTACTGTGCTGAATAAATGCTGTTCGCTATCTATGATTCTAAAAAGAATATCAGACGGTTTTGTCACAAATTCTTGTAGTCAATGTCTTGCCTTTATAAAATAATATTGTGATATAGATAGAATGAAGTTGACGTCACTCGAGTATTTGTTATTGTTTTTTTGGCATCAGCGTTTATGAGTAATTTTCACTGAACTGTATTAACCAGACTATAAAAGTTTAAGGTTACACATAGTTTTTGTGTGTTGATCCGTTATATTCCTGATGGCAATGCTGTGAGCTTCTCAGCCAAACGCACACTATCTATATTTCATTTTGCTGAATTCCTAAGGTCGGGCTAGTCCCGGAGTGTTTTGCACCGATCTCTTTCACACAAAATCACGTCTCGTTTACACAAATCGCGTACACGATACTTTTATTGAATTATTACTGAAGTACTAGTTTCGTTACATTATTCCGGTTTGAGATTTAACTCTCTCCTTACCGATCCTTTTCAGTAATTTTCCCAAAATGGCAGGCTTACCCACCACATTATTTGATTTTTTAAAACTCAGACAAGCTCTCTACAAAACAACGTTATCAATCAAACAACTGATCATTCTTCAAAGTTTGTGACGTACAAAATAAATCTGAATAAGAAAAAATCAATATCGTGTCATAACAAATGTGACGATTTTGCTGTAGATGGTAAGGAGAGGGTTAAAAATAAAAATATGGACACGTATTATCTAAAACAGTACCATTTGTATCTTATCTTCCTTTTTTTAAAAATGGGGTTGGAGGTTAACATTGTTGCGTACAGCCCATGTTCAATTTACGCCAACGAGCACAAATGACACATCTACAAAATTATAAAACCACGTTTTACACATTGATATACGAGTAGCTTGCAAACCTTTCTCAAATCAGAGCCCGTTCACTCAAACGGGTATTTAACTAGAGCTAGAGCTAGAGCGTTTATATAGATCAATATCCAATAAATGTGCTCAAAGCGCTTTTCAAAGGGTCCCTGACCAACAGAAACACGTAACATGTAGAACGAGACAAGACGCCTGTTTGGCGATATTACAATTTTTGCCAACAGAGACAACGCTGTTGACGGCCAGGTACTTATTTTACACCTGAGCACGATGAGAGAATGTGAGTAAAGAGTCTTTTCGAATTATTCTATTTAGAATAGTATGGAGTAACCGGTCCTTAATCTGACCTTGGCCTTGGGAAATGCCGTACAACTACAGACTTTACGAAACCGATTTTATTGTTGATGGCTCAAAAGATTCGTCTCGATCTATGGTATTTAATAAATAAATAACAATGTGAAATTGAATGTAAACTTAAATTTAATATACGAAAACATATAAAATGTACGTTTCGGGTTTCCCCTTTATAAAAAAAACAGGATGAGTGAAACACTGCAGACGAATGAGATAATGTGGTAGTGGCGTTGCTAAGATGAATAAACAAAAACATTGATGGGCAGGAAAGTCCTACTCCTTTGTAAGGAAGCACGAATTAAAATATCTAGAATAATAGATATTTATAAAAGGTGCGTAATTAATTAAGTGAAAAGAGGGGAGGCGGGGGGAACCGTGTAATGAATAAATAATTAGAAACCAAAATACAAAACTGTCAATTTGAGCCGTGCAAGCGACACGAATCTAGGATGTAAAATTGCTTTTGAGCTTATATTAAAACCAAACCCCTTCCCCTACCCTTGTGACCAATGTATGCATATTATGCGCACATCGCTTGTGACCAACAGAGAGACAGAGAGAGAGAGAGAGAGAGAGAGAGAGAGAGAGAGAGAGAGAGAGAGAGAGAGAGAGAGATCGATTATCCACAATCCTATTATTGGATGTTGCTTAGATTTTGTTTTTGTATTCATGCTTATTATGTAGTGTCGTGATTTTTAATTTTGTTGTTTTTAAAACATTTTTATTATGTAAAGCGCCGCAGAGTGCGATTAACGTGGATGTTTAGGCGCTATATAAATTCATTATTTACTATTTACTATTGGCGGGAATAGTCATGTAATCTAAACAGACTAGTTAAGTATTATTGCTGAAGCAGCACTGTTGTTTTTTCCCCTTTGTTGATTTTTGATGTGGGTGTGTGCGTGGGTGTGTGTGTGTGTGTTTGTGTGTGTGTGTGTGTGTGGGGGGGGGGGGGTGATTTAGTTTTAGTTTTGCTTTATTTTTCTTCAAGCTCACCTCTCTCGCACTTACACAGTTAAAGCCGAGAAGTTTCGATATAGTCTACATACGATTTGAATACTGCGAAGTATGCGTGACTGTCCTCTTTGGTATGATATTATAGGTATTTTAAGATTTTCTTTCCAGATCCGATCGCTATAAATAGCTATATCCTCTGGGTGTTCGTGGTAAAGCAATCACATGTTTGTGTATGCAACCACGCGCCTGCGTGCGTGCGTGCCTGCTTGCGTGTGTGTGTATGCGTGTATTGTGAGTGTTCCGTCAGGTGCAAAAGTAAAAACTATTCGGACACTTCTTCATATATTTATTTCGTTAAAACACCATAAAAGAGTCTTGACTGTACTTTTCCTTTGATGGGAATTAAAATCGTCATTTAACATTGAGAAAACATTATAGATACAACAACAGTTTGGTCTCCACTGATGGAATATCAATATCATACGCCAATCTGTAATACGTCGAAGTGAAAAGATTGACATGTCCTATCTCTTGACCTCCCTGTGTGTGACCTCCCGGTGTGCGAATACTATTCGGTGTTTGATTACCACTGACTATTATAAATACATATTCCAAATCTGGTGTTTGTTGTCGACTGATGTCAAATTTATAGCAAAACTTACGTTTGGTTGAAAAAATTATTCCGTCTTTTAGTCTCAAAAAAGAAAACAGGTTGTCCGCTGAAATATGTGTAATACCAATTTTCAAAATGCTTGCCTTTGAAAAAGAATTAGAATTCAAAATTTGATTCTGATATTATTATTTTTTCCCCTTTTTTCCTTTTCAACCAGGAAATTGATGAACTCAATTAGCAGTTGGACACAAGCTAATTATTTAATCTGGATTATCGGCATCTGAAAGTTTCTGGGAATAGGGTTCAACAGTCGTGACGTCACTTACCTCGTAATGACGCATAGAAACTTAGTAACTGGTTCTAAAATATCGGAACAATAGCGGACGGCCTCATGAAATACTTCTCTGATGAGCATAAAAATGTATCCAGAAGAGAAAAACATTATAAATATGATCATGTTTTGACTTTTATACATTCTGATCACATGACATGTAAAAAAGTTCTAGCCAGCATGAGCGTTGGCGTAGTTGTACACATATGTAATGGCTTATGATCGTATAGTGGCTTTTTGATAGATTGTAATGATAGTCCTTTGCATTGTGTTGTAGATGTTAATAATGACAAAAGAGTTCAAGGGCCAGTGACGATAATTGAATGTGCACCATCAAGACATTCAAATAAAAATACAGGTTCCAAGTTTCATTTCATACAGCTTTATTTCTTATGATAAATTCGAAATCCAAATCAAATAACATGGTCATAATTCAACCAGTTTCATAAATTCCAAATCCGTAAAATCAATCCAAATGTAAAGTCATTTTGCCTCAGTAACCATTTTCAATATACGTGAAATATTTCTAAGTCCGTAAAATAAAGATTCTTTGTAAGATGTTAGAACTTAGGAAAGTGCAGCTCATTCATGAAGTAGCATAGAATGTAGAGTAGAATCAAAAGGTAGAATGATCCCCGTTTGATCAGAAACACTGTTTTATATCCTATTGTAAACTGCCCCACAATTCCTTTCACCAAAGGTCAGTTTTTACGCCTAAATAATACGTACGCCCAAATAACAAATACGGTACGCCCAAATAATATCGTACGCCTAAATGATAAATACCAAATATAACTTAATGCTTTTATCCCCAAATACCAAGCAACACCGATCAATTTTCTAGTACTCAATATACTGACCAGATATACAAAAATCGTGAACTCATTAAACCCACTTGCTGTAAGCTGACTCTCTTACGATGAGGAATAAAAACTACAGATTTTCTTTGTTTAGAACCAAGCTGCTAGTTGCTGGGCGGAAGTACCATCAGACTATTGAATCCAACTGGTAACTCTAGATATAACCCTGATTCAATAACACGAGGACTCAGCCTAAGTCATAAAGGGTCAACTGGGTACGCAACTAGTTAGCTGGGATTTATTCTGAGGATGTGCACTTTTTTTTAACGTCGCGACTGAATTTCGTTCAAAACACATACATATCTCCCATCATTACTTGTCTTATAATAACGACACACCTCATCGTTTTCGCCAAGATAGCGGGAACAACGTTTGGGAAAGGCCACAACACATCTCAGACATTGTTTGGAAGGGGGGGGGGGGGGGGAGGGGCGATGGACAGTGAGGTAGCCATGTGATTTCAGGTTAGTGTAGGATACAATTGCGTAAGTCCTTCAAACAATAAATATAGCAAGCGTTGGATTCTCAGTGTGTGACAAACATTGGTTACAAATTTCCCGACCACCAGGGGATTGGATATGTCTGAGTAGCACGCTGGAACAATAACTCTGTACAATGACAAAACATCCTTTTTTCCATTTTGTTCAGAAAATATGTGACCCCTCGTCTCAAAACGGTATTATGTCGGGATGAACCAGATGCTAACAAGTCAAATTATATTTAAAATGGTAAAAAATATGAAACGTTTGTATTTAGCACAGTAAAATATCATATTCCTTCTCCTCTATAAAGCATATAAACTCAACTTAAGCATGATATTTCTGGCTACAAATTCCATTTTCAGCATCTTAATCATCCCGACTTAATACCGTTTTGAGACGAGGGGTCACATATTTGCTTCCTAATATAGTACTTAATTATTTAATTAAATTAATTATTGACCTAATTATTAGGTATGTCGTTCCTCCATGAGCATAGACCAACAAAGACGCACCACCACCTGGCACGACTCTGGACTGCCTTCTCCACTTCCTTCCATGTTGCCCTCTTCTCCTTCAGTTCAGCATCTGAGTTGCACCTCCTGCTGCTACTTGACCTCCCCCACTTACTAGACAGTAAGTAATTCCTTCCATGTTGCCCTCTTCTCCTTCAGTTCAGCATCTGAGTTGCACCTCCTGCTGCTACTTGACCTCCCCCACTTCCGATCCGAAAGCGAGTGTCATACCACTAGACAACATAGCTGCACTTTCGTTTCCCCTGAGGGTTTCATAGGAGTGCCTGACGTGTGATGCAAGATGCTGGCTTCCTAAGTGTGTGGCCAATTCCGCCTCACTTCCTTTGTCAAATCTCTACTAACTGTCCTGCGTGTTCCTTCGTTTCTTCTTTGGTCACCTTATGTTGTAGAACAGCCACAGACATGAGTTCAGGAATTCCTGTATCTTCTTGCGCATGTTTCCGATCCATAAACAACTGTTTCTGAACAGTGTTGGAGTTAGGAATTTGGTTTTCAGATGGATCGCTTTTGAAGCCCTAATGTTCTTCAGAAAACTAAAGGCTGCTCGGGTATTGTCAATCCTAGATGTTACATCTATTTTCAAACGCGTCCTTTTTTGTCCACGCTCCCTTGTAGTACTTCGTGTTATTATAATGATGCGTTTTTAAAACTATCAAAACGTTTTATATTTGATAATTTTTATCAGGTTAAAGAAGATTTGAACTGACAAATTAAAGGACAGGCATGGTGTACGATACATATCTGAAATAGAGTGTATGAAATAGTGCAGACAAAGCAAAAAAGAAAAATACAAAAAATAAAACATACCCAAAATCAGTCTTCCTCGACAAGGGATAGAACCTCAGATCTCTTGATTACCAGTCAGGCATGCTGCCGTTACACCATAGACATTTCCCGATAGTTGGGACAATTAAAAACCTTATAATCCCCACAAAGGTACGCGTTTTACACCAGGAACCCTGACTTCGGACAGGGCTGCTCATACGAGATGGAAGCTGGTTTGGACGAATTCAATCCCTCGAGGGGGCGGGGACAAAGACTCCTCGAAACTGGGAGAGAAGTTGTCAGGCTTCTGTGCAAGCAAGAGGAGACACTGGGTGGCGACGAATTGACTTTGGTCGCGAACCTGCTCCACGGATTGTCGTTGCTTCATCAGGGGGACTTCTAACCTGTCCAACATGTACCCGTTGTGATCAAGAACCCGAAATTCTATCACACATCACATATCAGTCTGGTCATCGAGGACAGATTGCAACCAGCAGACGTAGACTCTATAATCTCAGTTAGCTCTGTCGGACAATGACAATACGGTTTTATATGTATTCGGGATTTGTTCATGTAGGTGGCAGCTTTTACTTAAAAATATCAATGGATTATGATGACTCTCAACTTGTCGATAATATTATCTATCGCGTCAGCTTGGTATCATGTCGAGAATAAACTGTTGAAGAAATTTGGTTTTAAATTTGAAGTTGCTGTTTTTTTTGTCGTTGGTGTTGTTGCTTTTGTTATTTGTTGTTTTCGCTTTTTGTTTGTTTGTTTGTTTGTATTTTTTTTTAAATCGCATGTTTGTTGTTTTTTTTTTTGGGGGGGGGGGGGGGGGATTTGGTTTTGGTTTTCATTTCGACAAACTACATTTACTCACGTCATGAAAACGGTTAATTTAATACAGATCTGATAATCAAGACTTACAATTTAATTCCAGCGACCGTCAACAAATTACCACGGTGAGACGGCAGGCCACGCGTTTCTAAAAGCTTTTGGTAGGGTCAAGGTCATTTAGATACATAGAAAATATGATTTGAAAAATATAATATGAAATTCTGGCCAAAATGAAAAAAGTATGCGTTTTGTCACTGTAAGACAACAGCGGTTTGAGATTGGTGTACTGTTAATGTGAGCAAATTATGACATTTTGCTGGTGCTACAAATACTATTTTGAAATAGATACAACTGAAAAAAGTATTCTGGTGAGAGAATCATCTGATGACCTCTCTCTCTCTCTCTCTCTCTCTCTCTCTCTCTCTCTCTCTCTCTCTCTCTCTCTCTCTCTCTCTCTCTCTCTCTCTCTCTCTCTCTCTCGTCACGTCCGCCTAGCAACCAGCAGCTTGGTTCTAAACAAAGAAAATCGGAACTTTTTTATTCATCATACAGGCCAGAACTTGTTCATAGTTCATGCGATCAGAATGTATAAAAGTCAGAACATTATCAGATTTTTAATGTTTTTCTCGTCTGGATACACTTTTCTGCTTGAAGGAGAAGTATAATTTCATAAGGGCGTCGGCCATTGTTCCGATAGTTTAGAACCAGTTGCTAAACTACTATGCGTCATTACGAGGGAAGTGACGTCGCGACTGTTGAAGCCTATTATTATTATTATTATTATTATTATTATTATTATTATTATTATTATTATTATTATTATTATTATTATTATTATGCTATAGAAACCGGAAAAAACTCCGACTTTTCACGAGTCCTGTTGCTCCGAATGAATACTTTTATATTCATTTTCGTCCGATAGTTTTTTAAAAAGGCTCGGACTGTATTGACTTAAGCTTTGCTTTTTGCAAAGCCCGGCTCTGAGAAGGCAATCGAAACGTCTCCAGCTTTGAACCCATCCAGGAAGAAGAATAAATTGGAATACATTTGTGACCCTTCGCCTCAAAACGGTATTAAGTCGCGTTGGTTAAGATTATTAAAATTGAATTTATAGTCAGAAATATCAGAGTTGTGTTGAGTTTGTATGTTTTATTGAGGAGAATGGATACCATATTTTAGGGTGATAGTGCCAACAATTTATATTTTTGACCAGTTTAACATTTAATTCGGCTTTTAAGCATGAGGTTCGTTCCGACATAATACCGTTTTGGTCAATCAATTATAAAATATAATAAACGACTTACCCCGACAGCCAGTTTATCCGTTTGGTCTTTGACATTCACCCCTCCAATCAATAAGAGTTCTTTGATTTCCGGGTTGGCCAAATGTTTCTTGAATTTCTGGATTTGAGTCAGCGTCTGGTGGAGCGAATCATGGAGATGGCAAACATCACATCAAAGTTATATATAAAAGGTAAGTAGTATCCATATACAAATGTGTGTGTGTGTTTGTGTGTTAGTTTGTCTGTCTGTCTGTCTGTTTGTCTGTCTGTGCGTGTGTGTTTGTCTGTTTGTGTAAATATGTAATGAATCGTCTCAAAACGGTATTGTATCGAGATAAACTCGATGCATAAGATTCAAATTTAAGTTTAATAGATAAATCTGAGTGAATATAAACGCTTCAGTTTTGAAGATTCAGTTTTGATTTTCTTTTTCACTTTAAAAGCGATAAATTTCCTTAATTTTATAATTTTAACAAAAACTTAAGTCTTTTTTTTTTCTTTTTTTTTTTTTTGTGGGGAGGAGGGGTGTTTTGTTTTGTTTCTGTTGTTGTTTTTTTTTAATGTTGTTATTGAAGGGGGGGGGGATGTCAGAATATGTGTTTACAAAGACCTAACACTGCCCCAAATCACATCGAAAATTCACGGCGACGATGGAATGCGTTTCCTTGAACACTACTGACAACTTACTTTTCACCTTCTTTTGGTGATCGTCGCCTTGTCTTGTGAGGTGATGATTGGGGACTTCCTGGGCGATATATTAAGGAAGGCGAAGATCATACCCGCTAACTATAAAGGTTTCATTTTATACAGCAAAATAACATTTTTAAAAATAATTAAAGAAGAAGAAGAAGAAGAAGAAGAAGAAGAAGAAGAAGAAGAAGAAGAAGAAGAAGAAGAAGAAGAAGAAGAAGAAGAAGAAGAAGAAGAAGAAGAAGAAGAAGAAGAAGAAGAAGGGGGGAGGATCATTAGAGCTGATGAAGACGAATGGTCAACGACTGCAATGTCACCACCCGAATCTTCTCGTTGCCCAGGATGATTCAACTCAAGTAACCAGAGCTTAATTGGTTTGCTTCGTCTCCTTTTCGCTCGCGGCCATTTCGCAGTCGTGATCGAAATGTCAATTTGTTTTTTTTCTGTGATGAGATCTTGGGATTTATCCGTTTCGCCTTGTCTTGATTGCCAGTTTAATTGGTACACGTACTGTTGTTGTTTTGTTTTTGTTTTCAGATCTTTTTTCTCTTCTCTTTCCATTTTTAGAACACGCACCAGGACGTAGCCATTGTTACCTTATAGCCTGACACTGACTAAAAATGAAGACAAAAGACACGTCTTTGACCGCAAAAGAAAACACATAAGTTCGCAAATAAATTGCGAAGACTTTGTAATATTTTGTCAAGCTGAGTTTGAAAATATATCTATTTTGATGACCGGAGTAACATTTGTAAAAAGGAGAAGGGGCAAGGGCTGTGAAATGAGAAAGAGGAGAATGGGAATTTACTCACTTGCTCTGCTAATTCCCTTGATGGCTGTGGAAGAAAAGATGGAAGATAAAATAAGATAAGTTTTAAAATGTTTCAAAATGGAAAAAGGTGAAAAACGAGTACACGTGACCATGATGATGATGATGATGATGATGATGATGATGATGATGATGATGGTGATGATGATGATACCAAGACAATTGTGATGAAAATAATAAAACTATAGTGTCGTAAAAGACACATGCGCTAATGGGTATATAACGAAACAAATAAGAGAAGAAGAAGAATGGGGGGGGGGGGGGGGGGATGGGGAAAACGGATTTTTAGCAACAACAACAAAACGCGAATAGTATACATTTCGGCTTTTTGTTTTCCAATCGGAGCCAGTGCATTATGACATCGTATCGTCATTGAAGCACGTCCTATTTCAAGAGACTTCTCCCCCTGTGACGCGAGCGAGGGGAGGAGGAGATCGAACAGCCACATCCCAATTCCGCCGTAAAATTCAGAAAACGTGTACAGCGGGCACTTGTATCAATAATAATGAGAAAAATAGGGTATGGAGAAGTGCAAGATGAAAACAGAGAATTAAAAAGTCACGGGATCAGTGCCAAAATCAAGATCCAATTGACACGATACCCTCCGCCTGGCCGGGAGAGAGAAGACAGCGAGCGGTCGCACAACCGACTGAGCTATCTAGCCAGACTGGCACTTTTCCATACCCTATTTTTCTCAACAATTCTGACGTACTACTCTCAAAAAAAAAAAATTTTAAGATACATTTTAAAAATTTGGGCCAGAAAACTCGTTCCTCAAAAATTAATCGATTAAAATGACCCCCATCTTGTCAAAAACACTCAAACCTTGGAGTTTCGAATGCAGTCCCAGGTTTGAGAGTTTTTAACAAGACGAGGGTCATTTTAATCGATAGATATACAGTGTGTGGTGGGTTTTTAAAAAATTAGTGACACATTTCAGGTTTGAATAAGTCGAGAGCTAAGTACGATTTCATCAAACGATTTTAGAATACGCATCAGGGTCAGTAATAATAGTAGGTCAGTAGGTGGTCGTCGTAATCAATTGCAAATTACCAGTGATCAGACGCTGACTTTTGGCCAGGCGATTGGATTGCTCGTATTTGCCATATGTGCAGAATGTATTCAAGTTTTGATTGTTATAAGGTTTAACACTTTGCACCCTTTGGTAGCTGAGTTATGACGCCATCAGTAGAAAATGGTAATTTTGACATAAATAGTAATTTATTTTGGCTTTGTACGACATGATTCTCGAACCTTGACAGACAACTGACTGAAAACATTGTCTTCTCTGATGAAACAACATGTAACGTGTCCGGGCATGTACACAAACACAATATTCGACATTGGAGGAAACTAAAAACCAGATGAAGTTATCGAGTGTCGTCACAACTCACCAAAAGTCAATGTCTGGTGCCGACTGACCAGGGAAAGAGCGGCTCGTCCTTTATTCTTTGACGACACGACAGTAACAACAACAAACTATCTGGCCATGTTAGAATCATACGGAGTCCTTCAATTTGATTATCGTCAACCTAACATCTTTTCCCAAAAGAATGGAGCTCCCCGGCCCCTCAGTGGAGTTTAAATATGAGGGAATTGTCAAATGAATAGTTCCCAAACCGATGGATCGGTCGAGATGGTCCAATTTCCTGGCCTCCAAGATCACCTGATCTAACCCCATTTAACTTTTTTTATGGGGATATGTGAAGACCAGAATGTTTAGAACCTCCGTGAGAGACATGCGTGACCTGAAGACAAAAATAAAGAGAAGCCGTACTCTCTATCAAATTAATCATGCTGCAAAAGACGTGGGACAAACTAGAGAGACGCTTGCGGCTTGTTATTCAAAATGATGGTGGAAACGTGGAGCTTTAAATCGGACGATGACAAGTAAGATATCAGAGAGAGGAGAAAAAAACTTGTATAAATTGTATGGATTACTATGTTGAAAACCAAATTGATGTCGTTGCAGCTGTTCTTTAGTTAGTCCAACTGAAATGTGTCAATGATTAAATACAAAATAATCACCTTCAGTACATGCCTAGCATCCCAATCGAGTGGCCTTTATTCCAGCTTGTGAGCCTTGATCACAGTGTTAAGATGCAGTTATGCTCAGAATTGCATTATAACACTGTGCAATGCCATGTATTTTTTAACTCGCGTGTGTCGTAAATTTGTGAAAAATGTTCAGAATCTGGAGGCCATCCAATATTGTCAGGTTGGCATGTCGTTTTCAAGACAGCTATGTTCTGATTTAATTCTGAGAAAACTACAATTCAGCAACAACCTATAGATTATGTATTAATTAATTATCGACCGATCACATTGTGGACCTATCAGATATTAAACACGTTTCCCGAAGTTTTGACACATGCGAATTAATAAATTTGCATTTCCGCAGTACTGTCTTAACCTTCTCCTTACCAACCATAGGAAAATCGTCTCATTCGTTACGATCAAACCAGCACTTTTATCATTCAGATTTCTTTTGTAAATCAAACAATTTAAAGAAAAATGTTTTTAAAACGTGACACTGTGTTGTAGAGTTCATTTTTACTGGGCAATATATTATGAATAGAATGTATTTGTTGCTTTTCTGTTTGAGTAAGAAAAAACTATTTTGGGGAAAATTCTGAAAATGACTGGTAAGAAAAAGGTTAAAACATAGTGATAAAAACTCGCATACTTGAGGGCCACCCAATCCGGCAGATAGGCATAATATTATATCATAAAGGTTGTTATGACCGTTAAAAAAATGACATTGGCGCTGCTTGCTGCTGTCGTCATCATTTTCTATTCTCCCTGTTAGACAACAAACAAACACTACGGGGGACAGAATTCAGTCTAGGTCTGACGTTTGTCAAGATGAGGACGAGTGAGGGGAGAGGGGAGAAACTGAAAAGACGCAATCACCATGTAAACAACCCCTTATTGAGCATCAATTTGAGAGATCGTGCCAAGTGGAAGGATTTATGGAAACTATTCAAATAAAAAAAAAAAAACTTAACTGAAATAAAATAAATCATAGTGCCCTGGGCGGTGATGTGCCAACCAGAAAATTGAATTCTAATCTTATGAGAAGAATGCTGGATAAAATGAAGGAAACTTAAGACGGATGTTTGCGGTACTTCTTACCAGGATGTTCACGTCAAGAATACGGCCGGCCTCAATTTGGTATTTTGTTGGGATAAACAAGATGTATCTAGAGAATTAAGTTTATAAATGAAATATAAAAGATCATGATTTTGATTCTCTCTCTCTCTCTCTCTCTCTCTCTCTCTCTCTCTCTCTCTCTCTCTCTCTCTCTCTCTCTCTCTCTCTCAAATAATATTTCTTTTAAATTTTTGTTATTTCAATATAAACTACATTCATTCTCACCGATGAAAACATTTAATTCAACTCGTTTGGTATTTTTAATAAATATTTTGACTTAACATTCAATTCTCATCTTCAGATTCATCCTCACAGATTAGACCGTAGACACGTACACGTACAGGTCTGACAACCAAACGCAATTATGGGCTTGATTCATTCTAATACTCTTCAGCAGTCGTAACGTCACTTCCTTCCTAATGACGCATGGTAACTATCGGAACAATGGCGGACGCCCGTATGAAATATTTCTCCGGCGAGCGTAAAAGCGTATCCAGAGGAAAAAGAGCATAAATATGATCATGTTTTGACTTTTACACATTCTGATCACAAGGCATATGAAAAGTTCTAACCAGCATGAAGAATAAAAAGGAATGATTTTGTTTGTTTAGAACCAAGATGGCCACCGTTGCCGGGCGGCGTTACATCAGACTACTGAATCCTATTGTAATGGACAATATTTTGCGTTGGTACGCGAGCATTTCCATTCCATTCATGAACCCATAACAATTCGGGTTTCCGTACCTGCTCTTCGTTAACTCATCTAAAAATTATTTCAAAAAAACAAAACAACAACAACAACAACAACAACAAAAACTTTAGCTTTTATATAGAGCAATATCCACTAAACATACCCCAAAAAAAGCGCTTCACCAGTTTCATCATCATCATCATCATCATCATCATCATCGTCATCATCATCATCATCATCATCATCATCATCATCATCATCATCATCATCGTCGTCGTCATCATCATCATCATAATCATCATCATCACCATCATCATCATCATCGTCGTCGTCATCATCATCATCATCATCATCATCATCATCATCATCATCACCATCACATCATCATCATCATCATCATCATCATCATCATCATCATCATCATCATCATCATCATCATCATCTTATCATCATCATTCATCAACATCATCATCATCATCATCATCATCATCATCATCATCATCATCATCATCATCATCATCATTATCATCATCATCATCATCACATCACATCATCATCATCATCATCATCATCATCATCATCATCATCATCATCATCATCATCATAATCATCATCATCATCATCATCATCATCATGTCATCATCGTCGTCATAATCATCACTATTATCATTATTATTATAATCATTATAATCACTATTATCATCATCATCATCATCATCATCATCATCATCATCATCATCATCATCATCATCACCATCATCATCATCATCATCATCATCATCATCATCATCATCATCATCACACATCATCATCATCATCATCATCATCATCATCATCATCATCATCATCATCATCATCATCATCATCATCATCATCATCATCATCATCACTACTATCACTATCACCATCATCATCATCATCATCATCACTACTATCACTATCACCATCATCATCATCATCATCATCATCATCATCATCATCATCATCATCATTCTTCATTATTCTTCATAACGTGTGGGTGAACATTGTTAGATATGAACCCTATCATGATAATGAAAATTAATCGAGGATTCATTAATTAATTCTAATGTGATTATGAAAAAAATGACATTCATACAATATGCACTGATAATATAGATCTAGTTACAAAAGGAAAATAATACGGCGGAAAATAAATAATATACCCTTGATTTTGAACAGATAGTGCGAAAGACGCGATGGAGAAAAAACATTAATGAGATTGAATAATTTCGAAAATAAAAACAACATAAAACCGTTCTATACGAAATGTTATGCTCCATGTACACTATTCTGACATAAATAATAAACCCGGGAAACCCGAAACGTTCATTTGATCTGTATTTGTAATAAAATTGAAGCTTACATTCAATTTCCATTATTATTTCCTTCTTCGAGCTTCGATCAGCAACATTTACACTATTCTGACAGAACGTTTTTTATTCATTATTATTATTATTATTATTATTATTATTATTATTATTATTATTATTATTATTATTATTATTATTATTATTATTATTATTATTATTATTATTATTATTATTATTATTATTATCATTATTATATTTTTCATTTAACAATGTTGAAATAGTATGGCCCTCACGTCAAGATTTATGACCAACATGAAATTAGCTTGAAGTCTTTGGTTTAAACATTTAGACTATCTAGTCAGTTTATCGATATTATTTTTGAAATAAACAAATTCCTGGCGTTTTGTCAGTGTGCGACTAGATATATCGATGCAATGCATTTGGGTTAAAAAAAAATCACAATACATCCGCCAGTCGGATATAATGCACAAGCGCATAAAATATATTATGTAACCTTAACTCACTCAATCCAAGAGATTTTTGCTACTTTATAAAATTGGAAAATGAGCATGTAGACATAGATAGTTTTATTCAACTATCATTAACATGCAACAACTAAAAACATTAGCTTTGATACCACGCCTATACTTTGTCTCAGAAAAATGTAATAATTAAGCATGGGGTAAAAGTAACTCGGGAAAACTACGGATATGGTGTTAGGGTTGAGTGAGTTAAACGTGTAAAGTCTGATCGATATAATTTAGTGAGAACTAATCATTACAATGGATGTCTACAAAAACAAAAACAAAATTAACAAAGGACTGAGTGACGTCAAAATCATTCTTTCCATAAAATAGATAATCCATCCAACAAATCTTACCACTTTAAAGCCATTTCAGCGCATTGTTATCCCTGGCATTGGTTGCTAGGATATAACCCGAACGAGTCAGGAGTTGACCGAACCCTCCTCGGGTTGGTAGTCTTTCTGAACTTCTCAACCGCCCAATCAGGGGGTTCGAACCATAGCTATATAAAGCGATGCATGTGGAGACAGGAGATTTTCTTCTTGAGTGGGGTTTTTTAAAATTTATTATTATATTTCTGTATTTACATGTGCCGTGGTGTTTTTTATTTGTGGAGGTCAGGAGAGAGACAGAGACAAGCAGGATGAATGGATTAGTAGAGCTGTGTCGTTCCTATGTGTGTTGTAGATGTAACTTAGTTTCTGTAATAATTCTGTAATCGTCAATGTTAATCTTTATTTCCTTTCCTTTATCATTATTATCTCGCAACCGTTCAATGTTAATCTTGATTTCCTTTCCTTTATCATTATTATTTCGCTACCGTTCAATGTTAATCTTGATTTCCTTTCCTTTATCATTATTATTTCGCTACCGTTCAATGTTAATCTTGATTTCCTTTCCTTTATCATTATTATTTCGCTACCGTTCAATGTAAATCTTGATTTCCTTTCCTTTATCATTATTATCTCGCAACCGTTCAATGTTAATCTTGATTTCCTTTCCTTTATCATTATTATTTCACTACCGTTCAATGTTAATCTTGATTTCCTTTCCTTTATCATTATTATTTCGCTACCGTTAATGTTAATCTTGATTTCTTTCTTATCATTATTATTTCGCTACGTTCAATGTAATCTTGATTTCTTTCCTTATTTATAAATTCGCTACCGTTCATGTTAACTTGATTTCCTTTCTTTACATTATTATTTCGATACGTTCAATGTTAATCTTATTTCCTTTCCTTTATCATTATTATTTCGCTAACCGTTCAATGTTAATCTTGATTTCCTTTCCTTTATCATTATTATTTCGCTACCGTTCAATGTAAATCTTGATTTCCTTTCCTTTATCATTATTATTCGCACCGTTCAATGTTAATCTTGATTTCCTTTCCTTTATCATTATTATTTCACTACCGTTCAATGTTAATCTTGATTTCCTTTCCTTTATCATTATTATTTCGCTACCGTTCAATGTTAATCTTGATTTCCTTTCCTTTATCATTATTATTTCACTACCGTTCAATGTTAATCTTGATTTCCTTTCCTTTATCATTATTATTTCGCTACCGTTCAATGTTAATCTTGATTTCCTTTCCCTTATCATTATTATTTCGCTACCGTGAAACCCGGTCTTCTTCCTCCTCTCTTTCTCTATCCAGGCTAGGTTCAGTCCATCGGCCTGATGTGCATGGGAACTACTAATCAACGAGTTCCCTCTGTCTTCTGTCTTTCTCCTGATGTTTTCGGCTATCTTGCTCTACCGACACTCCGGGACGGAGCTCGAATAAAAGGAAGATGATTTTAACGAGGGGAAAAAGAGCGGGTCAAAAAAAAAGAGAGAAAAAAAAAGATTTCAGCGCATGGTAATGTGAAGAAGATTTCAACGCATAATAAGCGGAAGATGAGTTCAGCGCACAGTAAACGTAAGATGATTTCAGCGAATAATTAACGGAAGATGATTTCGGTGCATGATAAACGTAAAATGATTTCAGCGCAAAAACAAAAAGGAAATCGATTTCTACGCATAATAAACGAAAGATGATTTCAGCGTATAATAAACGAAAGATGATTTCAGCGCAAAATAAAAGAAAGGTGATGTTAGTGTTAGAACATAAAAAAAAAGATTATTTCAGCGTGTAACAAAAGGAATATGATTTGATCCTATATTAAAAGGATGGAGATTGCAGCGCAAAAAAAAAAAAACAGAGAGATAATTCCATCCCATAATAAAGAATGTTTCAGGGCCAAAAAATGAAGACAAGATTTCATCCCATAATAAAAGGAAGATGATTTCAAAACAAAAAGGGACGATGATTTCAGCGCATGATAAAAGGAAGATGATTTAATTGATAGGAGACAGGAGACAGACAGAAAGAAGAATGGAAAAAAAGACAAGACAGGCAAGCTGACAGTGAAACTCGAGCAGATGGGGCAGATGGATAGACAGACAGACAGACAGGCAAACAGACAGACAGACAGGCAAACAGACGGAAACCCATGAGTAACATAATGGAATAAAGGATGTAAGGAATTTAATGAAAGGCAGCCAAAATAAGAAGGGATAGAAAGAAGGGTGAGAGAGAGAGAGAGAGAGAGAGATAGGGGAGAGAGAGAGAGAGAGAGAGAGAGAGAGAGAGAGAGAGAGAGAGAGAGAGAGAGAGAGAGAAGACTCATTAAAATGTGTCGCCAACAAGAGACTTATCTAATCCTCTGGACGACGAGTCGTCCGAGGCGAAAATCCACGACCAAATAAATGTCAAGTGATGCTGGACACCATTCCGACCACAGTGGTCACTTAAGATTTAAGCCATGACTGGGGTCCCACGTCAATACTTCAAACCTACGTCAATTATCCAATAGGAAAATCGTTGATATCTTTTATTTTTTGTTAACATCGCAGAGCGGAAATTCGTATAAAATGAAATCAATCTTTTTAAAAAATTACCCCCCCCCCCCTCACCCCTCCCCCCACCTCCCACCTAAACTGTGAAAAATTCCAACTCCATAACATGAATTTAAAAAGGCTCGGGTTAAACCAGCCATTTTCAGGATTTTCCCCAAAACTTCACACCCCACAAACACAAAAATAGATTTTTTATCACTCAAACACAATACCAGTAAGTTCTTGCGATACATAATTTATTTAGTAAAACATGCTCTACAACACACTGTTCATTTTCTAGAAATTTTATGATGTACAAGAGAAATTTGAATTAGAAAAAGCGTTGGTTGTATCGTAAGGAATGTGACAATTTTCCTGTATTTGGTATGGAGAGGGTTAAGACTTCGTGACAAGTCGGCGCTCCATATCAAATATCGATACTTATATCAACGTTTTTAGGCCAAAACACACAAAAATGCCTTTTCTCATTGTGACAACAAAATAGGCTACACAGCAAATGCATTTTATTAATACTGGAATGTTCCATTGCTTTTTCACAATACATCCTTTAGACTTATCTTCCTTCATTCTTATAGCAATATAACTAAACAATGAATCAATAATCAGTTTCTCTTCAAAATACGAATTCATGTTTGTATTCAACTCATCGACTATTCTGCTAAACTCTGAAAAAACAACACCCCCCCCCCCCCCCCCCCACCCAAAAAAAAAATGTTTTTAAAATAGGCTACCCATTTTAAAAAAATATAATCTGACCAGAAACGCCGTCCTTCAAAGACTATCGATTGCTCAAAATGACCCTCATCGTGTCTAAGCTGTCCCAGGTGAGAGCTTTCGACAAGATGGGGCCGGGGGTCAATTTAATCAATTCATCGATGTTTGAAGAACGAGTTTTTTGGCCAAAATTTAAAACATGCGTTTTATCAGAGTATGGCAGTATTCAACACATCCAATGACTTGAATATAAACAACACATTGAAGAGAATCAATGACACTTCTGAATGTCGTGAATAAACACTGCAGGGGAAACGACAGTATTTGTCAAAATGCCAAACTCAATTTACGCTATTTCTCTGTGGTAAAACAATGCCAAAACACATTTTCTCATTTTGGCCTCAAAACTTTGACTTCATAGTTCGATACATTAAAATTACTTCCAATTTGATAAAGATCTAAATATTTTGACAAGAATGTTCAGGTCAAAGTCAATATAATTAGATAGGACCTATTCTAATCTATCCATGAATAAAGTTAATATTTTCTAACCAAAATGAGAAAGACTTTTTGTCAGTGTAGGGAAGATTTGGTTTTGAATTTCCACGTTTCAACATTCACTTCCACAACCGAGAGGCAATTCAAAGTGATTTTATTAAAATAATGTTATACGGTTTCTCTTTCTTTCGTATTCAATAAAATAGCCTCACTGTTCTTAAAACCAGTTCAAATAGGTGAATTAACAAGAATCCTCGTCGTCATCATCATCATCATCATCATCATCATCATCATCATCATCATCATCATCATCATCATCATCATCTTCATCATCGTCGTCGTTGTTGTCATCGTCGTTGTCGTCCTTATCATCATCTCATCACCACCATCACCAGCAGCAGCATTGTCACCACCACCACCACCACTACCACCACAGTGGTGTATGAGTTTAAGTGCTCGGACGTTGTCAATATCAAATCAGCATATTGCAAGAAGCCAGTTGTAATGAAGCAAAGTTGAATGCTCTTCTTCTCAGAAACCGGTGGCACCGCGTTCAATTGGATTCAATAGTCTGACGTCACGTCGCCCAGGAATTTCCGCATACAAAAAAGGGAATTTGTATGGTACTTGGTATCGTGTTTAAATATTGTATAGATCTAAATAGATAACAGAAAATCTGTACTTTTTATTATTCATGCTGGCTAGAACTTTTCATGTGTTTTGTGATCAGAATGTGTAAAAGTCAAAACATGATCATATAATGTTTTTCTCCTCTGGATACACTTTTATGCTCGTCGGAGAAATATTTCATAAGGGCGTCCGCCATTGTTCCGATAGTTTAGAGCCAGTTACTAAGTTACCATGCCTCATTATGAGGGAAGTGATGTTACGACTGTTGAAGCGTATTGTAGCCTCCGTAAACATAGCCTGACATTAACCAAAATATTACGTCAAAATACAAGTCTTCGGTAAAAAAGAAAACAAATCGGAAGTTGTATTCAATAAATCAACCAATGGGATCACTTGTTTCCTTGAGTATCACTAACGACAACTCACTAGACGATGCATAAACCAAAAATAATAACGTCAAAAAGATCAACCGGACTATAAACGTTCACGGTTACACAGTTTTGTGTTTTGGTACATCGTATTCAGCTGGCAGATGCTGTGAATTTATTTTTGCTAAATGCATTAGCATCAATATCCCTAAAAATGTCAACTCGACCTAGCTGTAGGGCGGGGCACAATTCTTATCGTCCAGAAAATGGTTCTCATCAATCAAAGTAAATATAAAAAAATTAAATCATCCCTAGACACTATTTGAAAATAAAATGCGAAAAGCCAGACGGTGATCCGTTTCAATTAGTAGTTGGTTTTTTGCCTTGTTATGACAAAACGCTGATTTGTTTGTTTTTTTGTTTTTTTTTACGCTTTAAATATGGTCTCCTGCTCCAAAACCCCATCGGTACCAGGACGTTGTGGCAATAGCCTTCAACAGTCACAACGTCACTTCCCTCGTAATGACGCGTGGTAACTTAGTATGTAACTGGTTCTAAACTATCGGAACAATGGCGGACGCCCTCATGAAATATTTCTCCGACGAACATAACAGTGTATCCAGAGGAGAGAAACGTTATAAATCTGATCATGTTTTGACTTTTATACATCTGGTCACATGATATATGTAAAGTTATACCCAGCATAACGAATAAAAAGTACCCATTTTCTGCTGCTCACCGTTACTGGGCGACGTGACATCAGACTATTGAATCCAATTGTGCCTATAAGTGAATGCATTAAACGTGAAAATAATCAGACATCTTCTTTTTTTCTGTGCGGCTATGTGGTCTAGCAGTATAACTCTCGCCTTCGGATCGGAAGGTCCAGGGCTCGAGACCCGCTCTGAGCGGCACAGGGTTGAGTCCTTGGAAAAGGCTCGTTACTCACATTCCTCTCATCGTACTCAGATGTAAAATGAGAATCTGGCCGTTAACAGCGTTGTCTCGATCGGGGAAAAAATTGTAATAACGCCTACCAGGCATCATGTCTCGTCCTACATTTTAAGTGTTGCTGTTGGCTAGCCGTGAACCCTTATAAAGCGCTTGTAACACATTTGGTGGATATCGCTCTATATTGAGCTTTTTTAATATAACGCAATATCCACTAAATGTGCTCAAAGCGCTTTACAAGGGGTCCCTGGTCAACAGCAACGTTTAACATGTAAGACGGGACATAACGCCTATGCGGCAATATTACAATTTTTCGGAAAAAGACAACGCTGTTAACGGCCAGGTACTCATTTTATAAGTGAGTACGGTGAGAGAATGTGAGTAAAGAGTCTTTTCCAAGGACTCAACTATGCGCCGAGCCCGAGGCTCGAATCCAGGACCTTCCGATCCGAAAGCGAGTGTCATACCACTAGGCCACATGGCCGCTATATGAATTCTATTGTAAATGGTCTAGTTGTATGCCTTAAGAAATTATCCCCATCCTCCTCAATAAATTATACACATTAACTTTATCCAAACTTCACTTATTTTTTAATTTTTAATTTTTAAAAATGTTGTAAAAATAACATGTTGATGCGAATAGTCACAAATATAGATGAATGCCCCAAAGTTGTTAAAAGTCTTAAACCTGAGACTTCCAAGACCTCAACCTGTATTAGATTATTGTTACAAATGTATGATTTAATGTAACAATTGCCAATGTAAAGCGAATAGTGCACGACATCGTCATGGTTATGCGCTGTAGAAAAGCTATTTATTATTATTATTATTATTATTATTATTATTATTATTATTATTATTATTATTATTATCATCATTATTATTTATTATTATTATTATTATTATTTATTATTATTATCATTATTATTATTATTATTATTATTATTATTATTATTATTATTATTATTATTATTATTATTATTATTATTATCATCATCATTATTATTGAAGTCCAGAAAGACCTATTTATTTGCTTTATTGATTACTCAAAGGCATTTATTTGATAAAGTTAGACATTGTGAGCTATTTAATATCCTTGAAGGACTAGATATAGACGGAAAAGATCTTAGAATTATTAGAAACTTATATTGGAAACAAAGTGCAGCCGTCAGGATTGAAGGAGAATTAAGTAAATATATACAAATTAAACGAGGTGTTAGACAAGGATGTGTTTTATCACCAGACCTTTTCAATATCTACAGCGAAACAGTTATTAGAACTTTAGGAGATAGTCCAGGCATTAAGATCAATGGTGAGAATATCAATAATATAAGATTTGCAGATGACACAGCACTAATTTCAGACTCAAAAGAAAATTTACAATTAGGGCTACTCCTTAATAAAGTAGTCACAGAAACTGAACGTATAGGGTGTAAAAAAGGCAGAATGCACGGTTGTATCAAGGAGAGAAAGAAATCCAACATGTAACTTAATAAGCAATGGAGAAACTGTAAAACAAGTTCAGACATTTAAATATCTTGGATACATAATAACTTCAGATGGTAGATGTAGCACAGAAATAAAACGGAGAATTGCAATATCTAAAGATAGTTTTAATAAAATGAGTCTAATTTTTAAAAATCACAATATCTTGATGACAACAAAACATAGGATTTTGAAGGCCTATGTATGGTCAGTATTATTATATGGCTGGACATTTACAGAAGACATTAGAAAGAAACTGGAGGCAGCAGAAATGTGGTTTCTTAGAAGGATGTTAAGATGTTAAGGACAGAGAAGAAAACTAATGAAGAAGTTAAAGCAAGCTGAAACTAAAAGGTTATTAATTCGTACAATAAGAAAAAGACAAATGCAATTTTTTAGGGCACATAAATCGACATAAATGTATTGAACATCTTGCTCTCACAGTAAAGGTAGACCAAGAAAAACATATTTGAATAGTTTGAACAGCTGGGTGACAAAGAAAGAGAAGAGTAATATTAGTTTTCTGAGGTTATCTGATCAGAGAGATAAATGGCGATGTCTGGCACAGACTTGGGACTTGAAGAATTATTATTATTATTATTATTATTATTATTATTATTATTATTATTATTATTATTATTATTATTATTATTATTATTATTATTATTATTATATTATTATTATTATTATTATTATTATTATTATTATTATTATTATTATTATTATTATTATTATTATTATTATTATTATTATTATTATTAAAAAGTTATTGAATCTGAAATGTTCAACGACATTTCCGGGATAGTCTTTATTCTCGATTCATCAATATCTAAATCCTAGAGATTTTATAGAGCGCAATATCCACTAAATATGCTCATAGCGCTTTACAAAGGGCACCTGACCAACAGCAACACGTAACATGTAGAACGAGACATGACGCCTATTAGGAGATAATACAATTTTCTCCGACAGAGACAACGCTTTTGACGGCCAGGTACTCATTTTACACTGTGAGAAAAGAGTCTTTTCCAAGGACTCAACTATGCGCCGAGCGAGGCTCGAACCCAGGACCTTCCGATTGGAAAGCGAGTGTCATACCACAAGACCGCATAGCCCCACAACAAACTGAAACATTCCTGTACATAATGCGAAAAATGTGTTTCGTCAATGGACGACGACAGTTGGTATGGGCCTGGAAATGAATCGGTGTGTTCTAAGTTTCTGACAAAGCAGACTTTAAAACCACATGGGAGTCGTTATGGGTAAAAAAAAAAACACGTGTCTCGCTAATGCTGCATTTTTTTTTCATTTTACTGCTCCATCCCCAAGACACACACACACACACACACACACACACACATACACACACAACCACCCCCCCCCCTCTCTCTCTCTCTCTCTCTCTCTCTCTCTATCTCTCTCTCTCTCTCTCTCTATCTCTTACTTTCTTTCTTTCTTTCTCTCCCCTCCGCATCTCTTTTGTTCTCCCCTTAATTCTCTTTTTAAATTATCATTAAATCACGATGATAATGTCTGAATCCAGTGTAGCTTTGTAGTATTGAAGACCCTTGGCTTGTGAGCTGTGGCTTCCTGGGTCGAGTCAAGCTCTGGGTGGTACAACGTTGAGTCCTTGGAAAAGACTCCCTACTCAGCAATCACTCACTCACTAACTATCGTCATTGACGTTAGCTGTCCGCACTTTGTGATGACAAAAGTCCGCCCATTCTCTTCGCCTGTTGACGGTATCATATAGTTCCCTTCCATTCATCTCTGTCCATTCTAGGATGTTGTTTTTTTTTTTTTTTTATATATAGGTAGGCCTAGGTATTCCCCTTAATCGTTTGCCCTCTATTTTCCCCTGTATCACATCTTTCATCAGCGTGCATGGGTTGCAGCAGAGATGACCGAAAAAAACTTAAGATTTCTTAAGATTTATATGAACAATTTTCCTTTCTTAACATTGGGAAAGAAGTCTACGCACGATAAGTGAGCGAAATATATTATAAAATAATAAATGCAGAAAATATCTCACTGTGCCCAAATAAAAAGCTCTTTGGAGTTCTCTTACGAAGTCAGACAATAGAAACTGGGTTCAAAATTTATTCAACTCTTGAATTCTAAATTTTGAATTAATGATATCATCATGTTTATTGAACAAATTTCACAATTGATGAATATTATCATATTTGCCAAATAATTTGGTATCATTTGAAAGTGAGTGTTAAGCGCTTTTAGAACATATAAATACCTTGAGCTAGACCACCTTTATTTACACCAGTGTATAAGCCCAAAGAGTTACCTACCCCTGTAGTATCATGATAATAATATGACATTTATAGAGGATTGGCCCTATTTAAACACCCTTAACTCAAATAAATTGATGTTTTACAACTCCATTAGTCCTTAAACGTGTTTTTAAAAGATTTAAATGCTTATGTAGATTCCTTGTAACAATACACACAAGTAAAAGTATCACATTGGAAAAAGAATAGATATGACAGACATGAGAAATAACAGTTTGCTTTTTGAGAGTTTGTTGTTTTTGTTGTTTTTTGTTTGTTTGTTTTTGTTTTGTTTTTGTTTTTTGATATTTCGATAATATGTTCTGTAGAATCGGCCTCTTATATAAAAACGAAGTCCCTACATGATGACCCCACCACGTATAACAATAGATTTGACACAATTCGATTCTTGGCGATAGTCAGACAGTGAAGATTACATCGCCACAGGGGGATCGTGTT
Source organism: Berghia stephanieae (assembly GCF_034508935.2). NCBI lineage: Eukaryota > Metazoa > Mollusca > Gastropoda > Nudibranchia > Aeolidiidae > Berghia > Berghia stephanieae. The sequence continues at coordinate 22,389,807 of NC_088366.1, forward strand.
TACTTCCCCTTTCTCACGAAATCGTGCTGATTCCACAATTTGTGATGCCTGCCATGTGACATTTTACATACCGCACACTGTGCATTTTTAGATAACCGCTGTAATAGATAAGTCTCACGCGCCTCATGCTAGTTTTATACTGGGTTGAATCTTAAATCAAAAATTGTAAAACTTACATTCACATTTGACTATTTGACAGTGCTGGGATTACCCGCCCAAATCATTACCCGGGTAATACCCGGATAGTGGTCTGATTACCCGGGTACCCTCAAGTACCCGTGGCAGGAGTGACTTTTGACCCCAAAAATGTTTTTCTGAAAAAGGGGGGGGGGGACTTTTAATTTTTTTTTTTAATTTCTTATTCATTTAGTATTTATTACAACAAATGAAACGAAACTGAAGTAGAAAACAAGGATAATTAATTACAATGAAACCAAACAACAACAAAAAGACCAAAACAAAAAAAAACAAAAAAAAATACCTGAGATTCCTTTAAAAGATAAGAACTAATATAGTCTTAATCTGTTGATTCCAAAATTGAATCAAACTTAAGTTAACAAATAAAACAAACAAAAAAATAAATGTAATTGAAAAACAACTGGAGGAAAATCTTCTGAAAAAATGTCATGTAAATGTAAATATATAAATCAAAATTGTATTAGATCCAATTATCACTTTCAGTTCGGTTTCCATTTGTTGAAGCGGGTACCCACTACCCGCTCCTTTTACCCGAGTACCCGGTTTTACTTTAGTACCCGCGGGTACCAGCGGGTACCCGGGTACCCGCCCAGCACTACTATTTGAGGAAGAATGGCGAATCATTTGGAAGGGGATCGACATTGAGGATATTTGTGACCCCTCGTCTCAAAACGGTATTATGTTGGGATGGACCAGATGCTAAAAAGTCAAATTATAGTTAAACTGGACAAAAATATGAAACGTTGGTATTTAGCAGAGAAAAATATGATATTCCTTCTCCTCTATAAATAATATAAACTCAAATTAAGCATGATATTTCTGGCTACAAATTCCATTTTCAGCATCTTAATCATCCCGAATTAATACCGTTTTGAGACGAGAGGTCACATTTTCAGTGATTTGTACACTTCTTCCAAACCAGACGAAATACAGACCTTCTTTGATAATGAAAAGACAAAAATCAACATTGAAAACCACAGGGAACTACAAACAAAACAATAAAGCTCAATAGAGCTTTTATGTTACGCAAAATCCACTAAAATAGCTCAAAGCGCTTTACAAAGAGTCCCCAGCCAACTTCTCAACTTGTTTGATGGTTTCCCCTTTGCTGGTGTGTGGTGAAAAGACAAATCTTTATTTTGGTTGCTAACGACCATGCACTCGGTTTTCTTCACATTCAGCAAAAGTCCCTTCGCTTCGCGGCTATGTGGTCTAGTGGTATGACACTCGCTTTCGGATCGGAAGGTC
>NC_088366.1:22393752-22408752 GCF_034508935.2 Berghia stephanieae
TTCAAATAAATTCCTGCTCCTGGACCTGTCCATCGATCTACCCGCCATGTCCGATTTCTCAATACGAGCCACTCATTCCTTATTGAGAACTGGATACTTGTTTATTTGTTACAAAACTCTTAACACGTCCTCTTTTGTTTATGTTCACACATCAATCCAATCAAATTTCCGTCAGCATTCATAACGGTGACGCCTCCGCAAAACTCGGGCAAAGCAATATAGATTTATACTGCAAGATGGGCATGAGACATACTTGTTTGTTTCTGACGTAGCTTATTTGGCATGAATACATAGATCGATCACACAGTAAGAGCGTGACCATTGGGGGGGGGGGGGGGGGGGGGGGGGGTGCGTGATATGTGTGTGTGTGTGTGTGTGTGTGTGTGTGTGTGTGTTCCTCAGACATAGTATACTGTATATTCAAAATACCGTTGTTTCACCATCTCGCCTATGTATAAATCTATGATAGTCAAAGAGGATAATAAAGAAAGGACCTATTAATCAAATGATGTGTTATATAAAACTACCACATCTAATCATTGTGAGTAATTAAATGCGAATATATAACAGTGGGACTTCATTATATTCTCACACATGACTAAAAGGGCTAATCATTAGCATTAACATCACCCGGAGTCCACCTCTCTCTTTCTCTCTCTCTCTCTCTCTCTCTCTCTCTCTCTCTCTGTGTGTGTGTGTGTGTGTCTGTCTCTCTCTCTCCCTTTCTCTCCTCTCTCTCTCTCTCTCACTCTCTCTCTGTCTCTCTCTCTCTCTTTCGCTCTCTCTCTCTCTCTCCCCCTTTCTCTCGCTTTATCTATCTATCTATCTATCTATCTATTTACCTATCTATCTATATCTATCTCTCTGCATTCTATCTCTCTACCTTCTCCCCCCCCCCTCTCTCTCTCTCTCTCTCTCTGTGTGTGTGTGTGTGTGTGTGTGTGTGTCTGTCTCTCTCTCTCCCTTTCTCTCCTCTCTCTCTCTCTCTCACTCTCTCTCTGTCTCTCTCTCTTTCGCTCTCTCTATCTCTCTCTCCCCCTTTCTCTCGCTTTATCTATCTATCTATCTATCTATCTATCTATCTATTTACCTATCTATCTATATCTATCTCTCTGCATTCTATCTCTCTACCTTCTCCCCCCCCCCCCTCCCCTTCTCTCTCTCTCTCTCTCTCTCTCTCTCTCTTCTCTCTGTGTGTGTGTGTGTGTGTGTGTTGTCTTCTCTCTCTCCTCCCTTCTCTCCTCTCTCTCTCTCTCTCTCACTCTCTCTCTGTCTCTCTCTCTTTCGCTCTCTCTCTCCTTTCCCCCTTTCTCTCGCTTTATCTATCTATCTATCTATCTATCTATTTACCTATCTATCTATATCTATCTCTCTGCATTCTATCTCTCTACCTTCTCCCCCCCCCTCCCCTTCTCTCTCTCTCTCTCTCTCTCTCTCTCTCTCTCTCTCTCTCTCCCTGTGATCAACTGCTTGTCGGTTTCACAGCATTGTCTGTCTATTCGTTTCTTTAAATAAAGCTTAAAATACATTTAAAATCCATTTCTTCAAATGTCTCTCTTGAGTCCCCGGTGTTCATAGATCATCTTGACATTTGAATCAAGACGTCCGACATATTTTACCGGCTGTTGTTGTTGTTGTTGTTGCGTTTTGTTAATTTCAAATCGGAAAATGAAAATGCTTCATCTTCATCATCCCTTTCAACATGTGACAAATTATATTCTAATTATACAAGTTTGAGATAAATAGGCCTTTTATATAATAATGACTCCAATGATAAACTACCTTCATTTATCATTGGACGCAGGTGTGTTTGGACGTGTTTGTGTGTGTGTGTGTGTGTGAGAGAGAGAGAGAGAGAGAGAGAGAGAGAGAGAGACTGTGTGTGAGACAGACAGACAGACAGAGTGTGTCTATGTGTGTGTGTATAAGAGTGTGTTAGGGTGTGTGTCGGAAGAGGTCTGCTATCAAATTCGTTGATTTAACATCACAATTTTACATCGTCGAACTATGTAAGAAGAAAAAAAGATCTGAAACCTTACAAGGAAATCAATTTTTTAAAAACGACACACAGGAAACAATCTAGGAAGTTTAAATTCTACAAAACATAATATCGTTTATTTTCTTCTTTTTAATAAATAAAACATTAAAATCACTCGATGACATAAGATCGTTTATTCAACAACAACAACAAGCCCCCCCCCCCCCCCCCCGGGTCCCAAATCAATGAAGTCTTAAATTTCTACAACCAAGTTAACCTTTAAGAGGAAAACAACATGTAGGTATTGAAGGCACTTATACCAACCATCAATGTATTGGTAAAACAAATGTAAATTCACCTCTTCCCTCCCCCCACTCCTCCCCCCCCCCCCCCCCCCTCTCTCTCTCCTTATGTTACTTCCACCCCAACAGGATGTATTTTGGAGAAAGATATGAAGAGAGAGAGAGAGAGAGAGAGAGAGAGAGAGAGAGAGAGAGAGTAGAGGAGGGATTGGAGTATAACCTTTACCCTCTCTAGTCTGCTTTGAGTCTAAATCTGCGTTTGTTTGTGTGTATGTGTGTGTGTGTTTTTTGTGTGTGTGAGTTGGTTTTTTTTTCTTTGGGGGGGGGGGGGGGGGTTTCTTTGGGATTGTTTTATTTTTTGTTTGTTTTTTTTTTTTGTTTTTTTGTGTGTTTTTTTATGGGGGGGGGGGGGGGGGTAAAATGGGAGATTGTTGGCCGTTTGGCCGGGGGGGGGGGGCGGGGGATGTTTTCTTTTCTTTATGTCTTTTCTTGTGAATACTTTAAAAATCCAAGGGAAATCATCCCTTACTGACCGATTCCAAATTATAGTAAAACTTTTTTTTCTCTCTTTCACAATCGTTATTAGATGACCTGCAGACAGAGCAGTATTTATCTGGTAAGAGAATAATGAGTATAATATTATAACCAATTACCGAGTGTCTATCCTTGTACCTCTTATTCGATATGAAGCTATCAATCAGCTTCAGACCTGGTTTAGAAGTGGGAGTTTCCACATACTTGAGCAATCACGACTGTCACAATGACTCGACCAATGTTCCTGATTTATCGGCAACCAATTTCGAGCACTGCAACGTGGAAAAGGGGGGGGGGGGGAGTATAGATAGTATGCAGTTGACGTCACTCTCGTCTTTGTTATTGTTTTTTGCCATCCGCGTTTATGAGTAATGCTCACTGAACTGAATTAACCAGACTATAAACGTTCATGGATACACACAGTTTAGTGTGTTGGTCCATTATACTTCCGGATTGCAATGTTATGAGCTTCTCAGCCAAGCGCATACTATCTCTAGATATAACGAAGTTGGCGTCACTCGGGTTATGTTATTGTTTGTTTGTTTTTTGTTGGTTTTTTTTTTGTTTTGTTTTGTTTGTTTTTTTTTTTTTTGGGTTTTTTGTTTGTTTTGTTATTGTTATTTTTGATTATTTTTTGTTGGGGGGGGGGGGGGGGGTATTTTTTTGTTTTGTTTTGTTTTTTGGGTTTTTTTTTTTTTTTTTTTTTTTTGGGGGGGTTTTTTTGGCCACCCACGTATATGAGTAATTCTCACTAAACTGTACCAATTCAAATTATAAACGTTCATGGTTAAGTTTTGTGTCTGTCGGTCCGTTGTACTTCGGGATGGCAATGTTGTGAGCTTCTTAGCCAATCACATACTATCTTTTGATAGTATGCGCTTGGCGAAGAAGCTCATAACATTGCCATCCGGAAGTATAACGGACCAACACACAAAACTGTGTGTATCCATGAACGTTTATAGTCGGGTTAATACAGTTCAGTGAGCATTACTCATAAACGCGGGTGGCAAAAAACAATAACAAAGACATGGGTGACGTCATCTTCGAACTATCTATAGCAGAGAACGTCTTGGGGGAGGACAGGATGAGCCATCTCTGTTGGAAGTTGAGTCTCAAAGTAGGTGGTGCGGTTTGTGATGTTGGTTAAGATAATACTAGACCGATAACTGCTGTAATACGGGCATCTCATTTCAACCTTCAACGAAAATAATTCCTGTCAGGCTTGAAAACAGATCTGGTTACATTTGTGACCAATCGTCTGGTTATTGTGACCAAAAAATCTGGTTATATTTTGTGGCCAATCGTCTGGTTATTGTGACCAAAAAATCTGGTTATATTTTGTGGCCAATCGTCTGATTATATTTGTGACCAATCGTCTGGTTATGTTTGTGACGAATCGTCTGGTAATATTTGTGACCAATCGTCTGGTTATATTTGTGACCAATCGTCTGGTTATATTTGTGACCAATCGTCTGGTTAAATTTGTGACCAATCATCTGGTTACATTGGTGACCAATCGTCTGATTATATTTGTGATCAATCGTCTGTTTATATTTGTGACCAATTGTCTGGTTATATTTGTGAACAATCGTCTGGTTATATTTGTGACGAATCGTCTGGTTATATTTATGACCAATAATCTGGTTATATTTGTGACCAATCATATGGTTATATTCGTGACCAATCGTCTGGTTATATTTGTGACAAAAAATCTGGTTATATTTGTGACCAATCATCTGGTTATATTTGTGACCAATCCTCTGGTTATATTTGTGACCAATCATCTGGTTACTTTTGTGACCAATCGACTGGTTATATTAGTGACCAATCGTCTGGTTATATTTGTGACAAAAAATCTGGTTATATTTGTGACCAATCGTCTGGTTATATTTGTGATCAATCGTCTGGTTATATTTGTGACCAATTGTCTGGTTATATTTGTGACCAATCGTCTGGTTACATTTATGACCAATCGTCTGGATATATTTGTGACTAGTAGTAATAGTAGTAGAGTATGGCTACACCTCCAAATTTATTTCGTCAACCCAGCTTCTATAGTCTTCCTCCGCCCTGAGGACAGTTTCGTAGCTACCTTCAAGTTTAGTGACTGGACAGTGGAGGACGATGTGATCGCTGGTCTCTGGGGCTGCCTGACATTTATGGCAGGTGTCACTGTTTCCAAGTTTCTATCTGCACATATTTGATGCAGTCCTGCCATGTCCAGACAAGAGGCGATTTGAGGAAATCCAGTATTTCCTTGCGTTATTGAATGCAGGCACACTTTTGGTTGGATCTTTAATGATTTTTCCTCATCTTGGTGTTTCCCTGTTCCATATTTCTCTCCAGTTTTTCTCCACACTGAAGTCTGCCATTTTTGTTAGGTGGAAAGGTCTTCTCGATTTGAGTCTTGTTGTTGAAGGTACCCCCTTTATGAGAAGGATCATCACGTTGCCGTCGTTCAGGAGCTTGTGCGCTGCCATGCCCCTGAAGGTGATACCAGCCTAAATCCAATCCTGCTGGAACAGCTGGAGTTGAGTAGCCAGACCAAGAATGATCCAAATGGTCCAAATGGTCCAGACAATGTTCTTCCTTCTCCTGGACCCACACCTCCAACTCAATATTTGTGACTAATCGACTCAAGCTGCATTACGTAGAGAAGAACCCGGTGATAAAAATTGGATCTTTAACTCAAATATATATCATTTGAGTTGCAGAAAATGCACTGTTTAGGGAGAGTATCTACGGTATCTCTTAAACTTCCATAAAGCATACATTTACTTTTGGAGCTTGAGCTTTTTTTATACAGAGCGATATCCACTAAACGTACCCAAAGCCCTTTGCGCTTATTCACTAAACTTACTCAAAAGCCCTTTACGATTTATGGTCATTATTTTGTCTCTAAACTCAAAATTCTTCATCAAATACATTCAACTATAATACAGCGAATGGACACACGTATTTAGATGATACGAAGCAAGTTATACGTAAAACTAGGCAATAGGAATCGGATTAATTCTATAGGCTTGGTACAAGCTAGGTCATCGACCGACCGAGGAAGATTTTATCGGTCAACAACTGCCATTTTCGCCTTTCTGTTCACACATTTGTGAGAAGTAGAGAAACTAATGACCAATCATTACCTCTCCCAGATTATCAGTTTAATCAAAACCACAACCGGTAATTTGGACTCGGAAAATAATTGTCATCACTTTTTTTTTTTTTTTTTTTGGACCGATGCGCGATTCGATGTTTTACCCCAATATGTCATTATTTAACTAAGTGCGACCCGACACCCATGAAGCCTGAAAGAATACTGATTCTCAATCAAAGTTTATTATTATTATTATTATTATTATTATTATTATTATTATTATTATTATTATTATTATTATTATTATTATTATTATTATTATTATTATTATTATTATTATTATTATGATGATGATGATGATGATTATTATTATTATTATTATTATTATTATTATTATTATTATTATTATTATTATTATTATTTTTATTATTATATCATCATCATCATCATCATCATTATTATTATTATTATTATTATTATTATTATTATTATTATTATTATTATTATTATTATTATTATTATTATTATTATTATTATTATTTTTGTTATCATTATCATCATCATTATTATTATTGTTACTTTAAGAAGCTGCACCTATGGACACAATGGACTTGACGAATCAGCCAATGATCAGCCCACATAATCCTGGGCCTATCTAGACACATTGCACAAATAATTATGTGGCTATTTGAGTCACATTGACAAAACAAACACTCCTCTCAATTTATAGATTTTGCTATCATAAAAACTTGAGTAGCTATGCTCGAATGGCAGCAATCTTTATTGAAATCAATGTGCGCTCACATTTAATACATACATAAATATATATATACACACACACACAGACACACACACACACACACACACACACACACACACATTTCAAGAATAATTATTATTGTTTAACTTCTACAGTACTGGTTCATATCTATGACAATCTACACTTCCCACAGATTGTCATAGACATAAAACAGTACTGTAGAACTTAAACAATAATAATTATTCTTGAAATGTTTACAAATAGCTCCTTTTATCACAAAGTTGAGCACTATTATTTCATGGATTTTTCTTTTATAATATATATATATATATATATATATATATATATATATATTATATATATATATATATATATATATTATATTATATATATATATATATATATAAATGCTCTTAATTGGCGAGTGCGGATGGACATTCAAAGCTAAAAAACAAGGAGTGACAGGGTCTTGTAGGTAAATCTAATATACAATCAAATGCACTGTTAAAATCTGTCTTTCATTTAGTATTCTTCCGATTCGTATCAGGTGGACAGAGACAGATACGTGAATCCAACTGGGAGTTTGTTTTGCAAACGCAGCGCATGTTTAAATCGCTAGTATTTGTGACGCGTAGTCTCATAACGATGTTATATCGATGTGAACAATAGATAGTATGCGCTTGGCTAAGAAGCTCACAACATTGTCATCAGGAAGCATAACGGACCAACACACAAAACTGGCAAAAAGCAATAACAAAGACCTGAGTGACGTAAACCTCATACTATTTATACGACAAATAGCTGTATTAGAGTTTAAATAGTTAAGTGCCTTACTCTAGATAAACAAATATTTGAAAATTTGACCATAAAACTCGTCCTTCAAATATCGATCGATTTAAATTACCCCCGTCTGGGCAAAACTCGCAAAAAATTAAAACCTCATCCAGGTAAAAACTCTCGAACATGGGACCTTACCAGGTCCCAGGTTTGAGAGTTTTTGCTAAGATGAGGTCATTTAGATCGATCGATATTTGAAGGACGAGTTTTCCTGTCAAATCTTTAAATACGTGTCTTTCCACAGGACGCAATATGATTCAATAGTCTGATGTCACGTCGCCCAGCAACGAGCAGCTTGGTTCTAAGCAAAGAAAATCGGTACTTTTTATTCTTCATGCTGGCTAGAACTTTTTCACGTGGCATGTGATCAGAATGTATAAAAGTCAAAACATGATCAGATTTATAATGTTTTTCTCCTCTGGACACACTTTTATGCTCGTTGGAGAAGTATTTCATAAGGCCGTCCGCCACTGTTCCGATAGTTTAGAACCAGTTGCTAAGTTACTATGCGTCATTACGAGGGAAGTGACGTCACGACTGTTGAAGGCTATTAACTGGTAAATAATCATTATTTAACAACAGCGCCTGCTTCCTACTGTATCACGTTTACCTTACCTTACCTTACCCGGGTTCCATCTCTTTCCAGAGGTCGGATGTCATGGCCTTCCATCCTTCACGGTCCATTGCAGCCTCGTTACAGTCTGCCATGCGCCGTCCTGTAGCTTCCTTGATGCCATCTGTCCAGGATTTCCTTTGTCTTCCTCTGCCTCTCTTTCCTTCAATTCTTCCCTCCATTATCCTTTTTTCGAGACTATCATGTCTTCGCATATGTATCACGTTTACATTTTCAAAATAAAAATGGAGCCAACTCAAATGCCTTCGTCCTCGTTTGCCCCGTTTCAATGTGGGTATTTAATAATGCAATGAGGGTTCACAGCGGAAACGCGTAACCATGTGAAGAATAGGATTCAGCAGTCGTGACCTCACTTTATTTCCTCGTAATGACGCATAGTAACTTAAAGTACTTAGCAACTGGTTCTAAACTATCGGAACAATGGCGGATGCCCTTATGAAATACTTCTCAGGCGAGCATAAAAGTGTATCAAGAGGAGAAAAAACATTATAAATCTGATCATGTTTTGACTTTTATACATTCTGATCACGCACATGACATGTGAAAAAGCTCTAGCCAGCATGAAGAATAAAATGTACCGATTTTCTTTGTTTAGCTAGAACCAAACTGCTCGTTGCTGGGCGGGCGTGACATCAGACTATCGAATCCTATTCTAGGCATTAACCCTCTCCATACCACCCATAGGAAAATCGTCACATTCGTTTCGATGCATCCAACAATTTTCTCATACTAATTTCTTTTGCTAAAGTTAAGCTATAAAAACTCGACACTTTGTTGATAGCTCATTTTTGCGAACAGGATGTAGAATATAGGTCCTCCTCGTTACTATTTGTTTTAAAAATCTATCTTTGTGTTGGGTGAATATGAAGTTTCGGGTATAATTCTGAAAATAGCTGGTAAGGAAAGAGTTAAATTCGTCCCAACTATCGAATAACCTTAGCTGTGCAATGGTAACACGTCCTCCTCGTAATCAGGAGTGGGATTCAGGGTTCTCTTGCTTTGTCTGGCATTGATTCAACCACTTTTTCAATTCTTTATCATTAATAAATAATTTTAAGACAAATGATAGAGTCTAGTTATTTTCACTCATTTCTTCAAAGACAAAAACCAACTTGTTACATAAACGAATTGCCTTTGAATGAAATCAACTTTCTGAACAAGAAGAGAAGCGGGGTTTATCATGCACACTGCATACACTGATCTATCCAAAAAAAAATTCGGGACCGCAAGACAGTACACATTTTCATAGGGAAATTTTCTGGATTAAACGGACATTTGTCCTTATCAGTGCATCCGACCTCAAGACAAATAACTTGATTCCAATGGAGATACCCCCCCCCCCCCCTTTTCCCCTTTCGTCCCCCACCCCTACCCTATCTTGAATTTGTGTTCATCTGGAAATTTCACCTGAGATTTCCAACACACACAACCACACACGACATGCCCATACACACAAACACACACACACACACACACACACACACACACACACAACCAAGAAACCGCATTAGCACGTAATCCTTTCATCTTTTTTTTTCTAATCAGAAATCTTACGTAAACACGTGACAGATAGAACCAGAGAGAGAGGGGCAAGCAGATGTGTGGGTACGTAAAATATACGATAAAACACAAAGTCTATGAACACAATGACTGTATAAGAAGAAAGACTGTGTGAGTTATGGCCTTTGGGAATGGATTAATGATCCAGTTGGAATATTATAGTAATTAATATCACACGAGAAGGAATAATGTTTGCTTTATGAGTTATGGGATATGGAGGTCTCAATAGGAGAAGCAAAGCCGCCGTACTCTGGAAAATCCCATATTTTAGAATTTGGCCAGAAAACGCGACCTTCAAATATCGATGGATTTAAATGAAACCTTATCTCAGTCCCATGTTTGAGGGTTTGAGAGTTTTGCTAAGATGAGGGTCATTTAAATCGATCGATATTTGAAGGACGAGTTTTCTGGACAAAGTTTTAAATATGGGGTTTTCCAGAGTACGACAGAATGATGGTAGTGGTAAGGAGGGGGGGTTAAATGGGTAGGCAGAGATAGCAGGCGGGGAGGGTTGGAGGAGGAGGAGAAGAGAGGGAAAAGGAAGGAGTGTAGGAAAAGGGGAGAATATGAGAGAGAGAGAGATAGAGAGAGAGAGTGAGAGAGAGAGAGGGGGGGGGGAGGGGAAGGGATGCATGTATATTTTGTGTGTCTGTGAAGGATCCAGGGGGAAGGGGGAGAGGGAGAGGGAGAGGGAGAGAGAGAGAGAGAGAGAGAGAGAGGGAGAGAGAGAGAGAGGGAGAGGGAGAGAGGAGAGAGAGGGAGAGGGAGGAGGGAGGGGAGGGAGGAGAGAGAGAGAGAGAGAGAGAGAGAGAGAGAGAGAGAGAGAGAGAGAGAGAGAGAGAGAAAATCCCCTTTTAGGAATTCCATCCAACCCTGCAGTGTTGAATATTCATCAGTCTTTACATCGATAGCCCAAGAAGAGATTTTATTGACTCATTTCAGATACTCTGACGCACTCAAACTGAACACATTTTTACATTTTTTTTAATCCACTCACCCCACCCCCGCCCTCACCAAATCCAACATTTGACTTAAATATCGATTAATAAAGAAGACCTTTAACCTTTCAAGAGTCAGTTCCCGGATTCTATGGGATTTTTGTTTCCAAAAAGATGAATATTATCCTAATTTATCCACATCAAACGTTTGAAGAGCTTTCTAAAATAAAATTAATCATCAAAAGTTGACCAAAGTGGGAAAAAGGCGTTTTGTCGGGGCATGACTTAGGTTCATATTTCAACACTGTAATAATACTATAGACCAGAGCTAGACGAACCAGTGTTCATTGTCAATGGTTAAACTAGCCAGTTATGGCTCCAGTTGGTTGAAATTCCAATTCCTTGAACATGTCATGTCAATCACATAATATTGAAATTGATTTATGAGTGTATGTATTCGTGTATCTAATATTTCTACCGATATGTATATGTAATATGTGTATGTGTGTGATCATATGGGCACACACAAGAACACACACACTACACACACACACACACACACATACACACACAATGGGACGAGCTTTCAAACATCGTAATTTTTATTATTGTAATTCCATTGTATTTCCATAGCTCAGTTGGTACAGCACTAGCTTCATACACTGGGTCTGTTAGATCTGGCGGAAAGTACTTTGCGATATACTATCCAAAGGATAGCAAGCAGATGCTAGTGTCCGTTCCACGTTATAGAAACCAGGATAAACTTCGGCCCCATGGGCCCAACGGCTTTGAAGGGCTACTTTTTATTTTCCAAAACAACAGCGAGCCCATACTTATTTGGATGACCAGATCTGTAAAGAATGACATTTCGTAGATAAGTGTTACACTGCCGTAATTTCAAAGAACACAGTATGTGCTGTTTGGTTAACATTGCACATACTGTGTTTTTAAAAAAACAACGGCAGTACTACTGTCGTGAGACACGTAAAAAAGGTTAATGTCAAAAACATATTATTTCAAAATTACACATATCCAGATTTTTTCACACAGTTTATCAAATATCCCAAGAGTTTTCTTCTTGTTGGGTTCACAATTTTGCGCTAGTCGTGTAATAACCCTGATAAAATACGACAATGAAGACAATAGTTGCTGGGAGCACAATATCTGGTGCTGTGCGAGTTATGGTCTCCAGAGAATGGACTAATGGAGCGGATTGAAATAAACCATCACACAAAAAGTAATCATTTCGGTTTTTACGATTTATGAGGAGGAGGAGGAGGAGGAGGAGGAGGAGGAGGAGGAGGAGGAGGAGGAGGAGGAGGAGGGGGAGGAGGAGGAAGGGGGTTGGGGGAAATTATTGGAAAGGGGAGTGTGGATTGGAAGGGGGAAAGTGTGAGTTGTATAAGTATACGTGAGTGCGTGTGTCTGTGTATGTGTATGTGTGAGCCCGTATGTGCTGTTATTTGTTTGTAAGTTTGTTTGCTTGTTTGTTTGATAGGGAGACAGAGATATTGAGAGAGAGAGAGATAGAGAGAGAGAGAGAGAGAGAGAGAGAGAGAGAGAGAGAGAGAACACGAGAAGGACAGAATCAGACAGAAAATAGATTTAAAGAGTCAGAGATATTCAGGAGCAGAAAGAAAGAGAGAAAGGGGGGGGGGGCAGAATCGGACAGAAAAGAGGAAAAGGGAGAGGGGGAGAAAAAGAGTGAGAGAGAGAGAGAAAGAAAGAGAGAGAGAGAGAGAGAGAGAGAGAGAGAGAGAGAGAGACGGTAGCCTTTAACAAAATAGACCAAAACAAAAAAAAAAACAAAAAAAAAAAAAACAACCATTCATTTTCTCACCCCACACGACATAAAGTGAGTATGTATATGTATGTACATCCATTTCATTGTCCTATCCACACAACAACAGATTAGCTCCAAGACACAATTATTGACAATTGACTCATTCACTCCGATAGCCTGATAATATATATGTTTTAAAATTATTATTTGTGATCCGCCACACTTAAACAGTATTATATCGGGATAAACTAAGTGCTGCAAAAGCGTGTACATCGTCAATAGTATACACCTTTCGTTCATTGTTGTAGATTGTTGTAAAATATACACAAATCTTTTACTTGGACTTACTTGACTTATTGCCGATGGCCTCGTCCAGATCTTCGGACTGAGATGCGTTGGCAGCTCCTCTGACTTGTTCAGAGAGAGTTGTTTTTTTGCTCAACAATGCGGCTATGTGGTCCAGTGGAATGACACTCGCTTTCGGATCGGAAGGTTCTGGGTTCGAGCCTCGCTCGGCGCATAGTTGAGTCCTTTGAGAAGGCTCTTTACGCACATTCTCTCACCGTACTCAGGTGTAAAATGAGGACCGGATCGTTAACAGCGTTGTCTCTGTCCAAAAAAACGTGTGATATCGCCTAAAAGGCGTCGTGTCCCGTCCTAAATGTTAAATGTGGCTGTTGTCCAGGGACCCCTTATTAAGCGCTTTGAGCACGTTAAGTGAATATTGCGCTATATAAAAGCTCAATTTAACAATGTGAAATTGAATGTAAGCTTCAATTTCATAAACGAAAAGCAGATAATATTAAATTAAACATTACATTCAATTTCACATTGTTATTTATTTCTTCGAGCTTCGAGCAGCAACATTTACACTTATGACAAGAGTAGATTTCTGTCAAATCATAAGAGAATGCATGGAAGTCTTAAACCCGAGAATTCTTAGAATTACAGAATCAAGTCAGAGCTGCCTACTTTTAAAAAATTCGTAGTTTCGAAGGGAAAAAAGAAAAAGTCACTTCAAATAGCTTTAGAAATAATCAATTTGCCCTCAGCATGGTCCAAAAGTGCTCCAGAGTCCTGCATATGGGTTCTAAGAAGCTAAACTTTCCTTTTCAACAAGATTTATTGAGTCAAAGAGACCTATGCAGCTCTGTATCTGGAGCCAAAAATTCGTATTTCTACGAATTTTTCGTAGTACTAGGCATGTCTGTCAAGTTGTACTGTTGACAGGCTACGCATTGATTGGTGGCTCGTGTTTGAGTTACCTTGACGTCGTAGCATTCTAATGACAAGTGTGGATTTCTTTCAAAAACCATTACGATAATGTTAGAGAACACACAATCTATTAGAGGATGCTTTAAATCATGGTGAATTCTGAAGTCGGTTGGGTGTGTGTGTGTGTGTGTGTGTGTGTGTGTGTGTGTTTCTGTGTGTGTTTGTGTGTGCGTGTTTACTCTTCAAATTCAAGCTGACACGTCTCGTATTCCGTTGATTAAAATGTTGGAAATCAAAAGTTACTTTCGCAAACCGACCATGCCGTCTCATAAACTCGCGTAAATTCTTCACATCATTCATGTATATCTGATAACAACTATAGACTTCATGACGTTTTCACAATAAGTAATTAGCAGTATGAAATACTTCTCTCGTGCTCTGAAAAAGAAAACCAACCAAACTTTAAATTTTGCCCAGAAAACTCGTCCTCCAAATTCTATAGAGCGATTAAAATGCCCCTAAACCTGTCAAAACTCTCAAACCTGGGACAACAAGAATTAGGAATTGGGGGGGGGGGGGCATACGCCGGCCTTCATCATTTTCAAAACGAACATGTTCACTTTCTCTCTCTCTCTCTCTCTCTCTCTCTCTCTCTCTCTCTCTCTCTCTCTCTCTCTCTCTCTCTCTCTCTCCCTCTCTCTCTCTCTCTCTCTCTCAATCTCTCTCTCTCCCTCTCTCTCTCTCTCTCTCTCTCTCTCTCTCTCTCTCTCTCTCTCTCTCTCTCTCTCCCTCTCTCTCTCTCTCTCTTTGCAATAAAAAAAAGCCCGAGCCAAGTTTGTATTAAGCACACAATGTAGTACCGACTATCTAATCTTAAGAAATAAATGATCTTAAAAGAAAAAAGGTCTGATATATTTTTCTCTTTAAAAAGTACAATTCACGATGTCAAAATCTATTTACAATCCGGGAATTCCCATTGCAAGCGGCAATGAAATATGCCGGGGAAGAAAGTGCAGGCTCTATTAATACAACTAAGAACAAACCAAATCGAACGCCTAACATCGCTATTAACGATCTATCGCGGCAACAAAAAGAACTTAGGATCAGGATACAAAACACGAAAGACTCGGAAGAAATAATAAACCTGAAAACGGAACGAAACAAAATACTGCACTCAATTCGATCACTTACAATAAAACACAGAAACGAGGAATTAGACAAAAAAGTGGAAGACATAGAAAAGTCCAAAAATAACGCATCGTCTATGTTCAAAGCGACGAAATCTCTGAACCGAAAACAATTCGAGAACCCAAAACTACAGGATAAATTTGGCAAACAGACAACAAATCCCAACGATATCCTTGACAT
>NC_088366.1:22413752-22456252 GCF_034508935.2 Berghia stephanieae
AGAGGCAGACCATTGGCCACCAAGGGGAAGGACACTCTTGAAGAGGAGATGAAAAAGGCTGGAAAGACATGGAATGAGCTGAGCTGGCCGGTCCAAGACAGAGATGCCTGGAGGAAGTTACTCGGTGCCTTGTGTTCCACCGAGGAACCAAGAGAATAAGTAAGTAATTCACTCACTCCAACATAATACAATTTTGAGACGATATGTCAAAAACCGTGCGGCTATGTGGTCTAGTGGTAAGACACTCGCTTTCGGATCGGAAGGTCCTGGGTTCGAGCCTCGCTCGGCGCATAGTTGAGTCCTTGGAGAAGGCTCTTTACTCACATTCTCTCACCGTACTCAGGTGTAAAATGAGTACCTGGCTGTTAACCGCGTTGTCTCAGTACCAAAAATTTGTAATATTGCCTGACAGGCGTCATGTCTCGTCCTACATGTTATGTGTTGCTGTTGGCCAGGGATCCCTTGTAAAGCGCTTTGAGCACGTTTAGTGGATATTGCGCTATATAAAAGCTCAAGTTTAAGTTTAAACCGTCTCGAAACAGTAATATATCGGGGTTGAACCAGATGGTAAAAATAGACTCAAATCATGTTGTACAAAGTGAGTAAAAATGACATCTTTTATTTTGGAGAATGAGTTTTGGGTCTTAAACTATTAAAAATAAACCAACATTTTCTTATTCTATTCATTTTGATTTAAAATTAAGTGCGGTTATGTGCCCTTATGGCATGACAGTGGCCTCTGAGTCCCGCTCTGAGCGAGCATAATTAATTGAGTCCTTATAAAGGGCTCTTTACTCACTTTCTATCACCGTACTCAAGTGTGAAATGAGCACCTGCCCGTTATCAGCGCCGTCTATGTCGGGGGGGGGGGGAGGGGGAATTATAGCATCGCCTAACAGGCGTCCTGTCTCGTCCTACATTTATGATAAGTGTTCTTGTTGGCTATGGACCCGTTGTAAAGCGTTTTGAGTACGTTAAGAGGATATAGCCGTATATAAATTCTCAAGTTAAGTTAAAGTTGAATTCAATTTTCTTCGCGTAGTTCATTCATTCCGACAAACCGTTTAGATGCGATCGAGTCACAAATTAAAGTCTTCAAATCGCTTGACAAGGGGGTCCCACTCCTACCACAATACTAATTGAGTGGTCGGAATAGCGATTGGGAATACATCCGGAATTCCACAACACTACACAAGAGCGCGAGGATCTTAAATTAGTTCAATTCAATTCGATCCCCAGAAATAAACCTTTGAATTGAATTGAATTAAATTCAATTGAATTTAAATTAGTGTTGCCTTTATTTTGATTAGTGAAAGCAACCATTCATTGTAGTGTGGTTAAATCTACTCTTTTGTTGTTGTTGTTGTTGTTGCGGCTTTGTGGTATCGTAGTATGACACTCGCTTTCGGATCGAAAGGTCCTGGGTTCGAGCCTCGGTCGGCAGCGCACAGTTGAGAGTCCTTGGAAAAGACTCTTTACTCACATTCTCTCACCGTACTCGGGTGTAAAATGAGTACCTGTTCATAAACAGCATTGTCTCTGTCCGAAAAAAAATTGAAATATCGTCTAGCAGGCGTCATGTCTCGTTCTACATGTTAAGTGTTACTGTTGGCTAGGGATCCTTTATAAAGCGCTTGGAGCACGTAAGTGGATATTGTGCTATATAAAAGTTTTTTTTTGTTTTTCATTTGCTTTGTTTTTCTGTTTGTTTTTTGTTTTTTGTTTTTTTTTTGTGGGTTTTTTGTTTCTTGTTTTTCTTGGGGGGCGGGGGGGGGGGGGGGGGAGTTATATGGGCTTTTTTTTAAAACAGGGTTGGGGGGTCAACATTGTTCCGCACAGCCAATATTAAATTTTTATCAACGAGCACAGGATTACTGGCAAATCTGAAAATTATAAAACTATTTATTACTAATTGATGTACGAATAACTTGGCTAACTTTCTTGAATTAAGGTAATTCTATAAACCGTTTACTCAAATGAACATTGAGAAACTCTGCTGGAGCGTAATGCTCGGTCTCATCAATTTGACCTTTGGCCTTGAGAATAGCCCCCCCCCCCCCCCAAAAAAAAAAAATACGTTGTAGATATGTCACAAATCAGGGCAAATAATCTGTGTAACGATTATATGAATTTGGCCGAGCCAGAAAGAAAGTGTATGAACAAAAATACAAGATTTTAAAAATATAATCTCGCGAAGATCAATCTCCCTCGACTGGAGAGCGGGCGCGTACATTCAAACAAAGTCAACTTCTGACAGAATTTGTTGAAGCTGCAAAACATGTTATGTACAAATATACTCGTAGCTCGAGAGCTTTTCCAAATCAGGCCAAATTAAACCGGGGTCACGCCAGTATAAAGTATTAACTTTAGGAAAATCAAAGACTCATCTTCGATTCTGAACGAATTTGTCCACGATTAAAATCTTCTTCGCCGTGTAATAATCTTACCCAGACGGTAGTCTGAGAAAGTAAATTCCCTTTATTTATTCTTTTTTTTTTTTTTTTTTTTTTCAAAGGCAAAACCTTTATATTTGCCCCTACATCACATTTTAACCATAGATTACACAACGCTTTTTAACAGACAAATGGTATAGGCGACACTAAATGGCATTATCAACACGTTAAGCCAGTGTTCTCATAAATCTGAGTTAACATTTTGAAAAGTTAATGCGTTAAGCCCTTGGCCTCGAGCCATTTTACTGTGCTTTGAGGGAACACACACACACACACACACACACACACACAGACACACTCATATATAAATATATCGCCTAAATATATATATATATACACACAAACACACACACACACACACACAATTACATACACACAATTGGCAAATAGGATTTTTGTACGTCACACACTCCGTGAGGGGTTTATCACCCGAATTGTTTTGGCATAAGATTAATTGAAAACGGAATCTGGACAAATTTCAAGGATTTCCCCCGGGAGCTTCTCCCATTTATGCTCAAGGTTATGGTTAGCATGGAGAAAAGGGCGGGGGAGGGAGTGAGCGGGGTATTCTTTTGCGTGTGTGTGTGTGTGTGTGTGGTATTGTGTGTGTGTGGCAGTGTGTGTGTGTGTGTGTGAGTGTGCGCGTGCGTGTCTGCCGCTTTCTGATTTAGTGGTATGACTCGGCTTCTGAACTGTTGTTTCTGCTGTTTCTGCTGTCTCTGTTAACTCACATTCTCTCACCATACTCAGGTGTAAAATGAGTACGGTCCGATAACAGCGGCTCACGGGTGCCATGATTCACTCGACTTGGTCAGCGCTGCTGTTGCCTTACACTATGGGAATTCTTTAAAGCGTTTTAGCACATTTAGTGGATACTGCTCTATATAAATTTTCGTAAATTTAGTCTACGCGCATATTATGGTTTTGTTTTGTTTTTTTTTTTTTGTAGAGGGGAGAATGAGAGAGAGAGAGAGAGAGAGAGAGAGAGAGAGAGAGAGAGAGAGAAAGAGATAGAGATAGATAGATAGATAGATAGATAGAGAGAGAGAGAGAGAGAGAGAGAGAGAGAGAGAGAGGGGGGGGGGAGGGGGGTTGTGATGACTTCGACTTGGATAAAAATTGTAACTTTGTCTGTAGTTTTGCATGGTACTTGGTCGTAGCAGTGAAAGCTATTAATAATACTATGTGTTTTTTCAAAGCACAAATAGGTACATTGTACTAGATACAAAACCAACTTTTGCTCTGTGCGGAATGCTGCTGCTAAAGGCATGCATTGTGAAACATTAATAGATAATTCGTCTCCTAACATTAACAGTGTGACTGCTCATTTTAAAAAGCCAGTTGTAGCCATCAAAATAGTATAAATAAATAAATCAGAACCGAAAACCGTTTTTATAAATCATCACCTCAAAACTGAAGTGTAAAAAAAAAAAAGAGGCGAAGTGGCCGAGTGGTTAAGGCATTGCACTGTGATTAGGAAGGTCCCGGGTTCGAGCCCCGCTTCATGCACTTCGTTTGTTTGTTTTTCTTGGGCAAGATAATTAACACCCAATTTGCTGACTTGGATAACATGGGTGATTCTTGTTGACATCATACATCCTGTTTGATGGATTATCTATATTCCTTCACGGAATGCCTAGGCGACGGGATCTTGGGGTGCCTTTGCAAAAGGGCGTAATTAATATAGACATATATATATCCTGAGTTGAGCAAAATATCATAAAATGCCAAAAATGATTAAATAAATATATAGCATATATAGCAGATAAATGATGAGTGTCTTGAGAGTTTTTTATTTCATGATTGAAATTAAAACCTGTATTGATGTAGCGTTAACGAGCATCAACACAAGGTTTTAAATATAACGAGTGAAATTGAAACCGTAATAGAAGACAAGGGTATTTTTGATCTGCTTTATCCCACACATATCACAAGCTTTTTAAAGCTAGAAATTCTAGGCGAATAATGAAGATATACATTTTAAAGTTGTCATCGACGTGTGATTTGATTATTTGCAGGTCTGATATAATCCAATTTTTTTACGTCCTCATCGTTGTAGTAGAAATACTCATAAATACGCGAAAAATTTTCCATTACAACAATGTTAACCCTCTCCTTACCAACTATAGGAAAATCGTCACATTCGTTACGATACAACCAACATTTTTCTTATTCAAATTTCTCTTGTACATCATAAAATTTAAAGAAAATGAACAGTGTGTTGTAGAGCATGTTTTGTTAAAGAAATTATATATGGCAAGAACTTTACTGCTATTTGTGTCTGAGAGATAGAAAATATATTTTTGTGGTAGTTGGGTGAGAAGTTTTGGGGAAAATCCTGAAAATTACTGGTAATTGTTGTTTTTGTTAAAAAGGAATAAAATGGGAAAGTAAAAAGTTCTAGAATTACAACTAAAGCACCCAAGAAACGGGAAGACAAAATGGAAATTGGTTCAAATAGGAAACAGGTGTAGTTTCCAAAAGCACACTTGTTTGAAATCACCTAAAAGGCTTATTCAGACACAAGAACACGTCCCTACTAAGAGGAATACACTCATATGTTTACAAATCATATATAATATGTATACAAAACATAATACGGTGCAAAACAGAGAGATGACTTACAAGGGAAAAAATATCATCTCCCAAAACTAACTATACATTTAACTGTTTCCCTCTCAGTCAGGGTATCCGGTCAGGGCCAGGACAAAACCAAGTAATCTCATTCCAAGACAAAGACAGGAAGCAAGTTGGAAAACATAATATAGGGGGATAGAAGACAAAGTAAGTACCTCCCTGCCCACTATGGCAGAAAGTGACTGGTAAGGAGAGAGTTAAAGCAAGCCCAGAATAGCGTCCAGTTATCAGACCTGCTGATAAGGGCACGTCGGTTGTCACACTCGGTGGCATTCATAGTCGCTTTGCGAAAATTAAAAATTAAAAAAAAACTCCCGCAAAGTAATACAACCCAACCTTCATCACAATGAGTAAATAAAGATGGCCATTTTAAACAATACCATTTTTGCTTCATCAAAAAAGCGTTAAAACAAAAACAAAAAGATAATTGCACAAACAAACAAACAAACAAACAAAAAGAAAGAAAATGGTTAAAGAAAAACGATAAGGAGTATCTAAAGAATGTAAAACCGCGACGGGGAATCGAACCATCGACTCTGAAAGGGCGCCCATCAATGTTTTTGTTCATTCATCTTAACGACGCTACTACCACATTATCTCATTCGTCTGTAGTGTTTCATTAGTCCTGTTTTGTTGATAAAGGGGAAACCAACCCGAAACGTCCATTTTATCTGTTTTCGTATATCAAATTGAAGCTTACATTCAATTTCACATGATTATTTATCTCTTCGAGCTTCGAGCAGCAACATTTACATTACCCATAATATATGACATAATTTGTGGTTATGTCATTCAGTATCCATCCCCCTGTTCATCCCGGCGTAATAGTGATATCTCTATGAAAGGGTGACTCGCATAATATTATAAGAACAAAACAACGGGGAAGTCAAAAGCTGGTTGGAAATCGACCTACAAGCACTTTGTTGTTTTCAATCCAAAAGGTCTCTAATTTGACTTGTGACTGTAAATGACAGAACTGATAAATTCTTTTTCTTTAATTTTTTTATTTTATTATTATTATTCGTTTTGGCTAGAAAACCCTTTCAACTTCCGATAGATTGATTAAAGTGATCCCCCTATCCTCTCCCCTCTCCTCAACTTGTTAAAAACTTTCAAACCCGATTACTTTTAAAAGGCTTGGCTCTCTCTCTCTCTCTCTCTCTCTCTCTCTCTCTCTCTCTCTCTCTCTCTCTCTCTCTTTTCTCTCTCTCTCTCTCTCTCTCTCTCTCTCTCTCTCTCTCTCTCTCTCTCTCGATATAAAGGAGGTCTGATACACAATGAAGTTATTGATAACGTTGAAATATTTGATATATATGACAAACCACCACAAAAAAGGTATTACACACACACACACACACACACACACATATATATATATATATATATATATATATATATATATATACATGTGTGTGTATGTGTGTGTGCGTGTGTGTGTGTGTGTTTCGTGCAAAAGTTGTTTTGTTAGCGTTGGACAAAGTTGTTATATTGTCCTCTCTGATGTGAACATTGAATGAAGCACGAATTACTGGCGATTAACCTAAAACCGTTACACGTTTGACAAATTCAATCTTTGTCCTGAGCAGACTCCCAGGAGATCGATTTCAAATCGACAACATCGTGATTAAGTCGGATATAAATGACACTATTTACGCCAGGGCCCATAGATTTCGACAACGAGATAGGCATGGGACTTCTCTTATAATCCATAGAACGCTGCATTGTAGGCGAAATAACACGTGACCCATTAAGTTTATTTGTGGTAATTGTATTCAATAGCCTGATGTCACGTCACCCAGCAACGGCGAGCAGCGTAGTTCTAAACAAAGAAAATCGGTACTTGGCATCAAATCAAAAATCTCTATCTATAATATTACTTCTTTAAAGGTCATTCATTTTGAAACAATGGGCACAGTGAGACGAGAGTATAATATCTCGATTTCTAGTCTCCAACAAATTGCTTGCTTCTCTCTGAATCAGACAACGGCCAATCAAAAAGTACTTCCCGCCAATATCTCATAACATGTAGCCGACCGTGCTAACAGCACAACCCCTGCCAGGTGGACAGAGAAACCAAAATTATTTTTTATAGCATTAAAAACGACTCTACTGTCGTACACTAATAGAATATATGTGTCTTATATTTGCCACACAAAAAAATTCCCCTTCAAACACTAAATCCACTAATAGGGCTAACCCACACCGGAGACTGGCTCCGACGACCCGGCACTGCCGTCCTCTGCCGCCTTCCGGATAAAGACGTTGGGCACAGACAAAATACTAAGAATAAAGAGAAGTGCCGCTAGACCTACCCAAACCAAGCTGAAAAAAACAAAAAAAAAAAAACAAAAAAAAAACGACATAGGACGCCGGGTGCTTGGTATGGGTAGGTCTAGCGGCTCTTCTCTTTATTCTTAGTATTTTGTCCGTGCCCGACGTCTTTATCCGGAAGACGGCAGAGGACGGCAGTGCGCCGGGTCGTCGGAGTCAGTCTCCGGTGTGGTTTAGCCCTATGGCCTATGGTCGTCCGGGGGACTTGCGTGAAGCAGAAGTTACAGTCTTCCTCCATGCATGCCTGTTGCTAGCACTATGTAGCAGCTCCGGAACTGTTACTTGTGTCTATACCTTGTCGTGGTGTATGAGCTTGCGTGCCCCTTGGGCCAGACTAAAGTAGGCACCCCGGACCTTGGCCGGACAACGCCTTATCGTAATGAAAGACGGAGAAAGAGACAACCATCGGGCTCAGAGACCTGTCGAGACCACGCAAGTGGTGGAGACAAGGCCCGGCCCCCACATCGATATCATCGATACAGGCAAAGAGTGTGAAGGGTAACGTAGTTACCAAGAGCTCTCACTTCTCTTAACCGCAATGCTATTGTCGCGTGCCAGGCGAGACAGCGAGGTGGGTGTGCTCCGCGTGTATCATGCGCGCTAGGCTTACTGATACAATGAAGAAAATACGAGTAGAAGACGGAAGATGCTTGGCTTCACCAAAAGCGGGAAGTGAGAGCTCTTGGTAACATAACAATCGTTACCTACACGCTCTTTGATACAGGAAAAGCCCATAGATAACACCCGTGGAAAAGCCTGACCACGTTCGGATTCAGCTCGGAGAGGAGATGGGCGCCGCCGAGTTCATCAAGCCCACCGAAGGGACATGCTTTTGAAGAAGAAGTCAGACATAATCACCAAACTACAAACCCAATCATTTCCACAGACAAAACGTGATCTACCATGTGGCGATCTGGATTAGACGGAATGAACTATCAGGGAAAATGATTTTAATTAAATTGTTTTAAAGATCAGAATTCATCTGCCTTTATTCATTATTGTTAAATGTGTTGATATAATTTTTTATTCAATAATTCATGATAACAGCTATTTTTCGTCTCTGTATGCACGTTTTGGTGCATGTATGTGTCGTTGCGAGGGTATGTTTGTGTGCGCGATTGTATACATGGGTGTCTGTACAAAAATGTTTATAATGATGTTTTACAATTTTGTGTGCGCCAAGAGCTGTTTTGTCAACGGGATTGGACGCTATACAAATAAACTTTATTATTATTATTATTATTATTATTATTATTATTATTATTATTATTATTATATTATTATTATTATTATTATTTATTATTATTATTATTATTATTATTATTATTATTATTAATTGTGGAATTTATTATTTTAAGTTTAATACACAATATTTATTTCCTCAATTATTTGTTTAAAATTTAACTTTTTTCGTTAATCTTGTAATTCAATAATAAGCATCATTTTATCTTCACACCCAATCCAATACAATCCATTAGTCATTTCACGCTACAGATAGTTTGCACTAGGCTAAGAAGCTCACAACATTCCCATCCGGAAGTATAACGGGCCAACACACAAATTCATGTGTAACCCTGAACGTCTATAGTCTGCATAAAACTGCTAAGTGAGAATTGGATTCAATAGTCTGATGTCACGTCGCCCAGCAACGGCGGCCATCGTAGTTCTAAACAAAGATAATCGTACGTTTTATTCTTCATGCTGACTAGAACTTTTCATATGTCTTGTGATCAGAATGTGTAAAAGTCAAAACATGATCAGATTTATGTTTTTTCTCCTCTGGATACGATTTTATGCTCGTCGGAGAAATATTTCATAATGGCGTCCGCCATTGTTCCGATAGTTTAGAGCCAGTTACTAAGTTACCATGCGTCATTATGGGGGAAGTGACGTTACGACTGTTGAAGCGTATTACTCATATACGCGGATGGCAAAAAAAAAAAAAAAACAATAAGAAAGACCCGAGTGACGTCAACTTTTTTCTATCTATAGAAACCAAGTTAAACCGTAGCCATCGTTAACATAAAGCCTGCCACTAGAACCGTAGCCATCCTTAAGTTATAGCCTGACACTGAAACCCAAAAACACTGGCATTTTGAAGTCATTATTTGGTTTTTGCACCGCTTAGTGGGTTGTCTTTAGTAGTGCTCATGGAAACAAGTGATCCCATTGGTTGAACTATTGAATACAACTCACGATTTGTTTTCTTTTGTGGCCAAAGACTGGCATTTTGACGTCATTATTTGGTCAGTGTCGGGCTATAACTTAACGATGGCTACGCTAGAACCCTCCAGGACTGACAGTTTGACGTCATTTTCTAGGTTTGTGCAGCGTCTAGTGAGTTGTCGTCAGTAGAGCTCAAGGAAACAAGTGATTCCATTGGTTGAACTCTTGAATACAATAGTCGTCCTGCCCATACTCCTCTACAACTGCGGCACATGGGGACTAACAAAATCAAACATAGAAAAATTAAACGCACTACACAGAAAACATCTAAGAACAATGTTAGGAATATATTGGCCAGATAAAATATCAAATGACGAACTATACGAACGCTGCCAAAAGAGACCAATCAGCGACACCATCAAATACCAAAGATGGAAACTTTTCGGACATATTCTTAGGCGAGACGAGTCAATCCCTGCACAAACGGCCATGGAGGAATACCTGTCACAGAATGGCAAAAAGTACGCTGGCAGAACACCCACCTCACTCCCAACATCACTAAACCAAGATCTTCAACAGTACTACAAACAACACCTAGACTCATCACAACACGACCAAACAGCCAGCACCCAGCAAAATCAAGAACCATCTCTTCCAAGACACCTCCATACCAAGAAAGACCTCTCTCAACTAAAACTACTGGCACAGGACAGAGAGAAATGGAGAACCATCTCTTTAGAAATCGTTAGATCCACTTGAACAAAAACAGTTCACGGCAAGCGCCATTAGGACTGCGACGCCTTATCATTATATTGAATACAACTCACGTGGTCAAAGATTTGTCTTTAGACTTCATTTTTTTGGTCAGTGTCAGGCTAAAAGTTAACGATGGCTACGGGTAAAGTCCGGCTCTGTGGGCGTCAAGATTCAGAAGGACTACCTACTTTCCAATTATCCGATCCAATCCAACCGTAGCCATCGTAAAGTTATAGATAGTTCGAAGATGACGTCACTCAGGTCTTTGTTATTGTTTTTTGCCATCCGCTTTTATGAGTAATGCTCATTGAACTGTATTAACCTAACTATACACGTTCATGGATACACACAGTTTTGTGTGTTGGTCCGTTATACTTCCGGATGGCAATGTTATGAGCTTCTTAGCCAAGCGCATACTATCTATAGCCTGACACTGACCAAAAAATGACGTCGAAATGCCAGTCTTTGGCCACAAAAGAAAACAAATCGTGAGTTGAATTCAATAGTTCAAACAATGAAATAACTTGTTTCCATGAGCTATACTAACGACAACTTACTAAGCGGGACAAAAACCAAATAATGACGTCAAACTGCCAGTCCTTTTGGATTTCAGTGTCAGGCTCTAACATAAAGATTGCTACGGCCTGACACTGACCAAAAAATGACGTCAAGAGACCAGTCTTTTGCCACAAAAGAAAACAAATCGTGAGTTAAATTCAATAGTTAAACCAATGAAATTACTTGTTTCCTTGAGCTATACTAACGACAACTCACGAGACGCTACAGGAACCTTACAAATGTCGTCAAACTGCCAGTCCTGGAGGGTTCTCGTGTCAGGCTATAATATAATGTTAACGATGGCTACGATCCAACCCAATCCATACTGCTGTTACAGCTTCAAATCTGAAGATTGTTACAACATGTATGCGGTGTGGGGCGGTTTTAGGTTATGGCCCTGTATGTATCACAATAATTATGTCTTCCTGTGACAGAAATCTCTTCTAATTGACACGTAAATGGCCCATGACTGTCAGAATTTATTGAGTTGTCGAGAAAGGTGGGTGGTGGGATGGGGGAGGGGGCGTGTGCATTCACTCTTTTTGTTGGTTTGTATGTTTTTTTTTTTTGTTTTTTTTTTTGGGGGGGGGGGGGGGTGTTTTTTTGTTTGTCTTGTTTTGTTTTGTTTTTGTTGGTATGTAGTATGTTTATTCTTTTTTTTGGTTTTTGATTTTGTTTTTTGTTTTGTATTTTTGGGGGGTTTTTATTTCCATTTTTGTTTGTTTGTTTGTTTGTTTTTTATTGGGGGTGGTATTTAATTAGGAGAGCGGTTTATTCTAGCATAACTAATACATAACCCATACATATAATACCGTTTTCATACGATTGGTCCCAAATAGTAAGATGAATGGGAGGGAGGTAGGGTTGGAGTCGAATCGAAATCCGCGTGGAAGGGGTTAATATCTCATGCCTTATGAAGAAAAGAGTCCAGACGACCGATTATAAGAAAGTTGTGCAGCCCCTTCTTCTATTGATAGTTCGAAGTTGACGTCACTCAGGTCTTTGTTATTGTTTTTTGCCATCCGCGTTTGTGAGTTGTTCTCACTAAACTGTATTAACCAGACTATAAAAGTTCATGGATACACATAGTTTGTGTGTTGGTCCGTTATATTTCCGGATGGCAATGTTGTGAACTCCTTGGCCAAGCGCATTCTATCTATAGATAGTTCGAAGTTGACGTCACTCGGGTCTTGGTTATTGTTTTTTGCCATCCGCGTTCATGAGTAATTCTCACTGAACTGTATTAACCAGACTATAGATAGTATGCGCTTGGCTAAGAAGCTCATAACATTGCCATCCGGAAGTATAACGCACCAACACACAAAACTGTGTGTATCCATTAACGTTTATAGTCAGGTTAATACAGTTCAGTGAGCATTAGTCATAAACGCGGATGGCAAATAATAATAACAAAGACCTCAGTGACGTCATCTTCGAACTATCTATAAACGATCATGCTTACACACAGTTTTGTGTGTAGGCCAGTTATACTTCCGGATGGCAATGATGTGAACTCCTTAGCCAAGTGCATACTATCTATAACAGTAAGTGCATAATATTATCGTTTCAGTTCGGCCAGAAACGTTGACATACAGTATCTGTTGAATTTTTTAAAAATGACCCTCAACTTGTCCAAAAGTTTCCAATCTAATAAAACCTGAGACTTCTTTTAACTCTAACGGTTGAGTCTGTTTGACATGATGATGTTTATTTTAATCAATCGATATTTGAACTAAAAGTAAACTGGCCAACGCTTCATCAGTGGGGACTTTCCACCTGTCCAACATGTACACATGTGGGTTAGAACCCGAAACTGCAGAGCATCTAGTTGAAAGGTATGTTGTGACGAAGCTTCCGGGCAGTTTCGCGACGGTACACGAGTGTGGTAGGGACTTTGTTGATTGGGTCGATCGTCAGAACGTAATAGTGAGAGCACCATTAGAAGCTGCTGCAAAAGTGTAAAAAGAAATTAAAACAAAAAAAAAATTATTTTATCACAGTACTAAGATGTGGTTCTGTGATAATGAGCTGTGGGATTTGTATTTCTTGATGCCCTCGGCTCGGCCAACTAAGCGGAAAAGAACCAAAAAAAAAAAAAAAGGTGGGGGGCGGGGGGGGGGGGGGGGGGGTGAAGACATTAATTCTGGTAAATTGGTTTCATTAAATCCAGTAAATGTAATTTGACGAGTTCAGTTAGAAGAAACAGTAGGATATGATTATCCCTTTTTATTCTAAGCCTCGGGTACTAAGATAAAATCGTATACTGTCGCATTTCTATTTTGCTTTGTATTTCTGTTTCTTTTATCATCTGCATCAATCTATATTATTTTTTTGTTTGTTGATGTTGGTGCTGGAAGGCGGGGCGGGGGGGGGGGGGGTTTAGGACGGGGAGAACTCAAATGAGTAAGTTAACTTGAGCTTTTATATAGCGCAATATCCACTAAACGCGCTCAAAGCGCTTAACAAAGGATCGCTGAACAACAGCAACACGTAACACATCGAAAGAGACATGACGCCTGTTAGGCGATATTTTTTTAAAAATTCCGACAGAGACAACGCTGTTAACGGCCAGTAGGTATTCATTTTACACTTGAGAACGGTGAGAGAATGTGAGTTAAGAGTCTTTCCCAAGGACTCAATCAACTATGAGCCGACTATATATATATATTATATATATATATATATATATATATATATATATATATATATATATATATATATTGGTTATGGTAGAAAATAAACACACATTACTCATATTGTAAAAAAAAAAAAAACCCACAAAGTTCGTATTTCTTATCATTTTAGTTCTAAATTCACTTTCCTGGGTTCGAATCCTCCCGACATAATACCAAGTTAACGATTGTACTCGTCAAGTTGTACGAACGATCACGTGATCAAATTTTCTTTCCCGTTCTCTCGTCACAACAATTCAGAACGAAGATGAAGAGCCTGCCTTTCACGTTAGAAGATGAAAACGGTTAGGAATAATTGTGCTTTGATATTTAGATATCATTTTACGATAAAAATAAAATATGTTGTAGAAATTGCGATTTGATCCTTTTTCATTTGCGGGTGTAAATCGTTGACATTGCACTTTGTTTGGTAAAAATCGGACAAAAATTACGACTTTGGTGATAAAAAATGACTTTGATGACAATTATTGTAACTTTAAAAATTATTGTGAATAATTTATGACTCCCTTAATTGTGTGCCGATTTTGTCATTCGTGCTATCAATTTTATTGTAATAGAGAGATAGGAACTTCCGAGTTATTATTTCTGATGCGAAATTATTACTTTGTATAATTATAGTTGGTAAATAATTTTTAAAAAATAGAATTGTGAGTCGGGCGTCCGAAGTCTCCGACCAATCACAGGCTCTCTAACCGGCCGGCCGAAACAAAGACTCTTCTCGCCGTCCATCTATTACACTATTGTTATGCAAAAATGTAAGACCTTTTCGAGTAGGCTTAATAGCTAAAATTTAAAAGTAAAAAATATAGTTCTGAGGAATTTGAAAGTCACGTTGCTGAAATCAGCTTGAAAAAAAAAGAACATTGGTTCTTATTTCAGAAAAATCGGTTGAAAACCAACTGTCTTACGAATAAATTTGATTTTTTAAATCCGATTTGTATATTTTAGCTTTTTAAAGCAACTATTTTATTTATCGGTCGATTTGCTTGATTTTTATCTCATTTTTTACATCTCAATGAGACGAACACGTTCATGTACTCGTTTGATTCAAAAGAGTTTAAAACACAAATTTCGTTTTTAGATTGCGTCCAGCCTTACTAATTAATTCATGAGCGTTGAGACAGTGACGCAACCATTACATACAAAACCTCGTGGTCCAAGCCACAAGGATTTTGGTGTTATACAGTCACTTGTCACTTTCGGTCAACCGTGTCCTTTGAAGGTGTACCGCCTTTATGAAGGCCTTCAAAGATATGCAGCATCGGTACTACCGAGAGCTCTCTGGTTCATGGCGTCGAGATGTGATGTAAGAAGGCTACATCCCGGTAACTTGTTCCTCGTATCTCGTCGATCCGTACGATTTCGTTAAGAGTCTAATACTGTTTTGAAACGGTCGGTCACTTATTAACTTTTTTTCTTAAGTAAAAGCATATTTTATAAAATCAACAACAAACTTCCAACAAATCAAATCCAAATAAACTTTCCAAAGAAAAATAAAAAAATAAAAAAATAAAATAAAATAAACATAAGAAAAAGAGAAGAAGAAAAGAAAAAGAAAATATTCAGAAATACGCATGAAAATAAATTTAAAAAGTATCGAAAAATTAGAAGAGATTTTTATGTAAGAAACGAAAATCAATTACCAAAATAACAATTGCTATTACAATAACTGATGTATGAAATAATGAATCAAAAATAGCTTCTCATCTATCTATTCCTGCGTAGCTTGGAGACAGCGGATAAAATTCTCTGGCAATTTACTAAATTGTCGCCTTTGGGCAAAGTAAAGCCGGTAAATGACGGCTTAATCCATAGTTCCTCGACGAGGAATAGAAGGAATGGCCTCAGACAATGTCACTGAATTAAGAACTCGAGTACTGGTTAGAAGCATTCGATAAAGCAAGGTGATCCAAACCAATTGTGAAGGCCTATTCAGATTTTTCTACCGTGGAACGAATACTTTAATGCTTCTTAAAACGAATCAGGAGAATTTTGTTGTTTTTTTTTTTTTGTTTTTTTTTTTTGTTTTTTTTTTTTTTTGTTTTTTTTTTTTGTTTTTGTTTTTTTTTAATTTGGGGGGTGGGGGTGTTATATTGGGTTATTTTTTGGTCTTTTTTTGTGGGATTTTTGTTTTGATTTGTTTTTGTATTGTTTTTTTTTTTTTTGGCAAACCAAATAGGAAATTGTCGTAGAACTCCCCCCGGACCCCCCCCCCACCACCACCACCACCACCACCACCACCACCCTTCCTCTTCTTCTCTGTTTTTAAACATTCTGACCATCATGAATAATACAAAACGGTGCCAGACGTAAATACCATAGTCATCTTGACAAAGTTTACTATGAATACGTAATAGGTCATACGGAGGAGAAAAGGTGAGGAGGGGGGGGGGGGAGGAGGAGGAGGAGGGGGCATCCTTGGCGTTAACCTTCTACGGACAGGGCTGCATTTCAGCCCTACCATAAGAAGATTTATTACCTTTTTTGTCACCAAGAAACTAGTGATTTGCAATGGATGCATTCATCATCATTGCTAACTACCGCTGTCTTGGTGAAATCGGGCTGAATTCCTCAGTTGCAATCACATATAAACATACATGTTATTATCATAATGGAGGAAATTGTCACGGAAAATCTAACCAGAGCAAGGCTCGAAAGGGTTAAGTCCTTCGGTGGAAATGTTTGGGTAAAGGCTGAGGGATTAATCTTTTTATCGTAGACAGCTCTTTAGAAACTTGCCAAACAGAAATGTCGAAATATGACGAAAGTTCCATTAATCAGCAGACGAAATACAATACTTACCGTGATAAATGTTGAACCAGAAAAAACAACAAACAAACGATATAACGAAATCAGCTAAGATCAGTAAAAGGACAGAAATCTTTCTTTTGGTGACGTCGGCAAAGCGAGATGAGATCTTGTAAATGCTAATTATAGAAAAACAACAAAACTTAGTAAATATCATCAACGGATTTGTGTTACAAGATCTTTAACGAATGACTTTCTGTTTGCAACATTTCAAAACCGTAATCAAATTGACAAACCGCCTGAAAACCGGCAAACGATATTATTATGTCAGGATGACCCTGATGCTTAAAATTGATGTTAACTTGAAAAATTTGAGTTAAAACGAAGTGTAATTTTTTGAAGGTCTAATAAGCCAAATAGTTATGGGGCTCAGTGTTGTATTGGAAACACCGCTCTCGATTCAAACCAACAAAAAGCATTGTCCATCACAACATTGTTAAAACAAGCGCATAATAGGGTTGAATAGTCACGTCCGCGCAGCAACGGTGAGCTTGGTTCTGAACAAAGAAAATCGGTACTTTTTATTCTTCATGCTGGCTAGAACTTTTTCACATATCATGTGATCAGAATGTATAAAAGTCAAAACATAATCAGACTTATAATGGGTTTTTTTCTCCTCTGGATACACTTTTATGCTCGTTGGAGAAGTATTCCATAAGGGCGTCCGCCATTGTTCCGATAATTCAGAACCAGTTACAAAGTTACTATGCGTCATTACGAGGGAAGTGACGTCACGACAGGTGAAACCTATTTTATTCGGCTAGCAGACCTGTAAATATGTCTACACGTAGAATTGGTTTCTGTGGCCATGATGTGTACAACAATGATCAATCAGATCAAGACAGCTTTGCGGGTTTTAATTAATTATATTGATGTTACGCGTTTAGGTAAAATACTAACAACATCCGCCAGCCGGATATACCATACCACAAAACTATGAGGAACCTTAAACGTTTATAAGTCTGACTGATATAATTTAGTGAGAACTAATACTAATAATTAAAATAGTTGTATAAAGACAATAACAAACATCTTAATGACGCCAATACTCTTCAACAGTCGTAACGTCACTTCCTTCCTAATGACGCATGGTAACTTAGTAACACTGGCTCTAAACTATCGGAACAATGGCGGACGCCCGTGTGGAATATTTCTCCGGCGAGCATAAAAGCGTATCTAGAGGGAAAAACCCATAAATTTGATCTTGTTTTGACTTTTACACATTCTGATCACAAGGCACATGAAACGTTCTAGCCAGCATGAAGAATAAAAAGTAATGATTTTCTTTGTTTAGAACCAAGATGGCCGCCGGTGCCGGGCGGCGTGACATCAGACTACTGAATCCAATTTCGTTCCATCAATAAATACATTCCTGTCGTCATCAAACATAACTTTTTTTTAAAATTACTATATTATAATATCGAGCAATGCTTTTTTCCCCCCAGCAAATGTTGTCCTATCCCACAGCAGCACAGCAGTACGTTGGCTGTTGTCCCAATTTCTGCTCCGTTTGCACTTTTTTCACCACCACATTTCCATTAGAGCTTTTCAAAAAACAAAACAAACCAAAAAAAAAACAAAAAAACACACACACACACAGTGAGAGATGAAGATGTTTTGAAGATGACATGGGAAGGAGTCTGGAGAGGATGTAATGATGAGGATAGGGAGGAGACAACGTCATTTTGCTCCTTGGGATGGAGAAATCGATTCAATTCAATTTCACTCCTCGTGTTCTCTGGTTTAAACTGGTCGTGATATTGAGTGAATGCATTATCTACCAAATTCAGTGCCTTAAGGTTACGGACAAAAAAAAATTTAAAAAATAAAATATATATAATATATATATATATATATATATATATATATATATATATATATATATATATATATATATATAGACGCTCAGATAGCCACGCCACTCGGACAGTCGTCATCATGTAAACAATGGCAGCGATTGGTAAACATAGCAAATTACACAGGTTTTATTATCGATGGTATAGATAGTATGCAGATGACGTCACTCTGGCTTTTGATATGGTTTTTGCCATCCGCGTTTGTGAGTTGTTCTCACTAAACTGTATTAACCAGATTATAAAAGTTCATGGTTACACAGAGTTTGTGTGTTGGTCCGTTATACTTCCGGATGGCAATGTTGAGAACTCCTTGGCCAAGCGCATTCTATCTATAGATAGTATGCACTTGGCTAAGAACTTCATAACATTGCCATCCGGAAGTAAAACTGGCCAACACACAAAACGGTGTGTAACCTTGAAGGTTTATCGTACAGTTTAGTGAGAAGTACTCATAAAGGCAGATGGCAAAAAAACAATAACAAAGACATGATTGACGTCATCTTCGAACTATCTATATATAGAATGAAGTTGACGTCACTCAGGTCATCCACGTGTATGAGTAATTCTCACTAAATTGAATGAAACAGACCACCACCCTCCACCGCCCGCCACAGCCACAGCCACCGCCACCGCCACCACCACGTTTCAAGTCGTTTTAACTTTCATACCATCCCTTTTTTTCAAATTAGGAACAACCCGATATATACTGTTTTGAGACGATTGGTAACTTTTTCTTTCATAATTTGACTATTGATAATAAAAGCTTCAGGTCATACATAACTTGTTTTTGTTTTTGTTTTTTGTTTTTAATTAGGATTGTTTTACCGGGAGTTTAGTACCGGTGAGTATTCGATCTAAACGCATGCCGTCAATACCGTAACACTTCTAAATACAAGAGCAGTAAAGTGGAGGGAAAACATTCTGTATATTATGTGCGTGTGTATGTGCGTGTGTATGTGCGTGTGTGTGTGCGCGTGTGTGTGTGTAAATGTGTGTGTTTATGGATGTGTGGGAGTGTGTTGAAGATTTTGACAAACTAAATTGGGAATCATCTCGATTTATCGGTAACGATAGTATGCGCTTGGCTAAGAAGCTCACAACATTACCATCCTGCGGGAAATTAACGGACCAACATACAAAACTATGTGTAATCGTGGTCGTATAGTCTGGTTAATACAGTTTAGTGAGTACCGTATTCTATCTATAGGTAGAATGAATTGACGTCACACAGGTCTTTATTATTGCTTTTTGCTATCCGCGTTTATGAGTAATTCTCACTAAACTGTATTAACCAGACTATCAAATTTCATGGTTACACACTGATTTGTGTGTTGGTCCTTTATACTTCCGGATGGCAATGTTGTGGGTTTCTAAGCCAAGCGCATATTATCTATATTACGAAGTTGAAGTTTCTGAAAATAAATGAAGGGGGGGGGGGGGGGGAAGGAAGAGACCCTTGTAAGTGTATGGTTTATTATTGGGAAAACATGAGACAGAGTAAATTTAACCTGTCAACTCAGAAACAAAAACAACAATTTACAGTCCAATTTCTGGATCAAACGCGTCCATTGATTGGAATGATACGATACAGAGCTGCTCTGCCTTACTCTGAACAAACGTATATTCGAAAATTTGGCCAGAAAACTCGTCCTTCAAATATCCATCGATTTAAATTACCCTCATCTTGCAAAAACTCTCAAATCTGAGACTTTGTGAAGTCCCAGGTTTGAGAGTTTTTGCCAAGATGAGGTTCATTTAAATCCATCGATATTTGAAGGACGAGTTTTCGGGCCAAAATTTCAAATATGCATTTTTCGAGAGTACGGCAGTGCAGGGTGTGAAACAAAACAAAAACACCCACGCGTGTGCACTCACTTATACACACACACATACAAATATACACACACACACACACACACACACACTATTATAATATAATTGAAAGAAAAACAGTGATTATTGAAAAGACTTCAAATGAATACTATGTAGAATCCGACAGAAATAAACCATAACATTATAACTAATAAACTTAAAACACAACAACACAACAACAACAACAACAACAAGTCACATTTCCGACCTCGAGTGTGAACTATACTTAGCGGATGGTTTGATAAAACGAATAAGACTCCATCAGATCAAAAATAAAATCATCTGCCCAAACCATGCTCGGCTGACTTCAGACGAATTCGAAACCAATCTTTTGTTAGTGTGTCAAGTCGTAGCCATCGTTATCTTATAGATAGAATGCGCTTGGCTAAGAAGCTCAAAACATTGCCATCCGGAAGTATTACGGACCAACACACAAGACTGTGTGTATCCATGAACGTTTATAGTCTGGTTAATACCGTTTAGTGAGAATTACTCATAAACGCGGATGGCAAAAACAATAATAAAGGCCAGAGTGACGTGATCTTCGTTCTATCTATAGATAGTTCGAAGATGACGTCACTCGGGTCTTTGTTATTGTTTTTTGCCATCCGCGTTTATGAGTAATGCTCACTGAACTGTATTAACCCGCCTATAAACGTTCATGGATACACACAGTCTTGTGTGTTGGTCCGTAATACTTCCGGATGGCAATGTTATGAGCTTCTAGCCAAGCGCATACTGTCTACAGATAGAATGCGCTTGGCCAAGGAGTTCACAACATTGCCATCCGGAAGTATAACGGACCGACACACAAACTCTGTGTAACCATGAACTTTTATAGTCTGGTTAATACAGTTTAGTGAGAACAACTCACAAACGCGGATGGCAAAAACAATAACAAAGGCCTGAGTGACGTCATCTGCATTCTATCTATAGCCTGACACAAGAACCCAAAAGGACTTGTAGTTTGACGACATTTTGTAGGTTTGTGCAGCGTCTAGTGAGTTGTCGTTAGAAGAGCTCATGGAAACAAGTGAGGTTAACCTATTGAATACAACTCACGATTTGTTTGTTGTTTTTGTTTTTTTTTTTTTTGGTTGTTTTTTTTTTTTGGGGGGTGGGGGGGGGTTGTTTGTTTGTTTGTTTGTTTGTTTTTTGTGGTCAAAGACTTGTCTTTTGCCGTAAGTTTTTGGTCAGTGTCAGGCTGTAAGTTAACGATGGCTTTTGTCAAGTGCTCTACAAACTTGTTTTTCTGGGACCCTTTGTCAATCCAATGGATTCGAAATCGTCACCTAACGCAGACCTGGCTCCTTGAAAATTTAAAAATTCGTAGGTTATTTTTGTTAGGATTTAAAAGTAATAGTCGATGTAATTCACTTTGGGAGCGATCTATATTCATGTTTTCGTCCAACCGAGTCCTCAATCACATGATTTGTTGAGGTCCAAAGATTATATATTTCTTAACAGATGTAAACACACTGCTTTGTTTATGAAAGTTGTACATATGCCCATGTGCCAAGCTGAACAAAACGACAAATCGTGACGTAAGATACTTCAAAAGCTGTGAAATCTTTTCACTTTGAGGGTCATTTTGAGCACGCTTTGCAATGTGACAAATGACCTCGAGCACATGGAAAGGGGAAAAAAGATCATGCTCATTAACCATCCCAAGGGTCAAATAATCTTTCTAAATCGTTAAAATTATATTGTCTGAAATCAGCTTTCCTTTTCAATACGTTTGGACGACTGAGATGTGTTCAGGAAGTTCTGAAATTGAAGCTGAAATTTCGTAATTCTACGAATTTTTCGTTTGTTAGGCACGTCAGCTTGCGTGAGAATTTCGAATCAATCCAAAACAACACGGTAATAATAATGGACGTGACAAACAGAACCGGAAGGACTTAATGGTTTCATTCAGATGATGTTCTGTTCAAATGTAATGGTTCTGTCGTTATTTTAATGCATCTCAAGCAATGGAATTTAGGATATGGACCATATTATGGTACTGCATTGGCCCATCGCGTCTATTATTGAGGGCGGTTACGTCACAGAGAATCAGGCAAACGATGTTTTTTTTTTGTTTTGTTTTGTTTTGTTTTTTTTTACAGACCGGCATGGAGGTAGTAAAATATAGGAATTAAATTCACTCTTATAAAAGATACAAAACAAAGTAAACGATGTTTCGGCCTTTAGCCTTCTTCAGGTTTACGTAACGTCGTTTACTTTGT
The DNA here is from genome assembly GCF_034508935.2 of Berghia stephanieae. Taxonomy (NCBI): domain Eukaryota; kingdom Metazoa; phylum Mollusca; class Gastropoda; order Nudibranchia; family Aeolidiidae; genus Berghia; species Berghia stephanieae. Next base: position 22,436,111 of record NC_088366.1, read on the forward strand.
TTGGTACCTTTTATAATTACCTGAAAAAGGCCAAAGGTCGAAACGTCATTTGTATCTGTTAGCAGAGTCATTACTCCCTTATTTTACTATACATTTTATTGACTCATTTGGGCACCTCTAGATTTTTGTGAAAACCATACGACACCACACATCTCAATGAAGAGATGTAGGACATTGCCACCTCTCGTCGCAGTCGACGTGTCCTTATTTGAAGGTCTGATAACCCGAAATGTTATGGTCTCATTGTTTTTGTAATGGAAATACTCTCAAACCAAGGAAAAATATTGTCCAATACAACAATTATAAATCGGGCCCATAATAGCGCATAGCGTTCGGTTATCAGACCTGCAAATATGTGCGCCTAGGTCGCAGCGAAAAAACCGTATTAAATAAATAATTTAGATTGATACAATTCAAAAATCTCATGAACGGAAATCGCGAATCCCTTGTGGTGTGTACAAAACGTTTTGGCATGGTTCACATTAATTTAAAAGAAGGGGATGCGGGGGGTTTAGTGTATTGCTCGTTTTTTTTTTTTTTGTTTTTTTTTTTTTTTTTTTTTTTTTTTTGGGGGGGGGGGGGGGGGGAGGAGGGGATTGCTGTTCATTGGAGGTCATTGCGTGAATTTGTGTGTATGTGTGTGCATGTGTGTGTGTGTGTGTGTGTGTATTTCAGTTGTTTGTCTTTGCTGTTATGACTATCTTTTGTTTGTTTTCGTTTTGGTTTGTTTTGTCGGGTGTTGCTTTGTTTTGATTTTTTTTTTCTTATCCTTTGACTTGCTGTCAATATTGAATTTTATGTCCGAAATCTTCACCGTTTGTATTGTTTCATTTTTTTTTTTTTTGGATGTATTTTCACAATTTGCCTTCTTTTTATTGTAAAAAGGTTTTTCATTAGAAACGAGATCAGCACTTCGAAATAATATCAAATTTATGACAAGTTAAAATGTAAACCTTCCTTATGATTGGCATCCTTTATGTACAAAAGATGTTTTGTTCCAAAATGACAGTGAAGGAAATCTAAATCAGACCCAAGCCGAGAACACTAATGCCCAGGAACGAACAGCAATCGATCCCATAATAAAGAATAAGGAACGAAATTGACGTCGCTCAGCTCTTTGTTAATTGTTGTTATTTAGCCAGCCATTTCTACGAGCAGTTCTCACTAATTTGTGACTCCTCGTCTCAAAACGGTATTATGTCGGGATGGACCAGATGCTAAAAAGTCAAATTATAGCTAAACTGGTCAAAAATATGAAACGTTGGTTTTTAGTACAGTAAAATATGATATTCCTTCTCCTCTATAAAACATATAAACTCAACTTAAGTATGATATTTCTGGCCACAAATTCCAGTTTCAGCATATTAGTCATCCCGGCTTAATACCGTTTTGAGACGAGGGGTCATATTTGTAATTGTCTCTCAAATCTAACTATTAGACCTTAAGAATAATCACTGTGATATAGAAAAAGAATATTATTATCATTACGCCTCAAAATTTATTTTTAGTAATCCGGATGCGTGTAAGAGAACAATATTATTTCTTGAACTCCTTATCTCCACGCATAATATATGGAACGTGTCAGTCTTAACGGCGCAAAAAAAAAAAGGCTAGCACTATTCAGTATCTGATACTGAATAGTGGTTTTGCACTATTCAGTATCTGATACTGAATAGTGGTTTTGCACTATTCAGTATCTGATACTGAATAGTGGTTTTGTACTATTCAGTATCTGATACTGAATAGTGGTTTTGCACTATTCAGTATCTGACACTGAATAGTGGTTTTGCACTATAATACGGTGTTTTTTTTCCGAAACCCGACAAAGTTATGGGAAGAGGGCAGCTGTGGGAGTGAATATCGGACTCAGAGAAGTGTACAACAGTGGGGAGTGAACCTGGGACTGCGTTTCAGCGGGTTTCGTAATAAAAAGCCGGACGACACCTGGCAATATCCGACAAAGTTATGGGACGTAGGCAGCAGCGTGTGTGTGTGTGTGTGTAGAGGCTGAGAAGGGGGGGGGGGGGGAGGAGGGGGTGAACCTGAGATTCAGGGAAGTGTACACCAGTGGGGAGTGAACCTGGGACTCTGGGTTTTATAAAAAAGCAATAACAAATTGGGGGGGGGGGGGATTACTTTTGTACGAAACCCGACAATATGCGCAAAGAAGTGGAAAGTAGGCAACGCGTGGGGAGTGAACCTGGGACTCAGTGAAGTGTACACCAGTGGGGAGTGAACCTGAGACTATGGTTTTCGGCGAGCTTCAGCTAGTTTCATATAAGATCAATTACTTTTTTACAAAACCCGACGAAACCTTGCAATATCCAAGAAAGTTATGGGTAGTAGGCAACAGTGGGGAGTGAACCTGAGATTCGGGGAAGTGTACACCAGTGGGGAGTGAACCTGGGACTGGGTTTTCGGCGGATTTTGTTATTTTAAAAAAGCAATTACTTTTTGTTTACGAAATGCGCCAAATGCCAACAAATTGGGGCAAAGTTATGGAAAGTAGGCAAATAATGAGGGCTGAACCTGAGACTCAGAGAAGTGTACACCAGTAGGGAGTGAACCTGAGACTCTGGGTTTAGGCGAATTTCAGCGAGTTTCATATATAAGCAATTACTTTTTTATGAAACCCGACGAAACCTGGCAATATCCGACAAAATTATTGAAGTAGGCAATAGTGGGGGGTGAACCTGAGATTCATGGAAGTATACACATGTGGGGAGTGAACCTGAGACTCTGGTTTTTGGCGGGTTTCAGCGAGTTTCATATAAATGCAATTACTTTTATACGAAACCCGGCAATATCCGACAAAGTTATGGGAAGTAGGCAACAGTGGGGAGTGAAACTGAGACTCAGGGAAGTGTACACCAGTGGGGAGTGAACCTGAGACTATGGTTTTCGGCGGTTTTCGGCGAGTTTCACATAAAAACTATTACTTTTTTACGAAACCCGGCAATATCCGAAAGTTATTGAAAGTAGGAAAATAGTGGGGAGTGAACCTGAGACTCAGAGAAGTGTACACCAGTGGGGAGTGAACCTGAGACTATGGTATTTGGCGGGTTTCAGCGAGTTTCACATAAAAGCAATTACTTTTTTACGAAACCCGACGAAACCTGGCAATATCCGACAAAGTTATTGAAGTAGGCAACAGTGGGGGGTAAACCTGAGATTCAGGGAAGTGTACACTTGTGGGGAGTGAACCTGGGACTCTGGATATTGTAAAAAGACAATACCAAGGGGAGGGGGAATTACTGTTTTACGAAACCCGCCAAAACCCGACAAAGTTATGGGAAGCAGGCAGCAGTGGGGAGTGAATCTGGAATTTGGACACAGATGAGGATTGAACCTGGGACTGCGAGAGGCTGATACCAGTGGACAGTGAGCTCAGAATGTACTTTTATTTCGAAACCTACCGAAATTATCAAAAGTTATGGGAAGTGGGCACCATTGGGCAATGAACCGGGACTCAGGGAAGTGCACACTGGTTGAGAGTGAACCTGGGACTGTGAGAAGAGGATATCAGTGGAAATGAACCTGGGACTATGGGAGTTGGGTACCAGACGAGAATGAAGCAATTACTTTTTTACGAAACCCGCCAAAACCCACCGAAAAACCATAGACTTAGGTTTACTCCCCAATAGTGTACACTTCCCTGAGTCTCAGGTTCACTCCCCCACTGTTGCCTACTTTCTTTCCATAACTTTGTTGGATATTGTTGGGTTTCGTAAAAAAGTAATTGCTTTTTTTTTACGAAACCCAGTCCCAGGTTCACTCCCCAATGGTGTACACTTCCATGAGTCCCAGGTCCACTCCCCACTGCTGCCTGCTTCCCCTAACTTTGTCAGGTTTCGGCGTGTTTCGGCAGGTTTCAGGTTTAGTAAAAAAAGAAACACCCCAAAAATACCACGTGTATTCAGTAAATAGATGTCAATTGTAGTCTAATATTCAGTATCTGTTTAAATTATTATTATTATTATTATTATTATTATTATTATTATTATTATTATTATTATTATTATTATTATTATTATTATTATTATTATTATTATTATTATTACTATTATTATTATTATTATTATTATTATTATTATTATTATCATTATTATTATTATTATTATTATTATTATTATTATTATCACGTAAATTTTAATATAATACTGCAATTAATTCACGGAAGTACATCATTCAATTAAAAATGGCAGAAAGTCTGGCCACATATTTATAATGAATCGGGTTTGTCTTAGATGACAAAACAAACAAACAAACAACAACAACAACAACAACAACAACAACAACAAATGAGACAAACAGAAAAAAGCAAGATTTTAAAAAGTAATAAACAATAGAAGAGCACATCAATGAAAAACAACAACGAGATTATGACACATAAAAGATATTCGTAATAAATCAATAACTGATTAAATAACTCCTACTACTTGAATTAAAAATCATAATCATAATAATGATGATGATGACGATTACAACAACAACAATAATAATAATAGTAAGTAGAAATAATAATGATAATGATAATAATAATAATAATAATAATAATAATAGTATAATATAAACATTAAAATATATTACAAGCAAATAAAATGATTAAAACAAAAATATTGGGGAAAGATAAAAGTTAACCCTGCCGGGATTTGAACTCTCGAACCTTAAGTTCAGAGTCAAACAGCTTATCCACCAGGCCACGGTGTCACTGAACTTTTAGTGACATTTAATCATGTCTATTTAGACATTAAAAAATGTATTTGAATGCCACTCTTATTTTGATATTTTGAACTATGTTAATTGCACAGTAGCAGAAATTTAAAAATAACGATCAAAATATTTCTACAACTTTGAATCGGGCTGTCAGTTACTGCACGTGTTCAATCTGGAAGGAGGTCAGCAGTTTATTTAAGTTCAACCGAGATTGTCGCACTTTTCACTCTCTCTGTAATAAAAGAGTTCCTTATGGATACTGAATAGTGGCAAAGCACTATTCAGTATCTGATACTGAATAACCACTTCCAAAAAAAAAATGGAAAGAGGACATGAACCCACTATACACTTAATGAGTTGGCAGAAAAAAATTTATAGCGAACAAGGTGAAGAGAAAAACAGTTTAACCGTTAAAGGGTTATTCCAAAATCGAGCTGACCTTCACCTTTCTATTGAAACTTAATGGTAAATTGGTATACGGCTACAGTCTACATAAATAATTATTGTAGAACAGCTACAAGTCACGCAACCGAGCAAGGTGGGAGGGAAATATTGTAAACAAATAATATCTGCCGTACTCTGGAATAACTCATTTGTGAAAATTTGGCCAGAAAACTCGCCCTTCAAATACCGATCGATTTAAATGACCCTCATCTCGGGAATTCACTCTCAAACCTGGGACGTCGCGATTTAAATGACCGTCATCTTGGCAAAATAACTCTCAAACCTGGACTTCGCGAAGTCCACCCTTGGATAGCTGAGCTCATACGGTAGAGTCACGATCTCCCCGGCCAGGCAGAGTTGTCGTACCAGTCAGTAAAGTCGCGGGTTCGAGCCCCCATCGCCGCAGCGAAGTTTTTTATTCTCTGTTGTCTTCTGATACTTTCCTACTCGCTTCATTTCTTGTTATATTCAAAAGAGGAGTCCCTTTAATTACCAATGGTATTTTGTTAACGTGCAATCCTATCATTTTCCCCCCAAAATTCTTGATGGGAATTGTTTCTTTGATCGGTTGACATATAGTTCTGTGAATCTAATCAAGAGCTGTGTCGCTTAGATTTTGGTTTGGATGTGTGATCAAAACACAACAAGAAGGTATCGGAACTCTATTTTTTTCCTCCAGAAAATACAGAATTACTGCAAAGTTGCAACGATCTCTTCCATTTCAAAAGAGTATTCAAGACCTCGCAGCGATCCCCGGTATGAAGGTTTTTGCCAAGAAGCGGGTCATTTAAATTGTCGATATTTAAATAAATAAATAAATTATATTATTATTATTATTATTATTATTATTATTATTATTATTATTATTATTATCATTATCATTATCATTATATTATCATCATCATCATTATTATTATTATTATTATTATTATTATTATTATTATTATTATTATTATTATTATTATTACTTGAAGGACGCGTGCTCTGGCCATTTAAAAAAAAATACGTGCATTTACTGAATACGGCAGTTAATTAGTTAAAACTAAAACTAAAGAAGAAAAAAAAGAATCATCATTATTGTTTATTTGTTCAACCATTTATTATCTAAACCACGGGAGTCCAGAGCTCTGGGATCTACACGGAAATGGAAGACAATTTTAAACCAATTAACAGCGGTAGGTTTGAACTGGTTATTTGACGGCTGAATCTTATTTTATCTGTGAAAGGGGGGAGGGGGGAGGGAAGGGGTGACATACCATTTGTGAAAAAAAAACATTTTGTCTTTTTTTTTATCTAATGCTAGTTTTGTTTTCAGTAATAAATTCTAAATCGTTTGACATAATTTCAACAAGGTTTAATTTCCTTTTTGATTTATTGATTAATAATAGAAAATGCAATTTCCTCGTATTTTTTTTATCTATTTCTTTCTTATTCAGCCTTTGCACAATGTTGAAGTTAACCCAGGTTTAACTTGGGGGGTCTTTCGCTGTGGATGCCTCAGATGCTTCAACAATCCAGTAACAATGTTTACACTTTAAAGGCGAAATTCTATTTTATTTTGACCCAACACCAGGGGTCTGATTCATGGACAAGACTATGACGATAGTCTGAGACTATTTCCATTGTCTCGACAAAAACACGTGACGAGTTATTCATGAAGCCGGACTGTGCAAAGTTTTAGACTAAACGAGGGACTAAACGGGTGAAATTTACACCCGCGATCTAGCAGGCGTAAACAGCGTAGTCTTGAACTAAATATCAAAATTATATGTGCTACTGACTGGGGGGAAGTAATTGTACAGCGCTTAGAATAACGCTGCACCGTGGATAAGCATCATATAAGTGCCATCGTTACTTATATGTACTAAAAACATTACACACACACATTCTCAAACAATTTTTACAGCCCTTAACTTGTCTCACACTATTTTTCTCTCTCCTCTTCTCTCCCCCCCCCCCTCTCTCTCTCTCTCTCTCTCTCTCTCTCTCTCTCTCTCTCTCTCTCTCTCTCTATCTCTCTCTCCCTCTCTCGCGCACACACACACACACACACACACACACACACACACACACAACATTTCGTTCTGACTATATGAATAGCTTACTTTTCGTAGGCTCGGACTTCCCGAAGCCTTGGACTACGAAGATTCAGACTTTGTTACAGTCCGAGACTATTATAGGCTCGGTACATGAATCAGACCCCAGATCTTCCCGTTTTCACCAAAAGACGAGTAACGCTTTGATAATTGAGTCCGAGTCGCGATGCTCTGACTGCTCTCTTAGTGGAAACGCTTTATTCTCCATTAACAATACTAAAGATAAAAGGAAAATATTATCTGAAAACCAAAAAAAAATTATTTTTTTTAAATCAGCTTCGCTGTTAAGGGGTTAAGACACTTGCACGACGCGCGTCCATGACACTCCCATGCACTACGGACCAGGTCATCGGGCAACCCGTTTCTATTTCACCTCACCCCATGCCTCCTCCTCTCACCCTGCTGGATGTGATTGTTTTCTCTCTCGTACAATGAAAACCAAGACATCGGTCTATCTAGCTTGTTTACAATTGGATGTGAATTGGTTTGAAAGCGATACAGTTCCGAATTCCGATTCAATTTCCGGTGTATCGCTTTACCGCAAAGGTCTTGCGGGCGGGACAGCGAGTTGTTCCGGTGTTCCGCCACAGCTCGACCATCGAGTCACCTCCGCCCCCGCACCTCGCTATCACTGCCAATACTTACCCCTTTGAGGAGTCTCAGAAGTCTTTAAGAAAAGGAAAAAAGTCAATTGGAGCTAAATCGGAGCTGTAACGGCGTGTTCTACGACTTCAAGAAAACTTCCTCTTTCAATGTGATCATGCGTTTGTGTGAGTATTCTCGATATCCAACGGGCACATAACTTTTTGTAACCCATGATTTCTCGAATTATATATCCAACTCTTCTCTGTGAAATTCCAAGCCTTTGCACAGTTCCCGATTGTATCATCCGCGATTGTCTCGATTAACATTCTCCTTACCAGCTATTTTCAGGATTTTCCCCAAAACTTCACATCCAACTAACACAAAAATAGATTGTTTATCACTCTGACACAATAACAGTAAGTTCTTGCAATACATAATTTCTTAAGCAAAACATGCCCTACAACACTTCATTTTCTTTAAATTTTTATGATTTACTAAAGAAATTTGAATTAGAAAAAATGTCGGTTGTATCGTAACGAATTTGACGATTTTCCTACAGTTGGTAAGGAGAGGGTTAAGTTCGTCAATTTGTGTTGTTGATGCATTTTATGGGCGAACACTAAGAGTTAATTTTGGTAGAGAAAGTAAACACTTAACCCGCCCTTGAACTGTTCGAATACCAACGCACGAGTCACCATAAACAAGTGTGAAGTCTGAACCGTTCATGAATGTTTACGGGTGCACATCTCTTTGCTATAATATTTAGTATGCGCTTGGCTAAGAGGCTCACAACATTGCCATCCGGAAGTAAAACGGACCAACACACAAAACTCTGTGTAACCATGAACTTTTATAGTCTGGATAATACAGTTGTGAGAATTACTCATAAACGTGGATGGCACAAAAACAATAACAAAGACCTGAGTGACGTCAACTTCGTTCTATCTATAAGGAAATCAATACACTTCAACAGTCCTAACGTCACTTCCCTCGTAATGACGCACGGTAACTTAGTAACTGGCTCTAAACTATCGGAACAATTGCGGACGCCCTTATGAAATATTTCTCCGACGAGCATAAAAGCGTATCCAGAGGAAAAAAGCATTATAAATCTGATCAGGTTTTGACTTTTACACATTCTGATCACAAGACATATCAAAAGTTCTCGTCAGTGTGAAGAATAAAAAGTACAGATTTTCTTCGTTTAGAACCACGATGGTCACCGTTGCTGGGCGACGTGACATCAGACTATTGAATCCAATTACAGCCCAGTGATGATGCATTATTCTTTTAAAATGATTTCTCCGACCGACATGACACAGTCCGAGTCCGAACAGGGGAAAAGGGGTTCTCTCAAATAAAATAATTTAAAAACAAGTAATGGCAGATTTTTTTTTAATGGGGGGCATAATGGAAGAATACATTGCGCACATTTTGATCTTTCTTTAAGTGTACACTGGTGCGTTTAATACCATCGGGAATAGCCGATAGTCGTCAAGACTTTTTAGTCTAGCCTAGTACACCACCTAAATGTCTCTCTCGAGCTCTTAGTCCAACTATTAGACATCAATTTTACATTCGCTGATGTTTTGTTTATATTATCTCTTACTTATTTCAAACACCTTTAATTATCATACTTACCTACGTTGAGAATAATATCTTTTAAATCAATGTGTCCATTATTTGTTTAAGTTGCTTATTTGTTTTCCATTACACCAGTCCCTACATTTTTGTTTATTAATAAATTTGTTTAACGTATATACGTGTTCTCTCGTCTGCCAAGAACAACTGAATTCTACCTCGGGGCCACATCACAAATATCATTTCAGGGATGAGATATACTATGATTATCTTGACATATATATATATGAAATAACATTTTTCTGTAAAAAGGAAGTTGTGTCACTCACTATAAGACAGGATTAATAGTAGAATGTCTATACTCATGTTTGCTTCCGTCTGCGTGGGTGCCCCATCCTAACTTCCCCTCTGGGGTAGTTACGTATCGGTCATGGAAAACCCGTTATATAAGAAGTGTATAAAAGGGCAAAGTATGGCCTGGCTGACCATTTAGCTTGAACATTCGTTATAAAGATGTAACCTCAGATACAGATTAAAAGAAGGAAAAAAAATCAGTTCGTGTCCGGTTAGTTATGATATGAGCTTTGAAAAAAAATGAGCGCAATATCCACTAAATGTGCTCAAAGCGCTTTACAAGGGGTCCCTGGTCAACAGCAACATTTAACATGTAGGACGGGACATGAAGCCTGTTAGGCAACATTACAATTTTTGGGACAAAGACAACACTGATAACGACCAGGTACTCATTTTACACCTGAGTAAACGGTGAGAGAATGTGAGTAAAGAGCCTTTTCCAAGGACTCAACTATGCGCCGAGCGCGAGGCTCGAATCCAGGACCTTCCGATCCGAAAGCGAGTGTCATACCACTTGACCACATAGCCTCACAAAGATAACAGAAGATAAGACACATTTTATTGATCCTGACTGGAAATTCTCATAATGTTACACGTCATTCATCGTTATTTTAACAGTGATTCATATATATATTTATATATATATATATATATATATATATATATTATATATATATATATATATATATATATATATATATATATATATATATATATATATAGAGCCTCGCCTTTGGCCGACCAACCTCCGCTGCACGTCCAACTCGCCTTGAGCATGCATTCACGTAAAATATAAAGATTTTTTTTAAAAACCTACCTCTGTTTCAAAAACTAGCATCTTTCAACTTTCTAAGAAACATTTTGATTTTTCAGAACTTTAGTTCGTTAAAAAAATACCGGCCAATCTGACCCGTTGAGTCGAATGAAAACGAAATCTTGTTGTTTACACGGTTCAAAGGAAATGCCGTAAATAAGCTTTCATGGACTTCCTGTGTTGTTTTTACAGTGTCACGTGACCGTTTTGAGAAATTTGTCGTCTGCTACAAATTATTAGACCGGTAGGGGGTAGATATTTTCGTTGGAGCAGAGAAAAAGTGAGTATTATTTCTTGGACTTGTAGAGAGGCCTAGGGTCCACCAGCAGTCAAGTTGATTGAATAAAAGAAAAAAAGGCCTTTTTTATCCGCCGCCACCACCACCATGAGAGTGGAGAAGGGGAAGGGGGGGGGGGGGGGGGGGGGGGTATTGCATGAAGACGAAAGGGAGGCGTGTCGCTTGGTGACCTTGTGTGACGTAGAGCATCTCAAGGATGCTGGCAGCAGTTGCAGGTGTTCTTAACCCCTTAACGGCGAAGCTAATTTTTTGCTTTTAGATAATAGTTTGCTTTTATCTTTATTATTGTTAACGGGGAATACAGCGTTTCCACCAAGAGAGCAGTCAGACTATCGCAACTCGGACTTCAATTGTCTATAATCGTTTTGCCGTTACTTGTCTTTTGATGATAGAAGATTTGGTGTTAGGTCAAAGATCGAATTTCGCCGCTAAAAGGTTGCATTGCTACTGGATTTGCCCCCCCCCCCCCCCCCCCCCCCCCACCTTTTTTTTTTCTTCTTTTTTTTCACCTTAGTATTGTTGATTGCTATTTCCTTTTTTATGATTAGCAAGTGCCGTAGGAGTCTCACAGGATGCAGGAGTACTGCAATTAACCCTTTGCCAGTGACACTGATTTTTTTTGTTTTCAAATAATAGTCTTCATTTATATTATTTTTTAACGCAGAAAAAAAAAACGTTTCCACCATAAGAGCAGTAAGAATATTGATAAAAAGCGCTTTGAGCACGTTGGGTGGATATTGCCCTCTATAAAAGCTCAAATTCTTAAATTGTAATTTGTTTTTTGTCTTTTGATGAAAACGGTAAGATTTTATTTTTGGTCCAAGTAAGATTGATATTCGCCTTTAAAAGGTTAAGTTGTTTTGTTTTTTTCAGGTTTTTTTGTTTTGTTTTTCAAATGCGGATACGCTGCTTCTTCCTTTTTTTTTTTTCCTCAACTGGCAAGCTATCACTGTACTTACCCGCATGGCTTGCACACACAAAAGGAAACATCAAGGTCACAAAACCTTACATCCAGGTCACAAAATCAGACAACTAGGTCACACATCAAGACATCTCTGTTTCGTTTGTTCCAAGATAGCAAAACAAACCAGACGTCTTGGAGTTCGAAAGAGCTTTCCATAAAATATTTGGTATTTGCAAGACCCCAGAAACCAATTCCCTATACAGCTCTTGTGCACGGTTACTTATGACCTTGATTTCTTTCGTACCCACCCCCAAAATCCCACTTATTGTGTGTTATAGGCAGAACATAATAAATAGCTGGGCTGCCACATGCGTGACTAAATTGGCCAAAGAGAGAATCTATACTTTGGCATTAGACACCAATTACCTGATGTCTTGGTTTTTAATCCTAGCCGAGTGAGAGAGAAAAAACAAAACAATCATACATGTATCTGCAAACAGCAGAACGTTTTCATTTTACAATGAGATGGGAAGGGGAAGGGATAACACTATGACAAGAGAGAGAGAGAGAGAGAGAGAGAGAGAGAGAGATGGGCGGGGGAATGGGGGAGGGGATAGTAAGGGGGAATGGGAAAAGATGAAAGAAACAATGGGTTGCCTGATGACGTAGATCAAAGGATTGTTACAGCGGTGTTCACGGTGCGTACTTCGTGAAATTTTAACCTTTTACAGTGACACTGATTTTTTTCTCCAGATGGCTTATGCAGAATAGATCGTTTCCACCAAGAGAGCAGTAGTAAGAGTATATTTCGACTCGGGCTTCAATTAAACTATAAATCGCAAAGCTTGTCTTTTAATGATAACATTAAGACTAAGATCTGGAGTTTGGGGAGTGTAAGATGGAATCTCGCCATTAATGGTTAAAATTGTTTTTATTTTTTTTAAATAACACACACACACATACACACACACACACACACACACACACACACACACGCGAGCGCGCGCGGTCACGACAGCGAGGACCATCTATTGCTTGTGTTGCAACGGTAAACCAGTTTACGTGTACGTAGATCCTGAGGCTAGATGCCCCGTTACCGTGTACGTAGGCAGTCCCAAAAAAAAAAAAGGAAAGAGACACACACACACATACACACGCACACACACACACACACACACACACACACACACAGTCTTGCATCCGCTACGAACTAATTTTGCGCACCAATTTTTACTGCACTAATGCACCAAATTGCATACCTATCTAGGGACACTTTTTTCCGTATCTTTTTCTCAATAAACTTTTTTAAAAACCTTTGTTTTGCGCGGCAGGCGGCAGGCGGCAGGCACTTGGCACTAGGGGGCACCAACCATTGGACAGACGAAAAAAAAACACGATTTCGCGAGGAATGAATCATGAAAATATTTAGGATATAATTTCAAACACAACTTTTGAAATTCATCAAGGATTGTCTAGTACCGAATGTTTTTTGATAGAAAACAAATGTAGCTTCAAATCTAAACTGCTTTTGACGGTAAGCGGTAAGTTTTTATTTATTTTTCTGTCCAAACGAATGATCTGTCCTGGTTATAGAAGCTAAGTATTGGTAACCGGCTCAGCTCTCTCTCTCTCTCTCTCTCTCTCTCTCTCTCTCTATATATATATATATATATATATATATATATATATATTATATATATAGAGAGAGAGAGAGAGCTGAGCGGGAACTCTCTCTCTCTCTCTCTCTCTCTCTCTCTCTATATATATATATATATATATATATATATATATATATATATATATATATATAAACTAATTGATAAACTTTTTTAAAAACCTTTGTTTTGCGCGGCAGGCGGCAGGCGGCAGGCACTTGGCACTACCGAATGTTTTTTGATAGAAAACAAATGTAGCTTCAAATCTAAACTGCTTTTGACGGTAAGCGGTAAGTTTTTATTTATTTTTCTGTCCAAACGAATGATCTGTCCTGGTTATAGAAGCTAAGTATTGGTAACACCGGCTCAGCTCTCTCTCTCTCTCTCTCTCTATATATATATATATATATATATATATATATATATATATATAGAGAGAGAGAGAGAGAGAGAGAGAGAGAGAGAGAGAGAGAGCTGAGCGGGAACTGCTATTTGAAGAACAACATATAGAAAGCCGATGGGTAGAATACATAGGCGAACTGTACAATGATCCAAATAGAAATGAACCACCACTGAAATTCAAAGAACCATTAAGCGGACCAAACATCACCAAAAGTGAAATTGAACATGCCATGGAACGAATGAGGGATGGTAAAGCAACAGGCCCTGATGAAATATCTGTAGAGGTATTAAAAAGCCTAGGAGATCTAGCAATTGATGAACTTCACATATTATTCAACAATATATACAATACTGGGAAAATTCCAGAAGATCTCTGTAACTCTATTTTCATAGCAATACCAAAGAAAGCAGGTGCAGTCAGATGCGAAAATTTTAGAACTATAAGTTTAATAAGCCACATCAACAAAATACTGTTGCGTATAATTATCAACAGGCTAAGGAATAAGATTAACCCGAAATCGCAGAAGAACAATATGGATTCCAACCTGACAGAGGGACAAGGAACGCAATATACCTCCTCCGTGTTTTAAGTGAAAGAGCTATACAGGTTCAGACCCCACTATACCTCTGTTTTGTCGACTACAAAAAAGCTTTTGATAGAGTACGCCACGAAGCAATACTAAAACAACTGCACTCCATTGGCACTGATGAGAAAGACCTCAGACTCATGCAAACATTATACTACACCCAGCAGGCATCTATCAAAATCGGAAACTCTACAGGAAATTCCATTCCTATTAAGAAAGGAGTCCGTCAAGGGTGTGTTGCCTCACCAGATCTGTTTAATCTATACCAAGAAACAATCATGAGGGGCATAAATAATATGGAGGGAATAAAAGTGGGAGGTCACAACATAAATAATATAAGATACGCAGACGATACGGTACTCATTGCAACATCAGAAATCCAACTTCAAAAGATTGTTGACAAAGTGGTAGTAGATAGTGAAGCCAAGGGAATGGAAGTGAATATCACCAAAACGGAATGCATGGTAATACAGAAAAACCCCGAAAACAACAACACCTGCAATATAACGATTCACGGCGAGCAACTTACCAACGTAGAAAGTTTTAAATACCTAGGTTCAATAGTGACAACAGATGGAAGATGTAACCGAGACATACGAGCAAGAATAGCTCAAGCCAAACAGGCCTTCATGGACCTGGGAAACATTTTGAAAAACAAACAGATGTCGTTCGGGATTAGATTCCGAGTCTTGAAGTGCTACGTGTGGCCAATCTTGTTATACGGATGCGAAAGCTGGACTACAAATGCAGAAACACAAAAGAACATTGAAGCTTTTGAAATGTGGTGCTTGAGAAGGATGCAGAGAATATCGTATACTGCACACAAAACGAACGAAGAAGTGCTAAAACAAACATACCAACAAAGGAAACTAATGCCCTTAATAGTGGATCGACAACTATCCTTTTTCGGACACATAGTAAGGAAAGATAAGAATGAATACCTGGCAAGTTGTGGAAAAATACCTGGTAAACGCGCCCGGGGGAGACAAAGAAAAACACTCATAGACCAACTGAAGGGCTTCACCAGCCTAACAATCCAAGAGCTGTTTGAAAAGGCAAGAGACAGGGAGGAATGGAGAGAGATAATTCATGCAGTATCCGAAGCCTGGACCAGGCATGGAACCTAGAAGAAGAAGAGAATTGATAATAACACGAAGCTTTTTAAAAACAAAATCAAATAAAGAATATAGTAGGTACACGCAACGCTATAAAAATCGGGCGTGTAGGTAGAATAGAGTTGTAAAAATGGAGTCAAATTTCTCCCCTTATTACAAAAAGCGCGCCTGTATTGTAATGATTTATAGTATCTTCCTGAAATTAACAGTGATGGAAAACTATGCAAAAAACTAGATGTTTATAACATTTCTAGTTTTTTAGCTATTTCAATTCTTTATCGGCTAGTCATAAAAAAACACTCTATGAAGCGAGGACGAGAGACGCATGCGCACAACCAACATGACGTTCTCTCTCTAATAACTTTTCCGCCGGTGACGTCACAGACTATGGGTGACGCTACTCTTCCGCTAATCTCATTCCCTATAAAGGCTTTATGTCTATAAATTTAATGATGTGTGGGTTTGGGGGCGAGAGGGTTTGGTTATCTATTTTCAGGTTTTTTTATAGCTAGGTTAACCGAAAATACCTCATATGTATGTACATCAAACCCATCAAATAATTTCGTTTCTCAAACAGTGGAGAATCTTGTTGAACCAATCTGCAGTTAGAGCTGTTAGAATTCGAGGTACAGAAGAAGCGTACGGATTTGGGGCGAGAGGGTTTGGTAATCTATTTTCGTTTTTTTAGCTAGGTTAACCAATAACACCTCACATGTATGTACATCAAATCAATCAAATAATTTAGTTTCTCAAACAGTGGAGAATCTTGTTGAACCAATCTGCAGTTAGAGCTGTTAGAATGTGAGGTACAGAAGAAGCGTACGGATTTGGGGCGAGAGGGTTTGGTAATCTATTTTCGTTTTTTTAGCTAGGTTAACCAATAACACCTCACATGCCTGTATGTACATCAAACCAATCAAATAATTTAGTTTCTCAAACAGTGGAGAATCTTGTTGAACCAATCTGCAGTTAGAGCTGTTAGAATGTGAGGTACAGAAGAAGCGTACGGATTTGGGGCGAGAGGGTTTGGTAATCTATTTTCGTTTTTTTAGCTAGGTTAACCAATAACACCTCACATGTATGTACATCAAACCAATCAAACCAATCAAATAATTGAGCTTCTCAAACAATGGAGAGTCTAGTTAAACCAATCTGCAGTTAGAATTGTTAGAATTTGAGGTACAGAAAAAGCGTACGGATTTGGGGGCGACCTATCAATACTAATTTTAAAGAAATGACATGACATCAAAAAAAGAAATATTTTCAAGGATTTCTTGAACACAGTCAATGCTTTGGACTCCCAGATGCTCTGTGGAACGGTGGTTCATACAGACGGACCAAAATGTACCTTAGTACCAATGTGTGGGATAGTCAAACGGGTGGTTGGGTAAATGAATGGGGGAACGCAAAAATCGGGTTGTCTTAAGGAGTTCTGTAAGGTAGAGATGATCAGTATTTTTTTTAGGCAGCGATAAATTATGACGCATGCTTTGAATTTAACCCTGTTAATCAAACGGGTAGCCAGTGTAATCATGGAAGCAGGGAAACCTCCGCTTTCGAAAGACCAACAACATGACATCATTATTTTGGACCGTCTGCAGCCGCCCGAGCTAGTTTTCCGAAACACCAAACAACAAAGCATTACAGTAATCCAGCTTTGAAAATAAAAGAGAAACAAGTTTGCTTGTTTTGATTTGTTTTGTTTGTTTTTGTTTTGTTTTTGTATTTTTGTTGTTTTGTTGTTTTTTGGGGGGTTTTATTTTTTTGTTTGTTTGTTTTTTTTTTTTTTTTTTGTTGTTTTTTTGTTTGTTTGTTTTGTTTGTTTTGTTTTTTGGGTTTAAAAAAAAATAAAATCCTCAAAGAAGAACTGCTGAATAGATCCATTATTTTTCCATCTGACAGATTACTGATTGCATTTATTTAATTGATTAATTTATCTAGTTTTATTTAATATTACTCCATTCATTTTCCAACTCACAAAATGTATTCACTCCCTCATTTAAGTTTCCATTTGGTGCCCACCCCTTTATTTATCTATTTACTTATTCTAGTTGGAATGGCTAGAGAAATGCCTGATTAAGTATTAGTGATGATGATGATGATGATGATGATGATGATGATGATGATGATGATGATGATGATGATGATGATGATGTGACATTTCGAAACCTAAGCACGACACCTTCCAAGTCTAGACAAGTCCTGCTATTTGAATAGACTCCAGACGAAAAACAAATTTATTGCCATATCCAGATTATCGACTAGGACAATAAATATTTAAAAATATATTCTTAAAATATTATAAATGTATAAATGAACGAATATATACAATATATATATAAATATATATATATATATATATATAATATATATATATATATACACACACACACATACGTACATAGAGAGAGAGAGAGAGAGAGAGAGAGAGAGAGAGAGAGATAGAGTGGGGGGGGGGATATCGAGGTTTGATGAAGATATAGCATAATAAGCCGACATTAAAAATGAAAGGCGTTATTGCTGAAGATTTTATAGCCAAATACGATCGCTCAATGATGCTGTTATAAGTCCCTGCTTATTGCCAATAGTGCTTTAGACCAGGACCGACAGTGAGCATTTTATGGACGAGGAAGATAAAAACAAAAAAAAATACAACGGCCGGCTTAACAATTATTTCATTTCTCATTTTGGGTTATGTTTAATAGGCAAATGAACACGGTGTCTGCCAAATGCAAGAATTCGTTTTGTCAATAAAAACGGGTTAATAACTCGTTGAATGCATGGCATGGATGCCAAAAATTTACAGCTTAACCCTCTCCTTACCAGCCATTTTCAGAATTTTCTCCAAAACTTTACACCTACCCAACACAAAAACGGACATTTCTTACTCAAACAGAAAAGCAACATGCACATTCTATACATAATATTGTTCGACAATATAAACTATATTACAGAATTTCAAGTTTCTATAGCTATATAGAAATGAAATCTGGATGAGAAATGTGACGGTTGCATCGTAACAAATGTGAGGATTTTCCAATTGGTGGTAAGGAGAGGGTTAAACCAATACGGGAAGTGATGTTTTTCTCAGATTTGAGTATCATGATACCTTGATGTAGGCACCATGTTTTTTTTTCCTAATAGATTCGAATCGGCGTAGATATATGTATTTTCAGGACTAATAACCAAAATACGTCCGTCTTTACAACAGTTTTTAAGGCAGCGAAAATCAGTCATTCGGCCATTCTACATCAGTGACGCCTTAGTGGAGACCTGTGCTGGCATGGTGTTTGGACGAGACTTTAAGGTGATTTCAAACTAAGTACTTTGATGGTAGTATGTTCTTGGAATCTACATCGGTTTCCTATTTGAACCAATTCCCCTTTGTCTTACCTTTTCTTGGGTGCTATAATTATAATTCTAGAACTTTTTACTATCCCAATTTCTTCCTTTTTACTGGCGCTGATATGACCTTAATGTGTTGCAAGCGCCGTAAAACCCTTAAAAACAAAAACTTCACGATCGCATCGCCCACATGTACTCATTATAGCCAAAGTCTGAATGAAGACTAGGAGCAAAGTGACGCAGCTGATTTCAGGACGGTCCATGGGAGGGAAAAATAATTTGCGGATTAGGTCGACGGTCATAACATTTAAATTCAACTAAAACGAAGCCCGAGGTCTAAACCTCCCGCTCCCCTATGCCAAAACCTGACAACATTTAAGAACCCCCCCCCCCCCCCCCCAGCTCCCATCCCTCTTGACTGATGACGTAGTAATATCTGAACGATCCCTAAATCTCATCACCCATATCAAGACATTCACAAATTTATACCAATTACGCTTTTTTAGGACCTGACGGATTTACATAATATAAACTTTCACGATCGTTCAATCAGAATTCTTGATTGCAGTGCGACTAGGTGAAATAACTCGAGGCAACAGCCACAACAAAAAATACTAATGCGATTAGTTTAAATTATATATTGGTTATTATATTATTTTATAATTGTCTTGTTTTGATGGATTCCTTCATTCCATAAGCCGCCATCGTTCTTTCTGTCGTACATGAAAAAAATATTTTTCTCGTTTTCGCCAGGAAACTTTTACTTTTATTCATAACGATATTCCTTAACCTGACGCTTTTATCCTTCTTCCTTAGGTTTTTAGGACTCTGGGGACAGGGGTCGGGGTGTGTGGGGGTGTGTGGGGGCAGCTTAACCTATCGATATAATATTCTGAAGTATTTTATGGCCACATTTTTAAAACAGGGAGATAGATTTTGTCAGTGTAGAACTATAAATCAATCTAATTCCTGTAAAGTAGACATCGTTGTCCTGTTTTGACCTTCCCTTAAGCTTGTGTCTTTTGGCCTTTCAAAACTGTTACGTCTATTTTATATCGATTTTCTTTAACCTGAGACCTCTATCCAATTTCATTGAAATCTCCGGTTTTTAAGACTGGGGAGGGGAGGGGGGGGGGGGGAGAGAGAGCAAAGTTTGGGTTATCTTAATCTTAAAGCGAAACCTTTTATGGCCAAATTTTCAAAAATGTGTTTTGCCAGTGTTTGACCACAATTAAATCGGATTCCT
>NC_088366.1:22466252-22473752 GCF_034508935.2 Berghia stephanieae
GTTAAATGACAATAAATATCCAACTTTAGGTTGTTGTCACTCTAAGTAAAAACTGTTACTGCTCGTAATATAACATACAAACGTAACCCAAGTTACATAATATAGTAGTCCCTCTTACTTACTTATCCGAACCAGCGACCACCTGAGCTCTAGCCCTTTGGTATAGTCCTTCAAAACAATGAGGTCCATGGAGCTGGAGTGTATCCGTGCCGCTATACAGTGAAATGGACAATAACAATTGCTAGCTGTCTTTTTGATAAGACGCTAGTCTATCGCAAAGTACTTTCCGACAGATTTAACAGACCCAACTACTCTATCACTGCCTGGCCCGGGGGGGGGGGGGGGGGGGGGGAAGAAGAGGCTTCAGAAATAATATGTCGACTGCACCCAGGATCGATCTTGCCCCCTGTACGTGTGATGTGAGTGTGCTCTACCAACTGAGTTATCGGGACCCCCTCCCAAAGTTAGGCCTACTTATGGTTATTGTTTCCATTTTTGACAGCAAAAAATAATTCCGTTCTAAGGTGGCTGGTCACAGTTTGCGTGTTTTATTTCTTGTAGGACCTCATTATATAGAGTCTATTTATTCCGGCTTACCTTATTTTGCGTGTTTTATTTCTTGTAGGACCTCATTATATAGTCTATTTATTCCGGATTACCTTATCTAGCGTGTTTTATTTCTTGTAGGACCTCATTTTATAGTCTTTTTATTCCGGATTACCTTATCTAGCGTGTTTTATTTCTTGTAGGACCTCATTATAGAGTCCATTTATTCGGCTTACCTTATCTTGCGTGTTTTAATTCTTGTAGGACCGTATTATATAGAGTCTATTTATTCCGGCTTACCTTATTTTGCGTGTTTTATTTCTTGTAGGACCTTATTATATAGAGTCTATTTATTCCGGCTTACCTTATTTGGCGTGTTTTATTTCTTGTAGGACCGTATTATATAGAGTCTATTTATTCCGGCTTACCTTATCTTGCGTCTTTTAATTCTTGTAGGACCGTATTATATAGAGTCTATTTATTCCGGCTTACCTTATTTTGCGTGTTTTATTTCTTATAGGACCGTATTATATAGAGTCTATTTATTCCGGCTTACCTTATCTTGCGTGTTTTATTTCTTGTAGGACCTTATTATATAGAGTCTATTTATTCCGGCTTACCTTATTTTGCGTGTTTTATTTCTTGTAGGACCTTATTATATAGAGTCTATTTATTCCGGCTTACCTTATTTTGCGTGTTTTATTTCTTGTAGGACCTTATTATATAGAGTCTATTTATTCCGGCTTACCTTATTTTGCGTGTTTTATTTCTTATAGGACCGTATTATATAGAGTCTATTTATTCCGGCTTACCTTATCTTGCGTGTTTTATTTCTTGTAGGACCTTATTATATAGAGTCTATTTATTCCGGCTTACCTTATTTTGCGTGTTTTATTTCTTGTAGGACCTTATTATATAGAGTCTATTTATTCCGGCTTACCTTATTTTGCGTGTTTTATTTCTTGTAGGACCTTATTATATAGAGTCTATTTATTCCGGCTTACCTTATTTTGCGTGTTTTATTTCTTGTAGGACCTTATTATATAGAGTCTATTTATTCCGGCTTACCTTATTTTGCGTGTTTTATTTCTTTTTAAAAAATTGAGCTTTTATATAGCACAATATCCACTAAATGAGCTCAAAGAGCTTCACAAGGAGTACCTGGTCAACAGCAACATTTAACATGTAGGACGGGACATGACGCCTGTTAGGCGATATTGCAATTTTTTCGGACAAAGACAACGCTGTTAACGGCCAGGTACTCATTTTACACCCGAGTAAGGTGAGAGATGTGAGTAAAGAGCCTTTTCCAAGGACTCAACTATGCGCTAAGCGAGGCTCGAACCCAGGACCTTCCGATCCGAAAGCGAGTGTCATACCACTAGACCACATAGCCGCACGTTCTTGTAGACCTTATTATATAGAGTCTATTTATTCCGCCTTACCTTATAATATATTTAAAACATGATATTATCCCGGCATAATTGCATTTCCTTTCTCTTATCCTTTTATACCACATGTCCCAAACATTCTATTTAAATAAAAGATAAAGATATTGCTGCAGAGATGTCAGAGAGTGGTGCCTATTTTCGTCAATATCTTCAGGGTGACAAAAACAGAATATCCATTTCGAAATTGACGCAAACAAGCCTGGACCAACAAATAAAAAAACGACATCAACAACCTTGTTGACATAATCTGGTTGGTTTAAAAAATATCAATCCCCTCCCACCTACGTCTAATTAAACATGTTTTCAACACAAAACGGCCTTAAACAAATAAAACAACTTTCTTTTATTTTTTTCTTATCAATATTAATTTCGACCCCTCCCCCCCCCCCCCCCCCCCCCCCACCCCCAACCTAAAAAGAAATAACCCATAAATATAGACAAATTAAGATAATACTCAACTGGTCAATAAAAATAAAAAATTTAAGTTCGCCTAACATGCGACTAGTTCCATATGAAATGGAAATGTGATTCAATGTGGCTGGTTGGGTTATCAAAGGAAGCATTGCGAGCCAGACCAGGCATGATGAATCTGTGATAATGCGCCATATAAATGTTCAAATCCACAGAGGCCTCCGGTTGCAGAATTTTAACAAGTTGGTGGTCATCTTAATTCGTTGAAATTGAAAGTGGACTAGATACATTAAAATGGGCCAGTTTGAATAACAAAAGTTCTTTTGTCGCAGTGTTCAACAGACGGGAGAAGGTCGATAACCAAGAGATTTTAAAGGGCATTTTCCAATGGCTCTGAAGAAGCGTTGTCTTTGGGGGGGGGGGGGGGGTTGTTGTTTTTTTATTTAGGGGGGGGGGGGTGTTGTTTCTGCTTTTGTTTCTTTTTTTTTCTTTTTTTTTTTCTTTTTCAATTTTAAATTTAAACCCAATTTTCTTTTCTTTTCCCCCCTTTTTAAACAAAGTTTCAAATACGAAAAATTGAATGTTATTTCTCAAGAGCCCAACATTCTTTGTAAACCTTCAGAATCGGAGTGCGGTTATAGTCTGTCGTCATAACTAACCGTTTACACTAAATAATATGGTAGTTGTGGCTGGGCATAATGGTGTTTCGCTTTGCAAAACGCGTAGCTACCCTTGTAAAGAATAATATAATGTCCCAACTACCGGATAACCTCGGTGGTGTGTACTGGTAGCACGTCTGACCGGTAATTAGTAGGTCCAAGCTCGGCGCATAGTTGAGTCCTTGGATAAGGCTCTTTACTCACATTCTCTCACCGTACTCAGGTGTAAAATGAGTACCTGGCCGTTAACAGCGTTGTCTTTGTCCGAAAAATTGTAATATCGCCTAAAAGATGTCATGCCCTGTCCTATATGTTAAATGTTGCTGTTGGTCAGGGCCCCCTTGTAAGGCGCTTTGAGCACATTTAGTGGATATTGCGCTATAATAAGCTCAATTATTTATTTATTTTATCTAAACTTCGATCCCAAGTCGAGGAAGGCTAGATTCTTTTAGATTATTTCTTATTTTTCGTGTAGTTTTCTTTCCTGCTTAGTCTGGTCCTGTTTAATGCACACGTTTTCAGACCATTGTAATAAATGCAAACAAAGATGGATGTGTTTATTGACTAGGATAAGTGACAAATCTCTAGATCCGGCACTTTGTCATAGTGTTAGTAACTTTACATATATTACTCCACTCGACTCAAGGTGTGAAAGAGAGCCGGGCTACAGACAGACACAGTATCTATAAAAGTGTTGTTATAATAAGGACGCATAACAAGCGACTCGTTCCATATGCAATGGAAATACGATTCCATATGGCTGGTCGGATGAACAAAACAAACCTCAACAAGCATGATAAATCTGTGATATCGCGCAATATAAATGTTCGAATTTGATTGAACAGCAATATGACTCGAGTTGTTTATTTTAATAGGAGCTCTAGTCGCATCGCCATTACTTATCCCGTGGCGAGAAGGATTCAGTCATCCCTTACAACCAGATAGATAATGGAATGGGGAGAAATTGTGGTGGTAAAGAGATTCAGTTTCGGTATTAAAGAGTTAACTCACTCAATCCTAGAGATTTTAGCTACTTTTCAAAATTGGAAACAAAAATGTATTAAAATGAGCATGTAGGCTACATAGATAGTTTTATTTAACTATCATTAACGTGCAAATTCTAAAAACATTAGCTTTGATACTACGCCTATAATTTGTCTCAGAAAAATGTAATAAATAGGCATGGGTTAAAAGTAACCCGGGCAAACTACGGATATGGTCGGTGTTAGGGTTGAGTGAGTTAAAAATATATAAAAGACACGGAAGCTCATCAAAAGCAAGAAGGTTTGATTGTGGAAGTCGATGAGGAGCAACATAACATCCTTCTCTGTTTCATGAATCTATTGATAACATGGCGAAAAAATGTTCAAATTTGTTTCAGGAGCGATGCGACTCGAGCTTTGTAGGAGCCCAAGCCGCACCGCCATTACTGATCACTGACGAAAACGAGTAGGTCATCTTTTATAGCTAGATTGATAATAGGTGAAATTATGATTGTAAAGAGATTATTTAGGGAAAGTGTGAGGCTGTGAATTTACGAAGGCCACGATCTCAGTTCTATCAGCTTCAATTCAGCTTCGATTTAAGAGTTTAAAATGGGTGCTATGTAATACCGGAAACGACCGGAAACGAGCGGAGACGACGAAACCGACCAAAGTTATGGGAAGTTGGCAGCAGTGGGGAATGAACCTAGAACTATGGGACGAGGATATCAGATGGAAATGAACTTGGGACTATGGGAGACGGACATCAATGGGAATTGAAGCCGGACTATGGGAGGTGGGCACCAGAGGAGAATGATCCTGAAACTATAGGAGGTGGTCACCAGTGGGGAATGAAACTGGGACGAGAGGTGCCTACGAGAGGCAGATACCAATAAAGAGTGAAGCCGGGAATATAGGAGGTAGACACCAGTGGGGAGTGAACCCAGAAGGGTACTTTATATTGCCTAACGCTACCGAAACTGTCCGAAGTAATGGGAAGTGGGCAGTAGTGGGGAGTGAACCAGGGACTCGGTGAAGTGGACACCAGTGAGGAGTGAGCCTGGGACTATGCTGCAGTTGTTTTTAAAACACAGTATATGTAATGTTAACTAAATAGCACATACCGTGTTCTTTAAAAATAACGGCACTATGAGAGGAGGATTTCAGAGGGAAATGAATCTGGGACTATGGGAGATGGATACCAGTGAGGATACGAGCAGAAACGACCAAAAAAGGCTCTTTACTCACATTCTCGCAACATACTCAGGTGTAAAATGAATAACTGGCCGTTAACAGCGCTGTCTCTATCGGGAGGGGGGGGGGATGTAATGTTATCGCCTTACAGGCGTCGAGTCTCGTTCTACATGTTACACGTTACTGTTCTGTTGGTCAGGTACCCATTGTAAAGCGCTTTGAGCTAGTGGATATTACGCTATATAAAACGCTCAAATTTTGTTTTTGTTTTTGTTTATTTGGTTCATCTAGATAGTATACCGTTTTGAGACGAAGGGTCACAAATTTGCTGTGTCAGAAGATGTTCGACTTAAAAATTAATTGGCTTTATCCCTGATTGATTCCGACATAGTACAGATTGACACAAGGGCGATCTAACTTGATCAGGCTGTGTCTGTGGATATTCTTAGGTTTAGATGCACTTAGCAAGATAAGCCGCTTCGCGCAAATGAAACAAAAATGTTAAAAAATTGAGCTTTTATACAGCGCAATATCCACTAAACATGCTCAAAGCGCTTTAAAAGGGGTACCTGGTCAACAGCAACACTTAACACGTAGGACGGGACATGTGACGCCTGTTAGGCGATATTACTTTTTTTTTTGGACAGAACAACGCTGTTAACGGCCAAGTAACTAATTTTACACCTGAGTACGGTGAGAGAATGGGAGTACAGAGCCTTTTCCAAGGACTCTACTATACGCCGAGCGAGGCTTGAACCCAGGACCTTCCGATCCGAAAGCGAGTGTCATACCTAAAGACCAAAGAGCCGCAAATTGACCGGGATTGGTGACAAATCTCTGGATCCGGCACTTTGTCCAGGTTTAGTAATATATTATTACTCCAGTCGACTCAAGTGTGAAAGAGATCCTGACTACAGGCAGGCACGGTATTTATTGAAGTGCTGTTATAATAGCACGTGTTTAGATATTTACAATAGCTATGAAGCCATGAGACGTGTTAACGATATCATTTTATAAGTTTTGTTTTGTTTTAAAATAGTTAATCAATTATTTGATTATTTGATTAAATGAATAAATTTTTTTAAAATAGATGATGATGATGATGATGATGATGATGATGATGATGATGATGATGATGATGATGATGATGATGATGATGATGATGATGATGATGATGATGATGAACGGCGTGGAAGGAAACGGAGATCTGTCCCCAGAGTCTTATAGGACAAATTATCTGCCGTTTGTTCCACGTCGTTCGTCGATTGCTGTAGGATGGGGACGTAATCGTTAACTCGCTATTGTGATAATGGGGATTAATCGTAGCCATCCATCGTTAACATATAGCTTGACACTAGAACCATCTAGGACTTATAGTTTGACGTCATTCTATAGGTTTGTGCATCTTATAGTGAGTTGTTAGTAGAGCTCAAAGAACCAAGTTATTCCATTGGTTGACCTATTAAAAATAGCTCACGATTTGTTTACTTTTGTGTCCAAAGACTTGTCTTTTGACATCATTTTTTGGTCAGTGTCAGGCTCTGAGTAACGATGGCTACGAATCAATACGGATACTTAAGATGGATTCAATGTTTGAGACTTAATTTTAAGAGAAACCTGAAAAATTTCCGGTTAAGTGTTTGTGTGAAACTAGGTAATAGAATTTAGGGTTTTATGCGTGTGTGCGCAGGCGTATGTGTTTGTGTACGTGTGCACATAATGTGTGTTTATTGTGTGTGTGACACAAGAAAGTTGGCCCCATTCTTTTTTTCTTTTAAGGGAGGAGGAGATGAGAAATGAATTTATTTACTGTTGCTACAACGAGACACAGCACATGAAATTTATCTAAATGTATCTTTATACAGGGGATCCCTGGCCAACGGCAACATTTAACATGTTGTAGGACGGGACATGACGCCTGTAAGAAGGTATTCCAATTGTTTTCGGACAGAGACAACGCTGTTAACGGACAGGTACTCATTTTACACCTGAGTACGGTGAGAGAATGCGAGTAAAGAGCCTTCTCCAAAGACTCAACTATGCGCCTAGCGAGGCTCGAACCCAGGACCTGCCGATTCGAAAGCGAGTGTCAAACCTCTAGACTACATAGCCCATTTCGTTTTTGTTTTTTGTTTTTCATTTTGGTAAGATTAAGACGACACTCCCCTTGTCAAAATTGTCATAGATACAAATCCAAGATGTCACCGCGTCCTTCACAACGCTTTAGTCATCTCAAATTCACCCAGCAGAGATTGA
>NC_088366.1:22476252-22486252 GCF_034508935.2 Berghia stephanieae
TTATGGGCTCATTGTTGTAAAGACAATATAAAAAATGTGACGCAAAATATTGTCCAACAATGTTAACTAGGCCCATAATTGCGTTCGGATGTCAGACCTGCATATATGTATATACATCGAATTAAACCGAACGCCACTTCTAAAAGATTAAATTGCAAAAGCACCGACGCCAGATCAAACAGTCATGTACCGAGACAAGCTCCCATTGCGTTTGAAGATTTTTCTTCTTAGTAAGAGCTTTAAGATTAAAGGCAATGCATTAACTCACTCAATCCTAGAGATTTTGGCTGCTTTTCAAAATTAGATAAAATGTATTTAAAATGAGCATGTACATAGATCGTTTTATTAAACTACCATTCATTAACATGCAAAAATCTAAATACATTAGCTTTGATACTAGATACGCCTATAATTTGTCTCAGAAAATGTAATAAATAGGCATGGGGTAAAAGTAACCCGGGTAAACTACGGATATGGTCGGTGTTAGGGTTGAGTGAGTTAAGCCTAAGCCTAAGCTTGTTATGTACTTTGACAATCATTATTGTCTAGACTAGTTAATAGGAATAATCTCTTTTAATCATTCCCTTTCATACAGATGATAATAATGATGTCAAGAAAGAAAGAAACAGTAAAAAGGATTCGCATAATATATTGAAACGTTTCAAAACAATCGGCGTTTCATGCCCTTAAGCCTTATTCTTCAAAGGAGAAAATGGACGCAACAGGTGATCAAGGATAAAGATCACATTTTATAAAAAGCTCTTGAGCTTTTATACAGCGCAATATCCATTAAACCTGCCCAAAGCGCTTTACAAATGGTCTCTGACCAACAGAAACACGTAACAAGAAGAACGAGACATGATGCCTGTTGGGCGATATTACATTTTTTTTCCTACAGAGGCAACGCTGGTGACGGCCAGTGGTCTCCTTTTACACCTGAGTACGGTGAGAGAATGTGAGTAAAGATTCTTTTCCGAGGACTAGGCCGGGGTCATTACAAAACCAAGCAATCTTTTTACAAAACAAAGACAGAAAGCCGGTTGGAAAACAGATATAGGGGGATATGGGAAGACTAAAGACCCCACCGAGTAAACAGGAACATTGCCGTGTCCACTTTGCGGTACTCCACTGCGATTGACGCCTGTGTTATTCTAGTCTTCCCTTAGAATATGCCCTCAAGAAGAAAACATGATTACCTTGGGGATGAATATAGGGGATTTTTATTTAAAATGATATTACATGTCATGTCCTGAAATAAAAAGAGAATTTATCCGCAGGACCAGGCAGAGAATGTCATCCAAATCATAATTTCACTAAATTTACAAAGAGGGTTCATCTTGGGCTCTTGATAGCTCAGTTGGAAGAGCACTCGCTTCACACGCAAACGGACCGAGATAGATGATATTATTCTGACTTCACTCTTGTCCAACCAGCAGTGTGTGGGTTACTGGGTCCGTTAGATCTGGCGGAAAGAATGTAGTGATAGACTAGCGTCCTATCCATTAATAGGGTAGCAAGGAAATGCTATTGTCCGTTTCACGATTTGAAACCGGGATAAACTCCGGATCCGGGAGGGAGTGAAAAGGTGGAGGGGGGGGGGGGTCGTCATTCTTTCCAAAATCGATCTGACAACCATGCTTTATTTTAAATACCCGAAAAGACCACCTGCCGCGATGCCTGCTTCGTTGACATTTCGTCTAGAGGACTTCAAAGAGGAAGACATGGAATGGTGAAGGTTGGAAACTATTGTGTTACCACGTGGAGCACCATGTGGCATTTCCTGTGTAATGAAAATAATTAAAACGCAGACGACACATACAAAAATGACAAAAGACATCAATGAAACAAAGAGAGAAGGCGGAAATGTATAACAAATAAAGCTTTACTCTTTGCAAGTGTGGTTCGATTCTACTCTAACGTAAAGGAAAATTATAACAATTGAGCTGTACAAAGTTAGGAAACGGATTTCGTTGAAGCAGACTCCTAACATAGTCATTGCTACTCTCTTGTCGCTTTGTACTCTATTCTCCATAGGCTGAAAACGGATTTTATATTACAAGGGTGTGACATCGTCATGACGGTTCTTATTGAACGTAAGCCTAGTTGTTTTTGTTGGGTTTTTTTTGTTGTTTTTTTTTTTTTTTTTTTTTTTTGGGGGGGGGGGGGGGGGGGGGGGGGGGGGGGGGGGGGGGGGGTTTGGGGGGGTATTTATTTTTTTTTATTTATTTTTTTTTGGGGGGGGGGGGGTGTTCGGCTGTATTATTCTGTATTGAATGGCAGTGGTAAAGTTTCTTTGTGAATCTGTGATGTCCAATAATGAGCGAGAGGTGTTGACTCATTTTCTTCCTGGGTGTGGCTTACTGGGTTTTGAAAGTCACTCCTTGAATACATCTATACTTTCTAAATTATTTAAAGAGGAAGATATTAAAAGGAAAGACTTGAAGATTACAGCAGCTATTAATGCTCAAAACCTCTGTCTTTTGCCAGTTGAATTGTAATCTGTTTAGTCATAAGTATTAATAGTATGTTTAAAATGCACTGTTTTGATGACGTGGCGTATAACCCTAATATAGATTTCACAGTGGTGCTCTGCAGTACCGTGCCATCAGCATACACGTGATGCACTTATTAGCAATTCTCCATTATTTTGGACAAGGATGAAGTGCAGAATATGAATAGCACTGGTCCAAACACGGAATCCTGAGGGACGCCAAATGAAATACCTTAATCAGACTACGTGACATTATTCCTCTCTTTTTTTAACGTCGCAAACATTTGACAAGCCGAGTATGAGAACCGGAGTGTTTGTTGTAATACGGACATTATAACTATAATTCATAGTCAGTGGAATTGAAAGCGGTTGGCAAGTCCAGAAAGCTTAAAAACGCGAGATTTTCCATTGTTATTTGTTCTAACGATATCGTTCACTGTTCCGTTTAAGCAACGTGGTTTTTTTCAAGCACACTATGATCACTTTATTGTTGTTCAAATCATTTGAAGTTTATTTTAAAAACTCATTTCGATAATATGTTGAGTTTCGTGTGTTTCAGTCTCTATTATTTTTAGAAAAAGATTATAAATTTCCTTATGAAACATCAGGCCAGTATTTCTCTACTATATCTGTGAGAGTTTTTTTAGGTTTATTTTGGTCTGTATTTACCCCCCCCCCCCCCCCCCCCCCCCCCCCCCCCCCCCCCCACTTTTTTTTTTCCTCACCTCCATCTGCAATGTCTCGACTGCATTATGTCAGTATTTCTCTCCCAAAGCAGTGAAGATTTCTAATGTCTGTCCGGCATTGCATCATTCATGTGTTACCAAATATTAATTTTGCACAAAGGACAACTGCCCATTTTTTGTCTTGGCTGCAAAGGACTTCAATAGTTGCAATACAAAACAATATTTGGAATAATAATGGCAGAAAATGGAATGAGGAGGATGTGTGGGGGAAAAAAAAAGACTTCTACTTAGTCTAAACCAGGGAGATCAAAGATCTTCGTGGAGTGCTGGACCGCGAGCAGGAGATCAATGATCTTCGTGGAATGCTGGACCGCGACCAGGAAGATCAATGATCTTCGTGGAATGCTGGACCGCGACCAGGGAGATCAAAGATCTTCGTGGAATGCTGGACCGCGACCAGGAAGATCAATGATCTTCGTGGAATGCTGGACCGCGACCAGGAAGATCAATGATCTTCGTGGAATGCTGGACCGCGAACAGGGAGATCAATGATCTTCGTGGAATGCTGGACCGCGACCAGGAAGATCAATGATCTTCGTGGAATGCTGGACCGCGACCAGGGAGATCAATGATCTTCGTGGAATGCTGGACCGCGACCAGGGAGATCAAAGATCTCCGTGGAGTGCTGGACCGCGACCAGGGAGATCAATGATCTTCGTGGAATGCTGTACCCGGACCAGTATATTGACGAGCACAAATGATGACTTAAAAATAAACTGCGGAGTTTTTTGTTTGTTTTGTTTTGTGTTTTGTTTTCGGGGGGTTTTTTTCAGTTTTTTTTTTGTTTTGTTTTTTTTTAATTTTTTTTTTGCTTGTTTCTTTGGGGTTTTTTTTTTTTTGTTTTTTTTTTTTGTTTGTTTTGTTTTGTTTCTTTTACTTTTTACATTTGTGTAAGTTTTTCCATTTCTTTGACACTGTATGACGCCAGTATTTCTCTATCTAGTGAAGGCTTTATTACCATCTTTTTTTTTCAATTTGTTTGTCTATCTGCTATGTCTAGCACTACGTTAAACAAAGTTTATTTTTCACAAGGGAAAACTTCCCAATATATTATTACTTGGCTGAAAAGGACTTCGCTTGTGGCAATTCTTATTACAATAATACAGTGTTTGGAACGAAGGCGGCGGAGAAATGGAAGAAGGAAAAAAAAGTGTGAATACAAAAGATAAGGGAACCAGACAGACTGATAGTCTCCGTGGAATGCTGGAACACGACAAGTAAATGTTGGAGATGTCAAATGAATAAACGTCTAATCTATAAATCGTGTCCCATCGCATCATAACGGTATTGGGCTTTTAACGAAATCTGGCCGAACGAGACGCCGAACGCCGAACCCGAACGGATATAGCCTTCTCACGTGACCATGAACGAGATCTGGATAGTGAAGACTCTCAAGCGGTATGCAGCATCGGATCTAAGGTCACATGATAGAGGATAGCTTGGGTTGCTGTTGGCTTGTGTTAGGGGAGGGGCAAGGGGTCAGTGTCATTCAATAGTATATAATTGTGCATGTGGCGCTCTATACAGAGAGAAAATTATAAATTGATTACGGGGTAGGTGGGGGGAGGGGGTTGACCCACAAACGATCGAGGTGTTGGGCTTCGGGTAGATCATGATACGAAATCAAAGAGAAAAGGCCGCGGGTACTTGGATGGTGGAAATGGTTGGGGGTGGGGGGGGGGGATAGTGACAATCAGCATGGGATATATGTATATATTAACATTAATAATATAGGCAATAGATGACCAGGGATGTGTATTGTTTGTATATTGTTTGTGTGTGTGTGTGTGTGTGTGTGTGCGTGTGTGTGTGAAAGGGATTACACAAAAACACCTTTCTCTGTAGCTTCCAAATGATTACGCAACTATTACATACAAGACCTTGCAGTCGAGTCGGCAGGGCTTTTGGGTTACACAACCACTATTTACCCATCGGTCAGCGGTACTCTTTGATGTATATAACACTCACCGCCTTTACGCAAAGCCGCCTGCCCATAAATCAAGAGATGGTCTTCTAACTGTTCACAAGCGAACTGTCAAACGAGCAATCGATGATTGGATAAGAATCTCAAGATCTCATATAATAAGGTAAGTTTTGG
Organism: Berghia stephanieae; assembly: GCF_034508935.2. Classification (NCBI taxonomy): domain Eukaryota; kingdom Metazoa; phylum Mollusca; class Gastropoda; order Nudibranchia; family Aeolidiidae; genus Berghia; species Berghia stephanieae. Next base: position 22,481,588 of record NC_088366.1, read on the forward strand.
AGAGGTGATATCCCCCCACCCGTCATCGGACAGAACTTTCATTGCGTTATATCATATAAACTCCACCTCCTCTTTCTATTCCGGAGTGACGAGATTAGACGAGAGGACGCAGAGAAAAAAAATTAACACGTGATCGTTAAAGTCGATCGGTCGGTGAGCTTCGGGCTCTAACTATAATTCCGTATTATGTCGAAGTGAACAACATGTCAAAATGGGATTCTTAAGTCAAAATGATTTGAATTATAATATAAGATTTTAACTTTTGTCACTTCAAGATAGAGACGACATCCAGCCTCCCTATTTACTCATAATGAAAATGTTTCTGCTTGAAGCTCGAAGGGGAAAAAATAACGATAAGTATTGAATTGTAAGCTTCAATTTATTTGAAGAAGACAGATACAGTGGACGTTTCGGGTTTCCCCTTTAACAACAAAACAGGATGAATGAAACACTACAGACGAATCAGATACTTTGATAGTGGCGTTGTTAAGATGAAGTATCTCATCCGTCTGTAGTGTTTCTTTCATCCTTTTTTTTTTTTTTTTTTGATAAACGGAAACCCGAAACGTCCACAGGATCTGTCTTCGTCTAATCAATTGAAGCTTACAATACAATTCAATACTTAACGCTATTTACTCATAAAAACGCCATCCGTGTTTCATATCATAAATCTATCATAAATACAACGGGTAAAATTTGACAACCCCCCCCCCCCCCCCCCCCCCCCCCCCCCCCCCCCCCCCCCCCCCACGTATCACGGTTTTGAGTGGATGGGGTCACATCAGTAACATCTCTTCTAATAGATGATAATGGGTCACATTCATGGTAATACTTTATGCTGCAGTGTGTTGACGGGATTTCATACTTGAGAGCTGAACAGATCAAAACGAAAACAACTATTATTATTCAATGCAAACAGAAAACACGTCAATTTTCCAAAAGTGAAATCCCATGACATCGCAGGTCTGATAACCTAATTCCTTATGGGCTCATTGTTTTGTTGTTGTTGTTGTTTGGTTTATTCTTGTTTGTTTTTTGGGTTTTTTTTTTTTTTTTTGGTTTTATTTTTGTGTTTTATTTGGGATTTTTTTGTTTTTTGTTTGTTTTTTTCGGTGTTGTTGTTGTTGTTGTTTTTGTTTTTGTTGTTGCTGTTGTTGTTTTGTTTTGTTTTGTTTTAATCCTCATTTTCTTGCGGACGAGATCGGATACAGTTGCTACGAATGACAAAAACTAAAATCTGGCATTTACGGTCTTTAAAACCCAATGTTTGTTATCTGCGTCACCGGTAGATGATACCGGTATGCAACGGTGGGTGACACTTACTCAAGTTTATTCCATTCCATTATTATTATTATTATTATTATTATTATTATTATTATTATTATTATTATTATTATTATTATTATTATTATTATTATTATTATTATTATTATTATTATAATATTGCATGTCAGACACAGGCAGAGAGATGGACGAGAGACAAACATAAGCAATCATTTCGTCCTGTATCTATCTGACTTAGCTCTTTTGGTCGCCGCTTTCCAAAACGGCCATCCTGCATTTGACAGACCCATGATTTCGATGCCATCAGCTGATTTCCTCTCCCTCCCTCTGCCGTACTCTTGATAAAACACATATTTAGACATTTGGCCAGAAAACTCGTCCGTCCTTCAAATATCGATCGATTTAATTGACCCACGTCTTATCGAAAACTTTCAAACCCTGGGACTTCGCGAAGTCCCAGGTTTGAAAGTTTTTGCTAAGACGAGGGTCATGCGAAGTCCCAGGTTTGAAAGTTTTTGCTAAGACGAGAGTCATTTAAATCGATCGATATTTGAAGGACTAATTTTCTGGCCAAATTTCTAAATATGTGTGTTTTTCCAGAGCACGACAGCCCGCTCCCACAACCACGAAAAAACAATTTTCAATTTAGGACATTACATTTCGCTGACAGGCTGGATGGCTCGTTTCTTATTCTTCTTAAAATTATTGGTTGAGATTTCGATTTCAATCGTTGTTGAAAAATGTAACCAATCCTCTCATAACGCTATTGTGTCGAAGTGTACCTGGAGTTAAAAATTGTGACCTATCGTCTGAAAACTTTTTTTTTTTTCTTTAAAGCTGGAACGAACCCAAATTATGTCGAGAAATCATACATGATTTTAAAATAAAAATTTGACCATACACTTGAGGCTTAAGTTTTTATCAATTTAAGAAACTATGTCAGTAGTCAGTTGTCTTCAATAAAGCATTATGAAATCAAACTTTCATATTTATGACCATAAAATCAACTTTCAACATCAAAATTACCCCGACATATTTTTAAAAACTTGAGCTTTTTTATGTAGCGAAATACCCACTTAATGTGCTAAAAGCGCTTTACAAAGGGTCCTTGGCCAATAGCAACACTTAACATGTAAGACGAGACAAGAAGGAAATTACAATTATCTTTATCCGAGAGCACAGAGACAACGCTTTTCAACGGCGAGGTACTCATTTTACATCATCCCGAGTATGTTGAGAGAATGTGAGTAAAGAGCCTTTTCCAAGAACTCAACTATGTGCCGCTCAAAGCGGGTCTCGAACCCTGGACTTTCCTATTCGAAGGCAGCAGCTTCTAATGGTGCTCACACTACTATGTTATGACGATCGGCCCAATTTGCAAATTTCGTGCCGCACTCGTGCACCGTCGCAAACCCGCCCGGAAGCTTCGTCACAACACAACGTTCAAGTAGATGCTCTGCGCTTTCGGGTTCGTTCCCACAACGGGTACATTATTGGACAGGTGGAAAGTCCGAAGGCGAAATCGAGACCATATAGCCCCGAAGTGAACCGCATGCTTAACAGAGTGACCTATCGTCTGAAAACGTTATCATGCTGGGGTGAACCAAATATCGAGAAATGATTTTCGAGTAAAATTGACCATACATTTGAGTCTTAATATGTTTGTCACTTTCTACGAAACTATGCCAGTTGCCTTCAATAAGACATAAAAAAAATCAATCATATTCTTGACCATATATTATATTCAGTTTTTGACATTATAATTACCCCGACATAATACCAGTTAATGGCGAGGGGGGAGGGGGGGGGGGGGGGGGGTTCACAACTAGCATAAAGTAAAGCATAAAAATACGTGAGCTTTTATATAGCGCAATATCCAATAAAAAAAACATGCTCAAAAGGGGTCCCACGCGACAAGACGCCGGTCTGGTGATATTACAATTTAATTTTCTGACATAGACAACGCTGTTCATGAGCACGATGAGAGAGAATGTGAGTAAAGAGCCTTTTCCAAGGACTCGATCAACTATGCGCCGAGCGAGGTTCGAACCCAGGACCTTCTTATCCGAAAGCTGGTGTCATACCACAAGACCACATAGCCGCATAAAGAAAAGAGCGAGTTTTATTTCTTGAACATCAACAATGTCATTCTCTGTCAATGTTGTCTTTTTTAGCTCAATTTTTTCTTCATATTTTTCATACCGGCATAATAGGTACCAACTTGGCGTGGTCGGTAATAAACTTGATGTAAGGTTGTTTTATTGTTTTGTTTGGAGCTTTGTTTTTGATTTTTGTTTTCTGTTGTTTTTATTTTTTTGTTTTGGGTATCTCTTTTGTTTTGATTTTTTCTTCTGGCTGTTTTTTTTAAATCTTTAATAATTTTTTTTCTTTTTTTTTTTCTTTTTTTTTCTTTTTTTTTTTTTGGGGGGGGGGGGGGGTACTTGGGTAGGGGGGGGGGGGGGGGGGGGAGATGTTTCAAGTTTTGTGATAGAATATTGAGTCAGGCTTACTTCTCGTTATAAGAAGATAAAATGTGGTGAAAGAATCCAGAAAACTGATAAGAGAATATCACGCTAGACGAAATGATTAAAGAAAATACAATCTGAAAACGAGCGCAACAAACAACAAACCAGAAAGAAAATGAAGAAAATCTAATTAGGAGGAGGAGGAGGAGAAGAAGAAGGAGGAAGGGGAGGAGGAGAAGAAGGAGGAGGAGGAGGAGTAGAGTACTCGTTTCACACGCAAAGGGAACCGCGATCGGATCCCGGATGCAGTTGATATTTTTTTCTGAACCCTGTCCGCCCATCAATGATTGTGTAGCTGGGTAATAATAGTATGTTAGATCTATCGGAAAATACTTTGCGATTGACTAGCGTCCTATCGAAAGGATAGCAACCAATTGCTATTGTCCGTTCCACGCTATAGAAAATGGGATAAACTCCGGCTCCATTAGCCTACTGTCTCTAAAGGACTACTTTTTTAAAAATCTCGATAAATAATAAAAGCAATTTTTAACTCACTCAACCCTAACACCGACTATATCCGTCGTTTACCCGGGTCACTTTTATCCCATCGCTTTGTCTGAGACAAATTATAGGTGTAGTATCAAAACTAATTTTCTAAATTTTTACACGTTGAAGATAGTTGAATAAAACTATCTATGGATATGCTCATTTTTAATACATTTTTATCCAATTTTGAAATGTAGCAAAAATCTCTAGGATTGAGTGAGTTAATAGATATCGAATAGATGTTTAATATTGTCTGGGGGGGGGGGGGGGGGGGGGGGGGGGGGGGGGGGGGGATTGCCGGTATTAGAACAATGAAGACTTTTATTTAAACACTGCGTAATCTTCTTAACTCGTTTTGTTTGGGGTTTTT
>NC_088366.1:22488752-22588752 GCF_034508935.2 Berghia stephanieae
ATATACGTTGGTGAGGTTGATGGTTGTGGTAGTGAAGATAATGGCGCTGGTGATGATACTGGTGTAACGATGATGGTGATAGATAATGCCGATTATGATAAAGGTGAAGTTGGTGATGACATTGATGGTGGTGTCGACAATAAAGCTGGGGTTGGTAGATAATGGAGATATGATGAAGATGAATATGATATTAGTGGTGATGGCAATAAAGATGATGCTGATAGATAATGACAATGGTAAAGAAGGTGAACGTAATAAAGACGATGCTGATAGATAATGACAATAATGATGAAGGTGAAAATAATGGTGATATTAATGGTTGTGATGACAATGATGATGACACTGATATATAGTGACATAGACTACGAATGAAGATGATGATAATGATAATAATGATGCTAATAATTTAAATAGGATGGTGGTGGTAGTGGTGGTGAATAAAGATGGATATGATGATGATCGGAAAGACGATTATGCTGGTAGTGATGGAAAATGATGATGATGATGATGATGATGATGATGATGATGATGATGATGATGATGATGATGATGATGATGATGATGAAGAAGAGGAAGAAGAAGGTGAAGATGATGATGATAATATTGATGGTGGTGAGGGCAATAAAGATGATACTGATATTTTAATGACAATGATGAAGAAAGTGAAGGTGATTGCGGTGATTGCTGATGCTAATATATATTGACAATAATGATTCTGATAGATAATGACAAAGATGATGATAATGAGAATGATGATGATGGTGGTGGTGATGGGGGAGGTAGTGGTGGTGAATGAGGATGAATATAATGATGGTTGCAAAGACGGTGATGTTGGTAGTGGTGGGACTGATGATGATGATGATGATGATGATGATGATGATGATGATGATGATGATGATGATGATGATGATAATGAGGATGATAAATTGATATCCACAAAGAAATAGAGCTGATATAACAATTACTATGACCTCAGTTTGTTCATCTTCCTTTGAGAACTATCCGACTGCTTCTTCGAATTGAGAATTGAAAATCTCTTCATAAATATATTGGACAGGCATAGAATAGCCTTTACAGGAACACACACATCGATTGCAAATGTCTCTGCAAAATTGCCAAGAATTACGGCTAACCTTGCCCTCCATATTTTTGATTTATTGTTAACAAAGAAACAATATGAAAGGAGTGAAAATTCTAAAAACAACTCGCACGGTGAAGATAAACCATCCCTGTCCCTAGAATTAAAATACTCTGTTAAATCGGAGTTTGGCACAACACACGCTCTGCTTCTTAGTTCCTGCTGTTGGAAAAATTTAGAATAGATGGTGAAATCTGCTACATTTTTGGTTTGTCGTGTAATTTTTCCTAGGGTGGACTTAGGGAGATAAAGGTGACCACGTAAAGAAGAATATAGCACTCTTGACCTCGTGTACCACGAAAAAGCAAGAATTAAATCATCTGGACAGTAAATCCGTTGATTTTTCTGAGCATTCAGGAGCTGAATCTGGCGTTCTATAAATTTCTGGATAGCCTTAGACTTCTCTATTGAGGATTCATTTTCTTCATCTGCAATGAAAAAAAAAGTAGAAGATAATGAAATAGACGATACATGATTGGAAACAATGCATTTTATTTTTAAAATGCATTTCAAAATTTTAATTTCGTGAATCTATAACGAATCAAAAACAACAGCAACACAACAAGGGTAATAGTTCTTCTATCATCATCATCATCATCATCATCATCATCATCATCATCATCATCATCATCATCATCATCATCATCAACATCATTATTATCATTATCATTATTGTTATTATTATTATTATTATTATTATTATTATTATTATTATTATTATTATTATTATTATTATTATTATTATTATTATTATTATTATTACTATTATTATCATCATCGTCCTCGTCGTCGTCATTATTATTATTATTATTATTATTATTATTATTATTATTATTACTATTATTATTATTATTATTATTATTATTATTATTATTATTATTATTATTATTATTATTATTATTATTATGTTCACGTTGATAATAAAACTGACGCTAACGCATTTAAAAATTAAAATAGTAGGTTAACTCACCTTCTAGTTGGGAGTCCAGTGTGTAGAATCGAAGTATTTCTGTAAGTTCACTCCAATGCTTTAAGGTTCCATCTGAGAAAGTCTGGTGTTGGCTTTGTTTAATTCCAAAGAAACCCTCATATTGAATTAACCTGATGCTGTGATCATCGTTCACTTCTTTAACTGTACAGTAGATACTAAATGAGTGGACCATACCGATCCTAGCACGACTATGAAGACTAAACTCAGAATCTGAAGAAGTCCAACAACACCATGAGAGGAAATCTCTTGAACAAAACAATCTTTAAAGGTCTTTCCCAACTCATTTTCTGTATTTTCAAATAAATCTTTCTTTAAAAAAAATTGATAACTCATCAATATCCTGACGCCAGTCTCTAAATTCACTTGTCGAATTTAATGTCTGACGAGATGGTGCTGTTTTTCGCAAACAAGAAGGGGGTATTGTATTTGGCCATTTATTTGGAGGAATAGCAGGTGAAGGATACCTTGATTTCCGTCTCATAGGAGAATCATGATGCCAATGATTGGTACGGATACCCATATAGTCTATAACATCATTCCAATCGATTTTATTTGGCGGTGCATTAATCCATATTTGTCTCTCAATTGGATCCGAAGGAAATTTATATACAGTTGTCTTTTCGCCATGTCTATAATTTGAAGTGCAATCAAAAACAGAACATTTTCGAGGCATTTTCGGTTATTATTGATAAAAAAATAATGATAAAATGTTTATTATTTGCTTAAATTTCATTGCCGAATCCATTGTACAGGGAAAATGAGCAATAAACAACGGTAATTCACAACTACAACAAAACTTAATGGTCACTCCATGAAAATGAACACCAGAATAAGGGCGATCCACAACTACAAGTGGTCAATATGTACAAACAAGACTGAACTCTTAAAAGTGTGACATATGGCACTACTTGACCTAGGTGATGGTAAGTGTGTGTATGTGTGCGTGTGTGTGTGTGTGTGTGTGTGTGCGTTTTAGTCTAACTCTAGATTGCTTTGGTATGTGTGCGAGCGTGTTTGAGTAATGTAATTAATGCCATATCATGCAGCTAACCGAGGTAACTCAACTCTAGCCCCTTCCCCCAGTTAAAAAAAACCATGGGCCTTCCAGATTTTTTTGGCCACGGTCGCTCGAACTGCACGTCTCTAGAGTGCTATGATAGCTACTCAAAACCAATGTTTCAAATCATCAATATAGGAAACATGTTACATAGGTAAGGGCTTATAATTCTAAGACTTATGACATTACAACCAACACCCTAGAGTAATTAGTTCAAATGTTATGCAAATTTGATTTCATTGCAATATTCATGAAAAAATGCAGAATTCCCTAAAAGAAAGTCTACAATTTCATGTACCGATTCTTTCCATGCGTAAACTTCACTTTTCAATATCGGATTTGTTCCCACAAAATACCAAATTGAGATGGTGGGTCGCATTTCTCAAAACGCCAATATTATTTTATTGCAGCTTCGAAATGATGAAAACAACGAAATCCCAGACATCATTTTTTAAAAGTCAAAGGCGTTTTAATGGCGATATAACAAATATCATTCCACCCTCTCCCTAAATAGTAGCGCGTAATGAGATCGTGTTTACAATAATACTTTGTGACGTCAGATTATCAAGCGTACATTTCAGTAAAAATCAGAATTTTAAAAAGAAGTGTCATTTGAATGTTTTTGAAGATGTCCTTTTATTCGGAGATAACGAAATCGGAATCGGTCGAGGGGTAGAATAAAAGATTTCTTACACCCTTGCGTTTTGGAATTCGAACTGTTCAAGATGTCTTACACCCTTGCGTTTTGGAATTCGAACTGTTCGAGATGTCTTACACCCTTGCGTTTTGGAATTCGAACTGTTCAAGATGTCTTACACCCTTGCGTTTTGGAATTCGAACTGTTCAAGATGTCTTACACCCTTGCGTTTTGGAATTCGAACTGTTCAAGATTTCTTACACCCTTGCGTTTTGGAATTCGAACTGTTCAAGATGTCTTACACCCTTGCGTTTTGGAATTCGAACTGTTCAAGATGTCTTACACCCTTGCGTTTTGGAATTCGAACTGTTCAAGATGTCTTACACCCTTGCGTTTTGGAATTCGAACTGTTCAAGATTTCTTACACCCTTGCGTTTTTGGAATTCGAACTATTCCCAACACAAGCTCGTGCAGCGTTTGTAGCACATCGGAATTCCAAAAAGCAAGAGTGAAAGAATCGTATATTGTCTTATCTCTGAGCAAGAATTTGGTTTGCTCTCCGTACAACGAGGACCGATCGAGTTTGAAGGTGGTGAGAGGGGCTGGGAGACATTGGAAGAGGGGGGGGGGGAGAGATAGAGAGAGAGGGGGGAGGGGGAGTGGAGAGAGACCGGGGGCGGCGGAAAGGAGAGAGGGGAGAGAGAGAAAGAGGGAGGGAGAGAGAAAGAGAGACAGAGAGAGACACACACATGGAGAGAGAGAGAGAAAGAGAGAGAGAGAGATAGAGAGAGAGAGAGACTCTATATCATTCGATCATTCCTTTGGTAAAAATCCTCGTAAGTACAAAACAACAATACGTGACCCAGCATTCCGTCATGTCCCAGCATGGCTCAGGCTGTGAGGTCTTTGCTCTGTACCGAAGGTACCGAGTTCGATCACCCACCGCGCTGTGTGGCATTGAGCAAGTCACCTCACGCTAGCTCACTTTGCGGCGCTGCACTGCCGCTGATGCCTGGGTTATTCCAGTCTTCCCTTGGAATAAACCCTAAAGACAAATTTCCCCATGGGGATGAATAAAGGGAATTCTTTTTTATTATTATTATTTTTTTAATTCCAACTGGCTATTGTGGTGAAATAACCAGAAGTCAACGAAGCGAATTCTACGTTAAAATGATCACATTCATTAAATTCATGTTTTACAAAGTTAAAAAAAAAAAAAAAGATCATCCTCGGAAATAAAACGAATAAAATTAACAAAAGCCTAATATATATATATATATATATATATATATATATATATATATATATATATATATATATATATATATATATTGTTGGTGTTTTTATCGTTGTTGTTGACTACAAATTCAATATTCAGCAAACCCGACATATCACAGGTTTGATGTGACATGTCACGTAGTGTTATTAGCATTAGGCAAAAACACTCCTCCTGTCCCCTAATCCTTTCCGGTTCACATTCATTTTGGAATTAAATCTTTGGGAGAAAATTCTTGATTCTCATAATCATCTGGCACAACAAAGCGAATTAAAAAAAAAAAAAGAAAGAAAATAAAACATTAAGGACAATTAATTTTTAAAAAAGAGAGATTACAGAAGAGAATCCCTTTGGAGTAAGAAAACAACTGGTAGCAGCTCTTGTCTTACACAGTATTGAAATGTTGGATCGATGATAGATCAATACAAAGCTTTAGGGAAACAAGATTTTAGGAAGCTTGCGACAACAGTATTACTGTGGTCCTTTTATTATTACTTAATGCCAAATGAACTTCATTCTCTCTCTCTCTGTCCGGGTTTTTTTTTTTCGTTTCCGTTTTTTAAAAAAATAATAATAAAGACTGATCGTATTAATTTGGTCTCTATTATGTTGGACTGAATGAGACAAAGAGAATTCAGTTTATAAACATACAAAATGATGGGAATTAGGCATTTGGGTCTTTTGAAGTTTAAGATACAAATCTCTCTCTCATATATATATATATATTATATATATATATATATATATATATATATTATATATATATATATATATATATATATATTATATGAAAATGCACAAAAATGTAAAAATATACAACCAAGAACCAACAGCAACTTATATTAATTTGATAAATTGAGATAGGCCATACCTCTGGCCTTTAGTCCGAACTTGTGTGTGTATATTTAAAAGATAGTATTTAATTTAAATCACAGTTGCGCGTTAAAAATTCGAACACCATATGGCAAAAAGGAATTAAGGTGACGTGTTGTCTTTGTTTTTATAGATATAAGGCGACTACTCCTCGGCTGTTGGTGCATCAGAAATAACAATTTATTTAAAGTGATTTTAGAAATTCATGACCACCTTGGGGTCATTTTAGAAATGACACTCAGAAGTACCGCCGGGAAATATGGACACTGGTAATTTTGAGTACCGTATAAAAGATGTCCAAGAAAAAGGTGTTTAATTGATATTTTCTAAAGATAAACATCTTTTTTTTTCATTTTCCAACAAAAGAAGACATTTAAAATATCTTATAAAGGAGGAAAGCTTGAAGTGTTGAAACGAAATACACAATTTATTGAATACATTCCTTTTTAAAAAAAAAAATAATGTCAATAACTCTGACACAAGAATTTACACCACAAAATAGACGTCACTGTCATTCACGCAATACTGTGAAACACATTGAAACAGTCATTTTTTTCTTTTTTTCGAACATAATAATAGCTTGCACAAAGCCCACTGATTTTGGGGACGGACTGGATATTTTTCTCAGCACAAACAGGATACCTTCCACGGTCTTCAATATATACAACAGGATAGAAAACAACATTCGAAAATCGGGCATTGTCTGGTACACCCCCGTGTCTTCTCTTCTTCACTGGCAAGGAGATTAAGCTGGACTTATTGCCGGTCGCCTCCTAATCTCCGGACTGGGACGCTTTAGCAGCTTCTCTGATTTTGTTGAGTGAGTTCTTTCCACTGATGACGGCCCGCTTCGGTGGATCTCAGGTGTTCTAAATCCTTTTCGCATCTCAGTTCTTGTGTGTCATCTAGGCGCTTGGGTCTTTATTTATCGTTGTGTACACTATGCTTGATGTGGGTTTGCCTTAGTGTTTTTGTCCGCTTGCTGTAAAGAATAACGCCATTACCTATAGCTGGACTATTTCTGTCTCTCCTTAAGATATGTCCAAATAGTCTCCATCTGTTTCCAAAATTTGAATCGATATCGGTGTTTCTTAACATTTTATGTACAGCGATTTGTTACTTATTCTGTTTGGGAAGTGGATATTTAGAATTCCCCAGAGCTATTTCTTTGGTTTTTGTTAATGCCCATGTTCCACAGTTGTAAATAAGTACTGATTTAACACGGCTCTTGTACAGCTTTGTTTTTGTTTTCTTTTCAGTTTGTTGTTTCAAGAAGATAGAAGGGGGCGGGCAATCCTGGGGATTCTTGACAAGGTCATTAGACCCATAGCTCTGGTATTTGTGTATTTGTCATTTTACAATGTTTCTCTTAAGAATGAACATCGGTGCAAGAATTCGAACCTTCATTTTCTAAAACCACATTCAGGGGATCGTCAGTCACACTTTCGCGGTAGACAAAGAATGGAAGCGTCTTCTAAAAAAAAACATTTTGACCTGAGGTGAAAAATAATGGTGGTAGTAGTAAGTGATGATAATGATGATGATGATGATGATGATGATGATGATGATGATGATGATGATGATGATGATGATGCCTGAGAGGGAGGGGTCTTTTGACCTGCCATGGTGGACAGGAGGTCACTAGCTTTGTCACCTAACTCTGTTTTCTGAGTTGCTTTCTGTCTTTGTCTTGGAATGGGCTTACTTGCCCTTGCAGGAGTTCTTAACTGAGAATGGAAGATGTCAAATTTATAGTGTTAGTTTTAGGAGATATTATTTTTTTCCTTTGTTAATCATCTCTCTGTTAGGTACTGATATTTACATTTTATGCTTCGAACATATTCTGTAAAAATTTAAATGTATTCCTCTTAGTGGGATCCTGTATTGCTGTCTGGATGTGACGTGTAGGTGATCTCAAACTAAGTTCACTGATAACCTGCTCTTGGAATATACTTAAGTTCCCTATTTGAACAATTCATCTTTGTCGTTTTTTCTTGAGCGCTTTTACTTGTAATCCTAGCTTTTTTTTACTTTCTCATTTTCTTCATGTTTACTGGCGCTTATATGTCCTAAACGTGAAGTAAGCGCCGTGAAACTTTTTTTTTAAATGATGGTGATGAAGAGGAGCAAAAGGAGGGAAAAGAAGAAGAAGAAGTGGAAGATATGCAACACAGTTACCTCCTGACAGTCAATTCAGGCTCATGTACTGAATCCTCAATGTCTGAATCGTTTTTTGTCTCGGTCAAATCAGAGGGCAACTCAGCCATCAATATCTGTGCCTGATCAGCAATAAAATGTCTGGCAAGTGTGTATTGATCACTGCTGTAGTTACCAGCAATTTCTATTTTAAATGTATTCTGTAATTAACAATAAAAAAAACATTTAAAGTTAAACAAAAACTCTATATAAAATTCCACTATCCTTAGAATGTACTCGGAAGTAAAAGTGTCGAGAGCCCAGCGGTACTTACAAGTACCAGCTCAAGAACTGGTTCTAAATATAACATTTTGCTATCAAATTGAACTCTAACAACATTCATATATTCCTTTCAATACACGTATATCATATATATATATATATATATATATATATGTATATATATATATATATATATATATATATATATATATATATATATATATATATATATATATATATATTGCCAAGCTATTATATTTAAATATTGAGAAACAGTAAATATTTTATTTTCTTACGTTGGATGAAGCAAAATATTGGAGAAAAAATCGGGACGATGATGGGCCAACACCTAGCTGTAGAGAAATAAAACACTCGAGCCTGATCTTAGCACGTGATTCGCAAACAAAGAATATTACTATAGTAATAAAACTACTTTCCTAACTCCAATTAGTTTCGATTAATACCGTTACGGGCTTTTAAGCAACTGGTAATTCCGAGTACTACAAGAGTACAAAGGATTAACTACGGTACTCTGGAAGAACTCGTATTTTTAAAAAATTAACCAGAAAACTCGTCATTTTCAAACCTGGGACGTCCATGAGATCTCGTGAGGTCCAAGGGTTGAGAGTTTTTGCCAAGATGAGGGTCATTTCAATTGATTGATATATTTGAAGGAGTTGTCTGGACACTTTTTTTTTAACGAGTTTTTCTAGAGTAGTACGGAAGTTAACTGGTTAAAAAGTACTACATGCAACCTAGCAGAAATAAAAAGAAATCCCTGGGGGTTTACGAATGAAATTGCTTTGCTCTCCATGTCAACAACTGAGAAGTCGATTAAATGAAGCAGAGAATCAACATGTCTTGGGGGTTGGCAATTTATTTGCCGTCAACTCTAACTTTTCCATAGATGCCATTAGCTCAACCACGACAATTACAATAGGAATATTTTGTCGGCCCTGACAAAACAACCTTTTTTATATTTATTGTGGTTCAGAAAAGAACATTTACATCTTGTGATTTGATATATCAAACTGACTGCCAACTAGTCAAAGGTCTTTAAGTTTAGATGCTCAGATTCATTAATGAAATCTTAGGATTGAACTGTTTCGCAAGTTAAAGGTCAGTTTAATCTATCGATTTATCAGACAAAAGTCAAACGTTTCCTGGCCCAAAATTTTTTAAAGCGTTTTATTACTGAAGGACAGTACAGATCCTCAACCCCCCCCTCCCCTGCCCCCCCTCCCCCTGCCCCCCCTCCCCTGCCCCTCCCTGCCCCCCCCTGCCCCCCCCCCCCCTAAAAAAAATTCACTGCGTATATATCGATAGATCAAAATGACAGCCAACTTCTCAAAGGTCATGAAGTTTTGAACTCAGACCCCTTAGTGATGTTTCGGGTTTGAAACTTTTTCGGAGGTTAAAGGTCATTTAAATCTATCGATTTCTCAGACAAAATGAAAAAATACAGTTACAATTATAAGTAAAGGGCAGCAAAGATCCTCAATTCAACCCATCTCCTCTTCCACCCCCCCCCCACCCCCCCCCCCCCCCTTTTCCCCAACCCAATTCCCAACCTATCTTCCGGGCGAAAACGGCCAGACAAGCAATTGATTGATGCTATGCGTTTAGGTAAAACAAAAACCTCATGACATGCGCCAGCCGAATATATCCAGAAAATTAATATAACCAGAAATATAACCAACTGAAAATTAGGCTCACAGGAATTTCAGACACCACTCAGAGGAATTTCAATGCCCGAAAGAGGAAGTTCTGCATACAACAAGTAAAGGGAATTGAGATGGTATTTGGCATTGTTTTTACATATCGTATAGGTATAAATAGATAACTAATTACAACTGTACAATATGTAAACAATGCTAAATGCTATCCAAAAAATCCCTTTATATCAAATAAAGTACCGTCAACCGGGGTTACTTAGGCCATCCGGGGTTACTTGGGTTACTTAGAATAAAAAAGGTTGCTTTTTAAAAAGTTAAATTCATGAGTGCTTATTAGATATATTGGGTTCTAATTATTTAAAAGATAAAAGCTACATGTAATTTATCTTTTAAAATAAGCAATCTTGTTTTCAGTAAGTGGCCTTAGTTACCCGGGTGGCCTAAGTAGCACGACATAAAAGGCATGAATACAGAAACAAAATCTAAGCAACATCTATTTCATAAAAAATAAGCCTCACGGATCAACTCAGTCTTCAGACATTTCTTGAAAGATGATCAATTTTCACAGGACTTTGTCTGAGGACTGAGTGCGTTCCATAGGCGTGGAGCAATGGATGAAAAGGCTTTTTCACCAAAAGTGGATTTTGAGGTGGTAACCTTTAGAAGTTGGGACTGAGATGATCTTAAATTTCGAGTGGGTTCATATTTTTTAATCGGTTCCTGCAAATATTCAGGTGCCAACATCTAAAAACATAGCACAATATCTAATATTCTATCCTAGACTTCACAGGAAGCCAGTGCAAGTCCTGGAGAACTGGTGTTATATGATCTCTTTATTTCGTTAATTTTATAAGTCTAGCAGCTTTATTTTGAATTTTTTGCTGTTTATTAATTAATCTGCTTTGACAGCCAACGAAAAGGGCATTACAATAATCTAATCTGCTAGTAATAAAAAAAAATTAACAAGCATCTTTTTAATATCCTCATCAATGTAATGTCTGATTATTCCAATGTTTCTAATGTGATAGTTACAACATTGACATATTTTTTAAACATGATCTTCCATGGATAACCCTGAATCTAAATACCCCCCAAGATTTCTCACACAAGAACTAGGTTTAATAGTAGTTTCACCCACTAGTATCTCATTTGTAGAGATTTTTGAGAGTTGATACCTATTTCCAAAAATTATCATTTCTGTCTTGTCATCATTAATTTTAAGTTTGTTTAGTTTCATCCAATCCTTTATGTTAGAAATACAATTTTCCATAACAGAAACTGATGACAGCTCTGAATCCTTATTGAGTTTTGTATACAGCTGAGTGTCATCAGCATAAAAATGAAAATCAATGGGAAAGGTGAATAACATATCAGAAAAGGGAGAAGTATACATTGTAAAAAGGAGGGGGCCGAGAATAGATCCCTGAGCTGGTGGTGGTGGTTGTAGTAGTAGTTAGTAACAGTGGTAACGATGATGTGATGACGGTAGTTGCAGTAGTTGTGTTAGTGATGATGTGGTGGTGGTGGTGGGGTGGTGGTTGTAGTAGCTAGTGACAGTGGTAGCGATGATGTGATGATGGTGGTTGTAGTAGTTTTATCAGTGATTATGATGATGTGGTGGTGGTAGTGGCGGTAGTAGTCGTGATTGTGATGATAATGTGGTGGTGATCGCTGTAATAGTATTGGTGGTGGTGGTGGTGGTGGTGGTGGTGGTGGTGGTGGTGGTGGTGGTGGTGGTGGTTGTAGTAGTGGTAGTGATTCTGTGGTAATAGTGTTTGTTGTAGTGGTGGTAGTGATGATCATGTGGTTATGGTGGTTGAATAGTGGTGGTAGAGATAATCATGATGGGATAGTGGTTGTTGTAGCAGTAGTGATAGTGATGATGTGATGGTTGTTGTAGAACTATTGGTAGTGATGATGATGTGATTGTTACGGTTGTAGTAGTAGTGGTAGTGATGATAATGTAGTGGTGGTGATTGTAATAGTAGTGGTAGTGATGATGTAGTGATGATGGTTGTAGTAGTAGTGGTAGTGATAATGATGAAGTGGTATCCTTGGAGCAATATGACCTCACCGGAAGTTGACGGAAGTTGCCTGTACCCCGACATTTTTTGCTCCAGACCGGATTTTTTTTTGTTGGTGAAACCGGAGTTTTGGCATCACAGTAGAACGTACCAACACACATAACTATGTGTAAAAGTTTATAGCCTGATTCATACATTTTTAGTTAGAACTACTCATAAAAATAGCTGGCTAAAAACAATAATAACAAAAAGCCGAGTGACGTCAATTTCGTTCCTTATATACACAGTTGGCTACTTATTGCCGTATATTATCTTGGCCAAATATAATTTACCCTGCTAAGCCAAATCATCGGATTATTTTCCGTCATCATAATGTAGATTAAATATAGACCCCAATAATAAGATCGTCTTGCCCTTGGTGCAGAAAATTCACGGACAGAAGTTGTAATATAAGACAAATTGCCTCAAGACAGTATTTCAATTATTTTTTTAAACTAATCAGTGCACGACCCAACGTGTAATATTTTAAACAGACTGATTGATTCGCCAGATAGGATGGTCGTTTCATTATTAAAGAGACTCGAATTCTTTCTAGTTTGATTGAAACTATCTCAGGAACTATTGCGGAAATAGCCAAGAAGAAGTTTTGTAAAGGCATGAAAAGCGACAATCATTGTGTATAAAAGCGTATCCTTATTGCCCCTGATAATCGAGTCTTTATCAGAAGTATGTTTACTACTTGTATCATTTTCAGCATTGATTTGATAAAATCGTTTCTCTTTTCAATACATTCCAAATAGTTTTCACTGAGATGACATTAACCAGAAAAATACATTTAATAATTGCCCTCTTGAAGACCAGGGAAGTGTACCAGAGAACCATTATAATGGCGTTTGTAAGCGATTCCGTCTCTCAAAAGGAATTGAAATGAAAGTCGGTTTTCTTAAAGGAAAGATTAGTATGTCTAAGACAGCTTTCAATTTCCCATAGTATTACCCATAATGGGCGATTTTTCATATGAACACATTTAATGCCAAAAGATAGAAATTCGAAGGTAGCCATAAATATTTTACTATTTTGGTCCAGATTTAACCATATTTCAACAGGACTGATTTCTTTCCTTTTATTCTGACCATATTTTTTTCTCATTATTTATTCACTGATGAGTCAACAAAACGTGTACAATATATATGCAACTAGGGACATCATTGTTATACGCAATCATCAATATACCGGTTCGGTTCCCCAATATACATGTCAATGTAAGAACGGCAATGCACACCCGGATGTATTAGGCAAATACCAACGCCATCATCAATATACATGTCAATATAAGAACGGCAATATACACCCTGAGGTATAAGGCAAATACCCTTCATTCCTGACGAGGAGGCCACAAGTTGTGGTCCGCCATAACATAAAATTTAAAAACAAAATAGAGCTTTTATATAGCGCAATATCCACTAAAAGTGCTCAAAAGCGCTTTACAAGGGGTCCCTGACTAACAGCAACATTTAACATGAAGGACGGGACATGAGGCCTGTTAGGCGATATTATATTTTTTTTCGGACAGAGACAACGCTGTTAACGGCCAGGTACTCATTTTACACGTGAGTACGGTGAGAGAATGTGAGTAAAGAGCTTTTTCCAAGGACTCAACTATGCGCCGAGCTCGGCTCGAACCCAGGACCTTCCGATCCGAAAGCAAGTGTCAAGCCACAAGACCACATAGCCGCACACATTCAGTGTAAAAGGAATACCAAGGCCTTAGAGTGCATTCTATCAATACTAAACCTTGCGACAGCCATCCAAAATACACACAACGGTGCACAACCCAAAGCTAATATATTAAAGAGGTTGATTGAGTTAGCAGATAAGATCGACGTTTCAATTATTAAAGAGAATCCAGTAGGACTGATAATATTTATCTCAGGCACTATTGCGGAAATAGCCAGGAAGACACTGTTGATAGCAGGCTTTGGTCTGTCATTAACCAATTCGGTGCATTTTTTCTATTTTGTTCTGTTTTGTTTTTGTTTTGTTTGGGTTTTTTTTAAATTTTATTATGTTTCGATACTTTTTTTTTTGGTTGTTGTTCCTTATTATTACATATACATTATCATTCTGTCCGTCAATACACGTGCCTGTCGTGACAAATTTGACTTACAGCGATGATGAAGTGTTCATATTTTATAGAATGACCCTGAATTATATTCATAATAATGGACCTCAGACCTGATCCTTGTCTTCGCCAAAAAGAAAAATCAATTAAATCTATTATTACACCAACTGATTTCGTTATAAAAAGCAACACATTATGAAAGACATCGGGTCAGACTAATAATAATAATAATAATACACATTTATATAGCGCTCATTCTCGTGTAAAACACAAGCTCTTGGCACTTTACAATATAAATATCAATTTTAAGTGAAAAATAAAATAAAATAATAATAATAATTCATAGCCAAATCAAGGATTCATAGAGTCAATAAAAACAAATACAGTAAAAATGTGTCTTGAGATTCGTTTTAAAGGTAGGTAAAGACTTGCACTCCCTCAGACCACGTGGTAGTTCATTCCAAATCTTGGGGCCGAAACAAGCAAACGATCTATCACCAAATTTTGTTCTTGATCTTTTGTCCGAAATTTTCGTTTTGTCATTACATGATCTTAAAGTGTAATTTTCAAATTTACACATGACCACGTGATCTGTGAGATATGCCGGTACTATACCAGTCAAACACTTATAAACAAGACAGGCTGCTTTGTAATATGTGCGCTTTTCAATGGGCAACCAGTGGAGAGAAGCCAACAAAGGGGTTGCATGATCAATTTTTTTTTGCCAAAAACTAATCTTGCTGCACTGTTTTGCAGTAGTTGTAATTGTTTAATAGAAGCCTGAGGCAAGTTGACAAGCAGGGAGTTACAATAATCTAGTTTCGAAAAAATAAGGGAAACAACCAATGTTTTACATGTTCCAATTGCAATATACTGACGGATCGAACTGATTTTCTTCAATTGAAAGTATAAAGATTTACAGATAGCAGAAATGTGAGCTGACATTCATTTCTGAATCAAAATAGACACCCAAATTTTTCAGTCTTTGAAACTTTGATCTTTTCACCCCCAATCAACACCTCAAGACCATCATTCACCTTCAACTGCCCTCTATTTCCCACAATCATCACTTCTGTTTTTGACTTATTCATTTTCAACTTGTTTGCATCCATCCATCTTTCACATCCGTCACACATTCTTCCACACGTTTCACAATATTTTCGAGATTTTTAGTTTTATCAGTAGCATAAAGTTGCGTATCATCTGCATAGAGATGATAGCGTAGCCCATGACCAGTGATGACATTAGATAATGGAGAAGTATACAAAACAAAAAGAATTGGACCCAAAACAGAGCCTTGAGGAACACCAAAAGACAATGTAAGTTGACGATAAAGTTTATCTAAAATCATAACCTGTTGCTTTCTGCCATCTAAATAAGATTCAAACCACTGCAAGACAGCCCCAGACAAGCCAAAATAAAATCTCGTCTGTAAAGGGTTAAGAAGACGTTAAATAACAAAATAGAAATCCGAGTTTCATTTTTAGTAAATGTATTTTTGGAGTAGAACAACAGCTATTCACATAATTTAATTAATACTAAAAGACAAGAAAAAATGACTGACGTAAAAGGTCCCCTCGGAATTTTACATTTTGGTAAAATCGATGGATGTTTAATACGATCGTCTGGGCTGAAGGGACCAATTAAATACCAGTTTGGATTCAGTAGTGAGCGCCACTTTGAGAGAGGGGGAGAAGAATCAAGTATACTTTTTTTTCTCGAGTGAAAAAGTATAGCATCTTATCTCTTTTATAATCATGGTTATAAATTATTATTTTTTCTCTATACTCTAACGAGAAATTTGACGATAGCATTAATTTTGTATTATAACTTTATGGAGCATTGCCTTGGTCTTATTCCGTATAATACATCATACTGTATAATACCTCATTCTGTATAATACCTCGAACTGTAAATACCTCATGCTCTATAATACATATACTGTATGATACCTTATAATGTATAATACTTCATACTGTGTAATATCTATACTGTATGATACATCATACTGTATAACACTCCATACTGTATAATACCTTATACTGTATAATACTTCATACTATATAATACTTCATACTGTGTAATACCTTTACTGTATGATACCTCATACTGTATAATACTTCATACTGTACAATACGTCGTATCGTAAATACCCAAAACTGTATAATGCCTATACTGTATGATACTTAATACTGTATAATACTTCATACTGTACAAAACCTTATTCTGAATAATTCTTCATCCTGTATAATACCTGTATAGATCGAATCATTAAAGTGGCTGTCTAAAAACAATAACAACGAGCTGAGTCACGTCAATTTCGTTCCTTCTATCTTATATCAAATTCTGGTATGTTTTGTTGAATTTGAAGTACGAGGTGCACCCAGCATAACTGTTTTGAGACGACTGGTCACATTTTACGTTGTGATTATGAACAGAATGCGGTAGTTTTATTTCACATTTTAGACAGATAATTAAATAGTTTTTAAAGAGAAAAACAGGTAGATATTCACTTCGATATAATTTTAAACTATAGCTTAGAAAATAGTTTGTATTTTAAACATGTTTTTTTGTGGTTTGTTTTTTGTTTTTGTTTTTTTGGTTTTTTTTTTTTGGTTTTTTTGGTTTTTTTTTTTTTTTTTTTGATGTTTTGTTTGTTTTGTTGGATTTGTTGTTTTGTTTTGTTTCTTGGTTGTTTTTGTTGTTTTTTTTTTTGTTTTTTTTTTTTTTGGTTTTTTTTTTGTGGTTTTTTTTTGGTTTGTTTTTCTTTGTTTTTGTTTTTCTGTTTTGTTTTGATTTTTGTTTGTTATTTGTTTTTGTTTTTAGCTGTTGTTGGTTGGTTGTTTTGTTTGTTGTTTTTTTTGTGTGTGTTTTTTGTGGGGGGATGGCTTGTGTGGGGTGGAGGGGTTGTGTGTGTGGCGGGGGGGGGGGGGGTAATAGGATCAGACTTTGCACTTTTATCCCGTGTGATCTACAAGTAAACTCTATATTCTCTTATCAACAATAACAAAAAGTAATAATAATAAAATAACAAGAGAACATGACGTATTAGTATCTAGTCTTAAATAAAGTACAGTACAATCGTATTATTGTGCACGGTCTTCAGGACGCATACAAACAACAAAATGCAAGCAGGACGTTAATTGAAAAATAGAATGACGCACATCCCCATTTGTGAGCTATCGCCTCGATTCGGTGTTACGTCGGAATGTAACATTGTATTCCGAAGACTGAATCTATAAAATAAAATTCCCCTATTGATCACTAACAAAGGGAACTTTGTCTTTAAGGTTTATTCCAAGAGGAATTACATAAGAGTCACCCGCAGCACAGCGCCGCAAAGTGAGCTAAGGCCAGGCGACTTGCTCACGGCCACACAGCGCGGAGTGTGTTCGAACTCGGTCGGTATCTTTCGGATAAGAAGCAAAGACCATACCGCTGAGCCACGCCGTCCCATTGTGAAAACGATTAGAATATCAAAATTAATATTTAAGTAATTAAGGAACTACATCGTATAGAACATTCTTCACCATTCAATTCAAGTGAAATGTAATAAATGTTCAATTTAAAGTCAACTTGAGGTATCTGGGTCATCTCGATATATTACCGGATCGAGGCGGTGGGTTACATTTTCAGTTTTACAGTCAATTCAGTACAGTAAGAGACATACAAACAAAACGTTAACGTAAACACCAGACCGAGAGAATGACAAACAGACCGATAAGTAGACAAATAGTGTCACAATCTTTATAAAGCACCACCATCGATGTTATTCAGTTAAATAGAACGATTAAAATCCTCAAACCGTATGAACAGAAAAACCTACTGTTTACAAGACCACGATCTCTTGGGTACAAACTATTTATCCTTTAATGGCCTGACAAACTGATCATTTTCTTCCGTTACGTATTTTTATCTGATCTTTCCCTCCGGACTGTTGAATTAAATCTAGTTCGTCAGAGTACGTAAATAATGAGAGAGAAAAAAACATAATAGAAATTTAAATTCAATTCACAAATAAAAATGATGTGGACGTTTCGGGTTTCCCCTTCGTCAACAAAACACGATGATTAGGACACTGAATTAATAATAATAATAATGCTGAAAACTTATATAGCGCTATAACTCTGAGACACCAGACTCTAAGCGTTTATTATATTTTAAATACATAATATCCATCGATGAAAATAATGTTAAAGTTGTCAAATAGTCTAAAACTTTGGACCTCAAAAGAAGTCTTGGGTTTGCGATTGGTGACAGATTGAGGGTCATTTTAATCCACCGATATTAATTTGATTTAAAAGGTTTCTGGTCGGTTTGAATAAAATATATATTTTGCCCAGAATTAAAATAATATAACTAAAGCGCTTAGAGTATCGTAATAAATCGTGAAATTGTGCTTTACCAATGCGAGGTGCCTAATTTATCATTTTCTTTTTTTCCTCTTCTTATCATCATCATCATCATCATCATCAGCAGCAGCAGCAGCAGCAGCAGCAGCAGCAGCATCATCATCATCATCATCATCATCATCATCATCATCATCATCATCATCATCATCATCATCATCATCATCATCAGACTTCTGTCAGTGTCAGTCATTTTCGAGGTTGACAGCAGCTCCAACGACAACATCACTTCGGAGAAGACTTCCGACGAAGACACCCCTGGGGTTGGTTTTGCAATCCTGTAGACTTCAACATCTGCAGGATCTTAAGGCATATTCAAACAAAGATGACATTGAACATGAATCTTCTGAGTCGGACAACGATAAAAGATCTCGGACTCCGATGGATAACCTCCTAACACATTCCAATGACAGAGAGATAGATCGTCCAGAAGATCCCGGGCGAAAAGAAACCAGATTGGTCCCACAAAGAGGCGAAGATTAACGTACGCCTGCCTCACAGCCGTGATAAACTACGATCAACGGTGAAATCGTAGCTCAATGAAGAGCCAGTGCAATCCTCAGTCTTGTCAGCGGGGCACAGCATACAAGATGGTTAGAGGGCTATGCAGAGAGGGCATAAGTACGAGTAGTGGGTGACAGGTGTTGTGATGTTAGTCATTTGAGATCGAATGTACAATGTACGGTCTGAAAATTGAGTCGTTGGATAAAAAAAAAATCTTAAAAACATGAGATTTTATATAGCGAAATATCTACGATACGTGATCTACGCACTTTACAGAGAGTCCCTGACCAACAGCAACACCTAACGTGTAGAACGATACATGGTCCTGTAAGGTAAAATTACACGTTTTCCGACAGACAAGTCTGTTAACGGTAAGGTACTCATTTTACACCTGAGTACGGTGAGAGAATATTAGTAAAGAGCCTTTTCCAATGACTCAAGCGAGATTCGAACCCAGAACCAACCAACCCGAAAGAGAGTGTCATACCACAAGACCCCAAAGTCGCACGACATCTACTTTGGATTTGGAATTTGAACTCTGTTCCCAACGCGCACTCGCAAGCTCGTGCAGCGGTTGGGAACATGTCCGGAATTCAAAAAAACAAGAGTGTAAGAATCGTATATTATATCATCATCATCATCATCATCATCATCATCATCATCATCATCATCATCATCATCATCATCATTATCGTAACTATTATTACTGTTGTTGTTGTTATTCTTGTTCTCGATCTTAATTCCTCCCACCAAATCCAAGCATCAGTAACACACTTTATAGTCACCTGGAACAACTACAAAAGACGTCTAACTTCTACGTCATGGCACAAGACCGAAGGGCTAGAGCTCAGGTGGTCGCTGGTTCGGATAAGTAAGTAAGTAAGTTCTCGATCTTAATAATAATAATAATAATAATAATAATAATAATAATAATAATAATAATAATAATAATAATAATAATAATAATAATAATAATAATAATAATAGTAATAATAATAATAATAATAATAATAATAATAGTAATAATAATAATAATAATAATAATACTTTATTGCATCCCAAAAAGGAAATTTTTTGTACAGACGTGTTATAATTTACACAATAAGTTAAAAATACATAGAAATAGGATGTATATATAAAAAAAGAGCAGCTCTATAACCAGAGCTGCACTTTATGATATGAATAATGTCAACACTGTATAATAGTTAAAACTGTCACTATAAATTGAAAATTGAAAAGATTGTAAAACAAATAAATTAATAAATTAATATTTATATTTTAAAAGTAAAAATGAGAAATAATTATATAAAATGATTATTGCTTGTTGTTATAAAGCCTAATACTGGACGGCAGAAAAGATTTTCGGTGTCTCTCTGTTTTCGTTGAAATAGAGAAAGGGCGACCACTTCTTTCTGACATAATAATTGATGGTCTTAGTGGATGATACTGGTCATTTAATATTTTAGTTATTTTCTTTATACAAAATTTCTCGTATAAAAGATCTACATCGTCAACATCATTTATATAGCGTTTAATGGATTTTTTAATATTTGAATTTATTTTGTTCCTTTCCACTGCTAAGCAATTGCCTCCCCAAGCTGTTATACAAAATGACAAAACACTTTCGATTACTGCTCTATAAAATAATGTGCAGAGTTTTATCTATTCTAAACTGAGAGAGTTTTGATAAAAAAATATGTACGTCTGCACATCTTATGCCTAATTATTTTCAAGTGTTCATCCCAATTGAGCCTGTCATCAATCGTTACACCAAGGTATTTGTAGTGAGGAACTCGCTGGACGAATTGGTCCTTTAATTTTAACGGTTCTATCGGTTCCTTCACTCTCCTAAAGTCAATCACTAGCTCCTTTGTCTTGCTTATGTTAAGCTCTAGGTGCTGGGCATCACACCAAGACACAAATCTATCAATTTCTTGCCTATAAGCCACTTCGTTGCCATTTGTTATGAGGCCTTGAAGAGCGGTGTCATCTGCAAACTTTATTAAAGGTACACTCAGGTTTTGACTTCTACAGTCATTCGTGTATATTGTGAATAATACAGGGGACAATACACAACCTTGAGGAGCACCAGTATTTGTAGTTATACAGGAAGATTTGTTTTGTCCTAATTGAACATATTGTGCTCTCTCCGTAAGAAATTCGAGCACCCAAGCAATTATATACTTGTTTAAATTCAGACTAGTCAATTTTTGAACAACCAACTGAGGTTGCATTGTATTGAACGCTGAAGAAAAATCTGCAAAAAGCAATCTGCAATAGCTCCGAGCGTGATCTAGATGCCTGTAGATGTTGTTTGTAAACAGCAAAATGGCATCCTCTACGCCACGTCCTGGTTTGTAAGCAAATTGATGACTATCACTCAATGGCATAAACTGAATCCTAATTTTAACAAGAACAAGTTTTTCTAAAGATTTCATGACTATTGAAGTCAATGCAACAGGTCTGAGATCGTTCATAGTTTCAAGTTTTTCTTTTTTTGGAACAGGAATAATTTTTGAAGTTTTCCAAATTTCAGGGATCGAAACGCATTGGAGGGACCAGTTAAAAATGTGTATAAATGGGGAAAAGCTGATGGGCACATTCTTTTAATAATTTTCCTTTCAATCCATCCGGCCCAGCAGCCTTCCTCTCGTTTAGTTTCGAAAATACGAATCTCGTTTCCTCTTCACTGACCTCAATAGTCATTTCATCTTCCAAAGCCCGGTCTAATGTATGTTTTTCATTTTCAATATCAAATTTGTTTGCTGTGTCGAAACGTGAATAAAATTTATTTAGAGTTTCAATTTCGATATCTTCTGATATAATCGTGGGCTTTGGATTATAGTTAACAGCAGTTTTAAGCCCCCGCCACGTGTCCCGTATATCCCCAGAAGAAAAGCATTTTTCAATTTTATTTGTGTACTTGTCTCTACAACTAGATATTACTCTCTTTATCTCTTTTTGTTTTGTTTTCAGATCTTTTTTGTTTCCACTAGTAAAGAGAGTTTTCTTTTGGTTCAATAAAAGTTTTAGATTTTTTGTTATCCAAGGCTTGTTGTTAGGATAATATTTTATTTCTTTTTTACAAGACACTAGCTGTTCACAGAATTTTAATACTCACTCACACAGTCATTCAGCTCATCCACACTATCACATGATTCGATAAAAACATTCCAGTCAGTGCATTCAAAACAACCACGCAAATTTTCACACACACTTCCGTTCCAGATCTGTACACTTTTCTTTACTGGTTTTACACGTTTAAAAACAGGGCGGAAGGTGGGGAGTAGCAAGAGCATGCAGTGGTCAGATAAACCTAATGGGGCACGGGGTAAACATTTATAACTATTTTTAATATAACACAGGAATAAATCTAATGTTTTTTTGTCCCTTGTCTCGCAGTCCACGTATTGATGAAGTCCCGGGAGAGTAAAATCGTTACATTGGTTAAAATCGCCAGTGACCATCAATACGGCATCGGGTGACTTAATTTGAATGTCCTGTGTTTCTTTCCTCAAAATATTTTTCGCTGTGGTGTTGTCTGATGATGGTGGAATGTAGACGTTGATGATGATGACATGAGTATATTCCCGGGGTAGGTAATATGGTCGTGACGAAACAGTAATAAATTCAATATAATCGTCACAATACATTTTCTTTATCTGACAGTTATTGGGGTGGCACCATTTGTTGTTAATATATGTGCACACCCCACCCCCAGTTCGTTTATTTACATTAGTCCGATCTCCTCGAAATAGTGAGTATTGTTCAATATCAAAACATGATGATGGTATGTGAGGAGAGAGCCAAGTCTCTGTTTACGCTATTATGGAGGCTTGACGATAGTCACAATTAAAACGACACAGTGAAAACAGTTCATCAATTTTATTTTTCAGTGATCTTACATTACCTGTCACTACGCAGGGTAAAAATGGACGAAAAGGCCGTCTCTTAAATTTTGTTTTTATTCCTCCTTTTCTTCCCCTCTTTCTTACTTTAATAAACGATGTGTCAATAGTAGGTGGTGGGGGTGACACGGGTTGGAGGGATCGGAGAGTCTCTGGAGTTATCTTGTTATCACATTTCTTCTCATTATTTCTACTGGCACAACACCACAATTCCTGCCTAACCATTAAGTCCTTCATTGCTCGGTCATTTGCCCTATGCCTGCTTCCGACATGTATATCAAATGTATCAAACCGTGATTAAATGGCTGGACAGTATCAGACTCTCAGTTAGTGAAGAGGGCAAAAGCCCTTACTTATTCTAACCCGATGTCCATTATGAGAACTGACACCGAGCAGGAAACAGTGAAAATGGTAAAGACAGTCCCATCACCACACCAGGGGGCATCAACGATCATTACCCGCCTGGCATAATAACAGCTAGCATGGAAAATGGAATCTTCTTCTTCTAGGTTCCATGTCTGGTCCAGGCTTCGGATACTGCATGAATTATCTCTCTCCATTCCTCCCTGTCTCTTGCTTTTTCAAACAGCTCTTGGATTGTTAGGTTGGTGAAGCCCTTCAGTTGGTCTATGAGTGTTTTTCTTTGTCTCCCCCGGGCGCGTTTACCAGGTATTTTTCCACAACTTGCCAGGTATTCATTCTTATCTTTCCTTACTATGTGTCCGAAAAAGGATAGTTGTCGATCCACTATTAAGGGCATTAGTTTCCTTTGTTGGTATGTTTGTTTTAGCACTTCTTCGTTCGTTTTGTGTGCGGTATACGATATTCTCTGCATCCTTCTCAAGCACCACATTTCAAAAGCTTCAATGTTCTTTTGTGTTTCTGCATTTGTAGTCCAGCTTTCGCATCCGTAGAACAAGATTGGCCACACGTAGCACTTCAAGACTCGGAATCTAATCCCGAACGACATCTGTTTGTTTTTCAAAATGTTTCCCAGGTCCATGAAGGCCTGTTTGGCTTGAGTTATTCTTGCTCGTATGTCTCGGTTACATCTTCCATCTGTTGTCACTATTGAACCTAGGTATTTAAAACTTTCTACGTTGGTAAGCTGCTCGCCGTGAATCGTTATATTGCAGGTGTTGTTGTTTTCTGGGTTTTTCTGTATTACCATGCATTCTGTTTTGGTGATATTCACTTCCATTCCCTTGGCTTCACTATCTACTACCACTTTGTCAACAATCTTTTGAAGTTGGATTTCTGATGTTGCAATGAGTACCGTATCGTCTGCGTATCTTATATTATTTATGTTGTGACCTCCTACTTTTATTCCCTCCATATTATTTATGCCCCTCATGATTGTTTCTTGGTATAGATTAAACAGATCTGGTGAGGCAACACACCCTTGACGGACTCCTTTCTTAATAGGAATGGAATTTCCTGTAGAGTTTCCGATTTTGATAGATGCCTGCTGGGTGTAGTATAATGTTTGCATGAGTCTGAGGTCTTTCTCATCAGCGCCAATGGAGTGCAGTTGTTTTAGTATTTCTTCGTGGCGTACTCTATCAAAAGCTTTTTTGTAGTCGACAAAACAGAGGTATAGTGGGGTCTGAACCTGTATAGCTCTTTCACTTAAAACACGGAGGAGGTATATTGCGTTCCTTGTCCCTCTGTCAGGTTGGAATCCATATTGTTCTTCTGCGATTTCGGGGTTAATCTTATTCCTTAGCCTGTTGATAATTATACGCAACAGTATTTTGTTGATGTGACTTATTAAACTTATAGTTCTAAAATTTTCGCATCTGACTGCACCTGCTTTCTTTGGTATTGCTATGAAAATAGAGTTACAGAGATCTTCTGGAATTTTCCCAGTATTGTATATATTGTTGAATAATATGTGAAGTTCATCAATTGCTAGATCTCCTAGGCTTTTTAATACCTCTACAGATATTTCAACAGGGCCTGTTGCTTTACCATCCTTCATTCGTTCCATGGCATGTTCAATTTCACTTTTGGTGATGTTTGGTCCGCTTAATGGTTCTTTGAATTTCAGTGGTGGTTCATTTCTATTTGGATCATTGTACAGTTCGCCTATGTATTCTACCCATCGGCTTTCTATATGTTGTTCTTCAAATAGCAGTTCCCCTTGTTTGTTTTGGATACAACTTCCTGCTGCTTTGCTTTTCCCTTTCCCTGATAGTTCTTTTATTCTTTGGTGAGCTTGTTGGGGGTTGGGTTTGTATTCTCTTTCGATTTCGCAGCATTTCCAGTCTAGATAGTTCTCGTGTGCCTCGATGCATTTGGATTTAATGTGGTTGTTCAATGTTTGGTATTCTGCAGACCTTCTGTTGCATTTTCGTCTTTCTTCAAATAGGTTTAGAATTTCATTTGTCATCCATTCCTTTTTGCTGTTTGTTTGAGGAAAATGGAATACCCATAGGAAATTGTCAGTGCAGAGACCAGATTCAACTTGGCGTTGAATGAGTTAGATGGAATCGATTTCAACTACTCGATTCCAAAGAATACTGTACTTCCCGATGATACGAGTTACTTGATTCCAAAGTAATATTCATGTTTCACTGGCCTTTTGGGTTGTTTTTTTTTCTTCTTGTTGTTTTATTGGGGGGGGGTCTTTCTCTCTCTCTCTCTCTCTCTCTCTCTCTCTCTCTCTCTCTCTCTCTCTCTCTCTCTCTCTCTCTCTCTCTCTCTCTTGTATCAAGGTATCAATATATTATCACTTCTTACAAGTAATTAGATCTGATGTGAAAAGATTGCCGAGTGGATACAACACTATACTTTTTACACAGAAAGCTTGGATTTAAGCGTAGCCTTCGTCGTAAATTCATCGAATGACCACAAAAACAAAATGTCTCGACAGAACGACTAATAAGATCGTGTTTCCTTGAACACTTTACTTTGGTGGTCGTCGCCTTGCATTGTTACTTTATTTTAAGGAAGCATCAGGCTTGAAGAAAATAAAGGATTTGGTTCGAGAGCCGGTGCAAATTCATCCTCAGTGAGGTACTAGTACTGACGCTGACGCCTCGGCAACTCAATCTTTTCTAAAGGGAAGGGCAAAAGCTTAAAAATACTCCCCAATAGATAGGAGAAAATTTATTTATGAGTGTTGGTGGGTACTTGTAGGTACGAAAGTGCTCGATAATGGTGGTTAGAGCTAATATATAATGCAAATTTTCACTCACATTTTTGTGGCCGAGACGACTCGTTTCTGTGTTTTTTACACTTCTTCAGTCGGCGTAATCCATTGTAATGTCCCCATTACAATGGATTACGCCGACTGAAGAAGTGTAAAAAAAAACACAGAAACGAGTCGTCTCGGCCACAAAAATGTGAGTGAAAATTTGCATTATATATATATATATATATATATATATATATATATATATATATATATATATATATATATTATATATATATATATATATATATATATAGGTGACCTTGTGTAGAGTACCGATTTATTCGATTCCAAATAAAACGTAAGTACTCGGAATTGATCGAACCCAGAATATGCCAGACTAATTGAGCAGGGAACAGGAGCAGGAGCAGTTGCATGGAATGATATTGCGGTTAGAGAAGGAGGTGGGGGGTTGAGGTTGATGAAGTAGAAAAGATGAGATCAGACAATGATTATAATTGTCACGCGAAGGATGAGATGATAAATAAATATCATTATAAGCACATTACTATGGGAAGGTTTAAAGGAAGTGGGATTTATGTTCTTTCCATTGGCTTTTGAGGGAAAATGCCCTGTCTTTATTAGCCAAGAACACTTACACTGGACAGAGATTTGTGGAAACATCACTAACTGGATATTAGAGACAGACTGACACACTCTAAGTAACACACACATTCACGGCAAGCGTCCATAGAGACATCTCAGTCATATTCATTTTTTCATTTTGAGTGACTTTGTCTTTAATGTCAATGTTGAAAATAATAGAAATAATGCAATACATCATCCGCAGGACAGCCCCGCAAAGTGAGCGATTGGAGTTGAGTTTCTAAGATTGACAGAACTGGGATTTAGGAATAAAAGATATACACTGGGCTATTTGTTTTCCCCATTTATTGATTTTTTAATTCTTTCTTTCTGTCTGTCATTTTTTCTTCTCAATTTGAACAATAAACTGGAAATAGAGAGAGAGACAAACAAATGGACAGTGAGACATACAAACTAGCGAGAGACAGACGAACGTACGAACGTACAAACGGACGGATGAATGAAAGGATGGGTGGATGGAAAGATAGATCTAAGACACTTGAATTCGATATTTTTTTAAATACTTGAATTGGGATAAAAGGATATAGAACTAAAAAATACAAGAAATAATAAAATAGTATTAAAGCCAGAGTGATTTTTTTTTTCAAAATAAATGCAGTCCCGTGATTGTTCCGACAATGTTCAAATTTGAAAGGTTGTGTTTAAAATGTTGGCAAATTTTGCTTTCTTTCTGACTAATGACAAATTTTGGACTTTTAAACTGTTGAGAGACAGACCATGGTAAACCTGGTGAACTATACAATGTGTCTTGTATTTTTAGACGATTTATGTCAGGCGATCATGGTCTGATACTTAATATAAAACTAAACACGAAGAAAAGAATAATTGAAGTTTACTTTGTGAAATAATTAACCTAAAGTGGTATCGAGAGACCGTTTTATCCTGAAAGAAATACCTCATAAACCAACAAAAAAGAAGTTACAGAGACATTAAATTAACTGAAGCAAAAAGTGAAATATTTCACAGCATGAAATTGTGTAATTCTATGAATTTTCAGACATATCTCGGTGAAATAATAGTCAACCTAATAATATATGTTTCTATCCCGATGACATTTTGAAAAACATTTCTTAATATGTTTCTCTTTGTTTTGAGGTCAATATTTAAAATCTGCTTAAGTGACCTAATAATCATAATATTCCAAAGTTCGGATGTCTCTTTGTGTGTGTGTGTGTGTGTGTGTGTGTTGTGTGTATGTGTGCATGTGTGTGTGTATGTGTGCATGTGTTTGTGTGTGTGTAACAGCGTGTGTATAATCCACCCGATATACGTACCTTAAACATGCGACTGTGCACATATATTTTCGTATGATTATAATTTGTTTTTCTTCACAGGAGGAGGATGGGTGGGAGATATTAAGGGTAGGGTAAGTAGATGTTATTTCTAATCACAATTATAATTCAGATTTTTGAGGAAATTGAACTCAAACGCCATTAATAAAAATAATAAATTATTATTAACTGACCAGGGCAGGGAACCCAATTAATAATCACAGTGTAAGAACGATGTCCAAGGATGGCCAATCGTCTTCCACGAAAGCCGTCAAGTGATTACAGACCCTGACAACTGTGCCCTGATTAAACACCTGTTTTTCTTATTTTGGTCATAAACATTTTACTTCAATTTATATAGATATTCTAAAGATGCCCCCCCCCCCCCCTCACCCCATCCCCTTTCCGATCCAAACACGTCAAAAAGTTCTAGACTTGATAGTCGTTTTGATGACTGTCATGACGATCATCTCGATCCATCAGTATAATATTATTATGTAGATACGAGTAGAAAAGCGGGGTTTTTTTTGGACAAAAAATAGAGAGAAAAAAGTGTTATGTACCATTATGGCAGCGACACCAATAAATAATTTAAACCTCGTGTTGTTGTGACGTGGGCAAGAAGAACCGTCGTCATAAACATTGTCGGTAATTGAAATTTTAAAAGTAAATGGAGGAAGAGGTCGGAAGGTAGGGGGGGGGGGGGGGGGGGGGTCGATGGGCGCAAGTATAAAATAAAGTACATGGTTATTAAAACGTAAGAAATAAACAGTAATGTAAACAAGCTGTTTATCGTAAATAGTGCTTTACTCATTTTAATTATTGACAGCTGGTCAGTAATTGAAATTTTAAATGTAAATGGAGGAAGAGGGCGGGGTGGGGGGGGAAGCGGGCCGATGGGCGCAAGTATAAAAAAAAATACATGGTTATTAAAACGTAGGAAATAAACAGTAATGTAAACAAGCTGTTTATCGTGAATAGTGCTTTACTCATTTTGAATATTGACAGCTGGTCGGCAATTGAAATTTTAAAAGTAAATGGAAGAAGAGGGCGGAAAGGGGGGGGGGGGGGGGGGGCGGGGCGATGGACTCAGTATAAAAGAAAAACATACGGTTATTAAAACGTACGAAATAAACAGAATAGTGAACAAGCTGTTTATTGTAAATAGTGCTTTACTCATTTTGACTATTGACAGCTTCTTATCTAATATATTTTAACCAGTTAACTTGCGTTGCTCTGGAAAATTAAGCTTTAAAAAGCGCATTATTCACTAAATGTGCTCAAAGCGCTTTAAGATGTCCCTGGTCAACAGCAACATTTAACATGTAGGACGTGACGTATAGGCGATATTACAATTTTTCGGACAAAGACAACGCTGTTAACGGCCAGGTACTCATTTTACACCTGTGTACGGTGAGAGAATGTGAGCAAAGAGCCTTTTCCAAGGACTCAACTATGCGCCGAGCGCGAGGCTCGAACCCAGGACCTTCCGATCCGAAAGCGAGTGTCATACCACTAGACCACATAGCCGCACAAACAAACAATGAAAAACAATGAATTAAAAAATTTCGCCAGAAAAAATCGTCCTTCAAATTATATCGATCGATTTAAATGAACCTCACCTTGACAACAAACCAAAAAAAAAAAAAAACACAAAAAACGCTCAAACCTGGGACCTCTTTCCAGAGTTCGGCAATTAACTGGTAAATGGAATCCAGTGCAATAGAAACGACGGAAACGCATTTGCTAATATATGCCCCACCGTGTCAATACGGTAAAATGTCTGGGTGGGGGTGAATCGGCCGTTGTAAAGTGAATTTAAAGTCAAAACGATCCGAATTTTGAGATTTTGAGTTTATACATTTTATGCAACAGTATTTATTTTTACTCAATGAAGCATATAGAAATAACCCGGGTTTGATGATGATGATAATAATAATAATAATAATAATAATAATAATAATAATAATAATAATAATAATAATAATAATAATAATAATAATAATAATAATAATAATAATAATAATAAAAAAACAATAATAAATAATAATAATAATAATAATAATAATAATAATAATAATAATAATAATAATAATAATAATAATAATAATAATAGTAATAATAAAAATAATAATAGTAATAATAACAATAATAATAATAATAATAATAATAATAATAATAATAATAATAATAATAATAATAATAATAATAATAATAATAATAATAATAATGATGATGATGATGATGATGATGATAATAATAACAATAATAATAGTAATGTGTGCATGTGTGTGTGTGTGTGTGTGTGTACCACCCCCCCCCCCCCTAAGTTAAGCAAAATTCAAACTTCAAAGAGATTAATAGTAAATAATAATGGAGAAAGCCTACGGGTATTTGACTACATTATTGAACAAAATCAAACATATACAGTATTTTCAATATTATCTATTGAACTACAAAATGTCCAATTACAACAACAAAAACCCTATGCCAATAGTGTCTTGATTGAAAAGATAAATTGCAATTCTGTATTCGTTGGGCCCCGGGGCGGGGGGGGGGGAGAGAGAGAGGGAGAGAGAGAGAGAGAGAGAGAGAGAGAGAGAGAGAGAGAGAGATTAAAACCAAAATAATGCGCACATTTTCCCTTCGGCCAAAGTGAATTTCAATTATTGGAACGTTTGTTACTGCTATTTGAGAGTATTGTAAAACAAAAGAAAGACAGAAAAAGAAAAAAAAAAGGAAACGGAACAAAAAAAAAAAAAAAAAAAAAACAGTGGTGATATCAACGCAACAACAAATACGGGGGAAGAAGAGACAATAGAAAGATTCCGAACTTATTTTAGTACATTTGTACTTTGGAATGGCTTCATGCTTATCGGGGTTTTCTTATTTTGACGCCTTCCTATGTCGTGTTGTTTGCCAGAGGTCATACGTGCCAAACCGGTTCCATAAACATGGATCTGAATATTAGAAAAAGGCAAGCTTTGTTTTTTTTTTGTTTTTTTTAATTTGCTTTAGTTGTTTTGGATTTTGATTTTATGTTTGTTATTTTTTGTTTTGATTTTTATTTTTTGTTTGGATTTTTGTGTGTTTGTTTTGTTTTGCTTTTCGTTTTTCTTTGTTTCGTTCTTGTTTGTTTTGTTTGTGTGCGTGTGTGTCTGTGTGTGTGTGTGTTTTCTTTTTGGTTGTATTGCTTCTTCTATTTTTTTTCTAATCGAACCAGTCATTATAAACAAATATTGGCTCGATGAAAGACAAAGTAAAACAAAGCAACGATTGTCACTCGCCCACGGAAGGTCCCTTGTGACGGGTTTAAACGTCTCCTCGACTCACCACCGCTAAGCGACTAATCCTCCACTACTTTGTTGTTTTGCGAATGAGACCAGACAAGGCAATGAATAATTCAAGCCTGAAAATGAAAATGCTTCATTAATTGGTCAAAATGGACGTCGTTATTAAATGGTCATTGGATGTTTTGTTTTTGTTTTATTTTGTTTTATTTTTTGTTTTTGTTTTAAATCTTTAAGAAAGGAAGAAAATTAGATCAAGTTGGGTTGAAAATTAAATACCTTAGGTTATCGGCATACTTTTGAGAAAGCACGGAGAGGAAAGGCACAGGCTGCTTTCACATCTTTGAACAGATTTTGGAGAACTAAAGATATCTCCCTTCGAAAGATAAGACTTTTCAACTCAAACGTGAAGTCTGTCCTACTATAAGGATGTGAAACTTGGAATGCATCACAGGCATTTATAAGGAGGATACAGATTTTCGTAAACAGGTGCATGCGTAAGCTATGCAGAATAAAATGGATGGATAGAATTAAGAACGAAGAAGTATGGAAAAGAACACAGCATAAACCAGCAGTGGGAGAGGAAGTAGGAAGAAAATGATGGAGGTGGATTGGACACACCCTTAGAAAGAATGACTCCACTATAACAGAGAAAGAATGGACTGCAACCCTCAGGGCAGAAGATCAAGGGGAAGGCCACGGGGAACATGGAGAAGAATTAGATAAGCTGATAAACAGAGAAGGGATAAGCCATGGAACGAGATAAAAAAAAAGTTAGCTCAAGATAGAGAAGGATGGAAACTGTTTGTCTTTGGCCTATACCCTGACCCAGGGTGAAAAAGGCAATAATGACGATGATACTTTCCAAAGATCCAACTATATGCGCCGAGCGAGGCTCGAACCCAGTATCTTCCGAACTGAAATACCACTAGACCACATAGTTACAAGACATCACAATTAAAGGATACGACTGGTTCATGTATTGTCAACGTAGACGTCTTTTGACCTCACTCCCCGTCACCAAACTCCAATCCCATGCGTTATGGTAGCACGTCTGACCGGTAATCAGAAGGTCTGAGGTTCGATCCCCAGTCGAGGTAGACTGATTTTTTGGGATGGTCTTTGTCGTCTACTTTTCTTTCATGCTTTGTCTAGTACCTTTAAACCCATGAAGCCATGTCATACATATATTCAGTACTCCCTTGATCCCTCCCCCCCCCCCCCCCCCCCCAAGCCATCTAAAACTCGAGCACACGAATTTCATTTGGAATCCTATTACTGCAGCCCTAACATCTCTCCTAACTCCCCACTAACATCCTCAAGGGTCCATGAGGTTTTGCATACTGGGGTAATGATGGAAGATATATACCAAAGAAAACTACCCACTCCCAAAAGTCGTGTTCGACGGGGAAAACCCAATCAGATCCAATTGCCCACCAGCAGCACAGCAGCACCGATCAACCAATCGCCAACGTCCCCTAATCTCACATGATAATCCTCGAGGGCACGGTTGGATA
Source organism: Berghia stephanieae (assembly GCF_034508935.2). Lineage (NCBI taxonomy): Eukaryota > Metazoa > Mollusca > Gastropoda > Nudibranchia > Aeolidiidae > Berghia > Berghia stephanieae. The sequence goes on from NC_088366.1 coordinate 22,521,666, forward strand.
AAATATCTTGGAGCTGCTGACATTGCAATTTACTCTCAGTAGCGAATTACTCTACCATTATCTCAACTGCCTTAGCGATAAGGTTTAAATAAATACATTGAACACCGGATACGGAACGCTCGAGAACAGGAAAGAATTGGATTTCATGATGGGAAAAAATTAAGCTTTTATATAGTGCAATATCCACTAAACGTGCTCAAAGAGCTGTACAGAGGGTCACTGATCAAAATCAACACGTAACATAAAGAATGAGACATGACGCCTATAAGGCGATAATACTTTTTTTTTCCGACAGAGACAAACAACGCCCGAGATAAAACCGTTTGGACAGGTAGGCATCGGATATGGCAAGATCTCATCCTTAGTCCCGCCATTTACGTTGTGCGGCTATGTGGTCCTGTGGTAAGACACTAACCTTCGGATCGGAAGGTGTAAGGTTCGAGTCGTGCTCTGACAGGCGCATAGTAGAGTCTTTAGAAAACGCTCTTTACTCACATTCTCTCACCGTATTCGGGTGCAAAATAAATACCTGGCCGACAACAGTGTTGACTACGTCGGGGGAAAATGTAATAGCGACTAACAGGCGTCATGTCTCGTCCTACATGTTGGGTTTTGCTTTTGGCTATGGACCCTTTTCAAAGCGCTTTCAGCCCGTTTAGTGGATATTGCGCTATATAAATGCTCGAAGTCTTAAATCCAGGTCGAATTCATCATGGCAATGAGGTTTAATAACTATTTATATTATAGTTTTTAACAGAGCCTTTATTCCCGATATCCACATTGTAAACAATGCTGCTTATTTCAACATATTGGACTTAGTTCAGGCCAATGTTTTGCTGCTACAAGCTTGAAAAAGTAAATAAAACCAATGATATAATAATGTAGTTTAATGAAATCTCATGTCTAATCCTCAAATACAAACATTGTCGAGCTTCCCCTGTATCGACACTGTGATAGAACTGATTCCCACATCTCTCGCGCATCCGATTTTATAATTCATCATTTCTCTAAAACCTCAACCAGTTAACTGCCGTACTCTGGAAAAACGGGTATTTAAAAATTTTGCCATAAAACTCGTCCTTCAAATATCGATCGATTAAAATGACAAAAAATTTCAAACCTGGGACCTCGCGAGATCATTTGAATCGATCGATATTTGAAGGACGAGTTTTCTGGCCCTGTAACTGGTTAACCGGAAGCCTAAATGAGTCAGTCTCAAGCAAATTAGAATTGATTGCCATCCCTGCTATCAACCCTTCACGCAGACGATAAAGGGGGGAAACCGAAAAAGGTCCACATCATTTGTCTTTGTTGACTGACGCGGGGCTTTCAATCAATGTCATCAATTATTATTTATGTCTTTTAAGCGTTGACAAAATGTTGAAACTAGAAAGAGGTTTGGCCTTGAATAGTCTCGTGGATAACAGTAACAATAAAACTGCCGAACCCAACTTTGAAAAAAAAAATACATACATATTTAAAATAGTGGCCAGAAAAATCATCCTACAAATATCAATCGGTTAAAATAACACTCATGTTGTCAAAAATTTAAAAAAAAAAAAAACTCTCAAACCTGGGACTTTACGAAAGACTTCGGGAAAGTCCAAGGTTTGAGAATTTTTGACAAGATGGGGTCATTTTAATCGATCGATGTTTCAGGGACGAGTTTCCTGGCTATTTTTATTTTAACGAGTCGTACGGCAGAATAGTCATTAAGTCCTCCAAGATTTTAAGAGTTTCCGATTAGGTGTAAACTTGCTATTACTTCTGGCTCAGGGAATAGTGAAGTGGATACATTAGATTATAAAATTTCTTCATTCAAATTCCCAAGCGTCAACTAATGGAAAACGCCTTTTATTTATATTTTTTCAAAAGCAAGGCATACATTGTTCAATTTGCCTACAGACCAGAAACCTTAAGGCCAACTCTTTCATGAAATAAAATAGCAAGTCCTGTCCTTCGGACCTATATTGAAATAATGAGGCCTGTTTTTAATTTAATTGTTTTGTTTTGTTTTGTTTTGATCTTTTTTCGTTTGTTTGTTTTTGTTCTTTGTTTGTTTCCAGTGAAAACAGCAAGAGAGATACGCTACATGTTTTTGTTTATAACGTACTATTTCAAAATACAACAGTGAAAACTCTTCAATGTGCATCTTTGTGGTCCAATCGCAGACCAGTGAGTCCCGGGTTCGAATCCAGTTGTAGGTGGCGCATATTTGAGTTCTTAGAAAAGGCTCTTTACCCACATTTTCTCATTGAGTAACATGGGTTGGTAAAATCGTTTTCTCTGTCGAAGGTAATGGGGCTGATATGACCTAAATGTGTTGTGAGCGCTGTAAATCCATTAAAAAACAATGTCGAAATAGAATGCAATGACGCCTTAAAGGCGACATGTCTTTTTTTTTTTTTTTTTGTATGTTGAGCGTTGTTGCGGGCATGGAACAACTTGCAAAGTGTTTTGAGAACATTATGTGGATATCGCTCTATACAACAGCTCATCTTATATTTTCTTGAATGGATAATCAGACGGATGCTGATGAGACTAGTATTGTTTCTAGGTGGAAAAATCCCTCTACGCACGACACAGCCTTTGGGGGGGGGGGGGGGGGGGGAGTCGTTGAGCTTCCTGGTCAATGTCTTTGGTAGACTTAAAAAGGTTTCAGATGAAAAGTATGACGTCCTTCTCCAAATTGGCCCAATTCTCCACAGGGAGAGATGGGAATAAGGCAGTAAATCGAACCCATTTCAACACTAGGTTATTTCAATCAGAGAGAGAGAGAGAGAGAGAGAGAGAGAGAGAGAGAGAGAGAGAGAGAGAGAGGCAGGCAGACAGACAGGCGGACATACAAAGAGAGAGAGAGATTGTTTTTAGGTGTTTAACGGCGCTTTCGACACTATTTAGGTCATTTAAGCGCCCGTTTCTGTCTTTTATCAATCTTTTATCGGCCCTGAGGGGCCATAGCTGCTCAAAACGTGTACTGTTGTAATAAAATCTTTATAAAATCATAATAGTTACATGTTTGTTAAGTAAAAATATCTATTTACAATTTCTGCAGGAGTTCACATTCCTGCAGATACTTTAAAATTGTAAGCGGATCGACCGACTGGAACAGAGACTTCAAGTCTCTGTTATCATAATGTTGTGACCTTATCTGTTCTAATTCTGTACATTCAAGAGAGAGAAAGAGAGAGAGAGAAAGAGAGAGAGAGAGGGAGGGAGAAAGAGAGAGAGAGAGAGAGAGAGAGAGAGAGAGAGAGCACACCCAATATTGACTTTTTAAAAATTATGTCATGCTATGACCTGAGCAAATTATCAAACCTAGCATGCGCGCACATACATACATGCATACATACACACACACAAACAGAGAGAGGAGAGGAGAGAGAGAGAGCGAGAGAGAGAGAGAGAGTAGATGGAAAGAGAGAGAGAGAGAGAGAAAGAATGAAAGCATGAGGGAAGTGAAAGAGTGAGAGAGAGATAGAAAGAGAGAGAAAGAGAGAGAAAGAGAAAGAGAGAGAGAGAGATAGAGAGAGAGAAAGAGAATAATGTTTAAAAACGTGAGCAAATAATAGTCGAATTGCGTGTCTTGTCCTACATGGTCAAAGCTGCTGTTTGGTTGTGACCGCTAGCTATATATATATTATAAAACCCTTGTGAGTACATTTTAGTGAACATTGCGCTGTAAAGGCTTGGGCTCATAATTGGCTTTTACTGGATTTTCCCCCTATTTCACTCATCAAGAGTATTTCAAAACAGTTCATAAAGTCCACAGCAATTGACATATTATGAGACCAATCTTCTCAAATCGGCATTTTGTCTTGGTGAACCTTATATTTTTTAGCTTTACTTATTTTTAAAAGATTGAGCTTTTATATAACGCAACATCCACTAAACGTGCTCAAAGCATTTAGGACGGGACATGACGCCTGTTAGGCGATGTTACATTTTTTTTTTCGGACAGAGACAACGCTGTTAATGGCCGGGTACTCATTTAACACGGAGTACGGTGAGAGAATGTGAATAAAGAGCCTTCTCCAAGGACTCAACTATACGCCGAACGTGGCTCGAACCCAGGACCTTCCGATCCGAAAGCGAGTATCATACCACTAAACCACATAGCCGCACATATACCGAAGTGACAAATTAAGGAGCAGGCAATGGTGTAAGATAAAGACCATACATACTTTCTTTGTTCAGATCTAGAGTTTTACTTTTAAAATTCGAGCAATAGTAAATGCCTTAATTGAGGAAAGTTAATTTTGTTCCAGTCCTAATTCTGGAGACTTTTAAGGAATTAAACCCAAAGAAAAACAGCAACAACAACAACAATAACAAAGAGAACCAAGGCTTTTAAAGGCAATTTTCTTGATGTTGTTCATTTCGACATATTACAAGAGCACGCGAATTGCCACATATAATACTATGTGTATAGTAAAATGAAGGGAGTAAAAGTGACTCTTATCAAAGAAACAAAACAAAGTAAACGACGTTTCGGCCTTCTTTGTTTTGTATCTGTTATAAGAGTCATTTTTACTCCCTATATTTTACTATAGATAGAATGCGCTTGGCCAAGGAGTTCACAACATTGCCATCCGGAAGTATAACGGATCAACACACAAACTCTGTGTAACCATGAATTTTTATAGTCTGGTTAATACAGTTTAGTGAGAACAACTCACAAACGCGGATGGCAAAAACAATAACAAAGGCCTGAGTGACGTCATCTGCATACTATCTATACATTTTATTGACTCATTCAGGCATCCCTAGATTTCAATATGTGTAACAGCAAGTAAGCTGCTTAATAGACATTCCCTTAATAATCATCCCGTCAAGAGAGAACGACATTTTGGCCAGGGGCACAATCAATATCAATATCGATGTTGTATTTAGTTGATGATAATCTGAATTCGAATAATTTCATCTGCTTCCTTGTAATTTTGAAATTTCTGACTCGATAAGCCTTTGAATTCCAAGATCGGTATAATAATACTGTACTTTATAACCAGACCGACATGTTGCGTGCGCGCGTATTTATACATTGATACAAGCATGGGCGGTGAAAAACCGGAAACCATATTATACCATTTCCATGGACGAGATGACCGGTCAGGAGTGAATCAAAGCAGATGTTTCATGAATTGTGGAAAAGAACATTATGACACCCCTGCCTTACTTTCAAGAAAAGCTATATTTAAAACGATAGAAAAAAAATAAGAGAAAACAAAAGATTTTTTAAGAGAGAGAGAGAGAGAGAGAGAGAGAGAGAGAGAGAGATAGAGAGAGAGAGAGAGAGAGAGAGAGAGAGAGGGAGAGAAACGAGGTGTCCAATAAAACTGTACATGTCTGCAAGCTTTATGTTGAAATATTATAGCTTACTATTGGGTCAAAGAAATGAAGCAAGGCACGCTAATTGCCGTGCAAAAATAAAATGGTTGGTGAGAAAGAATATTATGTTTACACAAAACAAGTAAAAGAGACCAGCACCAACACGGCTTCAACAAGGGAGGTAAACAATTTTTAAAAGTATATATTTGTTCTCCAAATCAGAAACAATCAAGCTTCGGTTAAAGTTGAAGGGTATAGTGGGGAAAAAAGAGCATTGTACTTTTCCATAATTTGGAATTTCCAACGTGCTCCAAAGGTCGCTTTGCCATTGCAAAAAGATGTTTTTCGAACAAGCCACTTTTATTATGTCATGAGAAGTTTATTTATCCCCAAACAAACTTCTCATTTCACCAGATTTTTTCAGAATTTAAAGCGCTTAGAGCATTACGTTCGCCATGTACACTGGCTGTATAAATATGATATTATTTTATTGATCCTTCGTTATAATAAATAATGATATCTAAATTATAAACGCATCCTCCGGTGATTCGGTATGTAAATTTGTACACCTAAGACTTGTTTGATTTTAATTTAAAATTAACAAGGATTAAACCGCGTAGGGAAAATGAACCCATTCACAAGTTAAACTCCAAGTTGTCTTCAGTTATTGTCTGCCAGCAGAAATTATCGACCCTCCACCATCCTGTTCATGTTTTTGAATGCAGGGCGGCGAACTATAAAAGGTCGTTAATACAGCGGTTCCGTTTCAATCGATTGCGAGGCAATATGCTTCAACAGTCGTGACGTCACTTCCCTCGTAAAGACGCATAGTAACATTAGTAACTGGTTCTAAACTATCGGAACAATGGCGGACGCCCTTATGAAATATTTCTCCGACGAGCATAAAAGTGTATCCAGAGGAGAAAAACATTGTAAATAAGATCATGTTTTGACTTTTATACAATCTGATCACATGAAATGTGGAAAAGTTCTAGTCAGTATGAAGAATAAAAAGTACCGATTTTCCTTGTTTAGAACCACACTGCTCGCCGTTGCCGGCGACGTGACATCAGACTATAGATAGTATGCGCTTGGCTAAGAAGCTCATAACATTTGCCATCCGGAAGTGTAACGAACCAACACACGAGAATTCTCGAGAATGCGCTTGGCTAAGAAACTCATAACATTGCCATCCGGAAGTGTAACGAACCAACACACGAGAATTCTAGAGTATGCGCTTGGCTAAGAAGCTCATAACATTGCCCCCATAAGTATAACGGACCAACACACAAAACTGTGTGAATCCATGATCGTTTATAGTCAGGTTAATACAGTTCAGTGTGCATTACTCATAAACGCGGATGGCAAAAAACAATACCAAAGGCCTGAGTGACGTCATCTGCAGACTATCTATTGAATCCAATTGACCCCACTGACAAAACGTCTCGTGAAGTGGTGTCAAGTTGCGTCTTAAAATACATCACCACAGAAAATGGGGATGATCAATAGATAGTATACGCTTGGCTAAGAAGCCCATAATATTGCCATCAGGAAGTATCACGGACCAACACACAAAAACTATGTGTAACGATGAACTTTTATCGTCTGGATAATACAGTTTAGTGAGAATTACTCATAAACGTGGATGGCAAAAAAAAAAATTATAAAAATTAAAAAAAAAAAAGAAAATAACAAAGACTATATTGACGTCAACTTCATACTACCTATATTACCCTGTCATCTGCATTTTTTGCGGCCGCAAATATCAGGGCGATCCGCAAATTTAGGCAAATTTCCCAAAATTGGCAAATCGTGGCAAATTTTGGGAAAATTGGCGAATCGCGTGGCAAATTTTGGGGAAAAAAAAAAAGCGAAAACAAAATAACGAAAAAAAAAGTGCGAAACTTGAGAAATGTTGCAGCTTTGCCTGGGACCAAACCAAGGGAAGCTACTCTCTACGGATAATGATCCTTTAAAATCTTTGTAACAACGCTAATCACAGTCATTTCATTTCTCAAGTCCTTAAATGTAATATATTGTCTTTTATATAATTTTTTTCTGTATCGCAGTTAATTTTTACTGAAACGCTTAGTTTTCCTCCGCAAATTTTGTGGCAAATTTTGGTCTTTTTGGCAAATTTCTTGGCAAATTTTAGGTCCCAATTTGGCAAAAAATGCAGATGACAGATTACCTTTCCATGTGCTCGAGTTCATTGGTCACATTAGAATATTATGTGCTCAAAGTGACCCACATGGTGAAAAGTGTTCACATCTTCAGAAATATATAACATCACGATCGGTCATTTTGTTCTGCTTGACACATCGGGATGTTTACAACTTTCATAAACAAAGCAGCGTGTTTACATTTGTTAAGAAATATTCAATTCGATTCAATAGTCTGATGTCACGTCTCCTGGCAACGGCGGCCATCTTGGTTCTAAACAAAGAAAATCATTCCTTTTTATTTTTCATGCTGGCTAGAACTATTCATATGCCTTGTGATCAGAATGTGTAAAAGTCAAAACATGATCAAATGTATGGTTTTTTTTTCCCTCTGGATACCCTTTATGCTTGCCGGAGAAATATTCATACGGGCGTCCGCCATTGTTCCGATAGTTTAGAGCCAGTGTTGCTAAGTTACCATGCGTCATTAGGAAGGAAGTGACGTTACGACTGTTGAAGAGTATTGTTGGAGAGCAAAATATCATGTGATTGATGACTTGGTTGGACAAAAACCTGATCGCTCCCATTAGCCACAGGAAAAATGTATGTTATAACTTTTGCCAAATGTAATCGTATAGGATCGTGCTATGTCTAGCATTTCTTCTTTGTTTTTTGTTTGTTTTTTATTTGGTTTGTTTTTGTTTTGTTGGTTTTTTTTTTTGTTTCTCTTTTGTTTTTGTTTTGTTTTCTTTTTGTTGGGGGGGGGGATTGTTGTTTTTTTGTTGTTTTTGTGTGTTGTTTTGGAGGGGTTTTTGTTTTTTTTTGGGGGGGGGGGGGTTGGTTTTGTTTTTTGTTAGTTTGTCGTCGTGTTTTGTTTTGTTTCGTTTTGTTTTGTTTTGTTTCGTTTTGTTTTTTTTGGGGTGAGGGGGTTGTTATTCGCCTATGCGTTGATCCGATGGTTAGTAACTGTTCACTTATTGAACTATTCTTACGCGCGCATACACAAACAGAAAAAGAGAGAGAGAGAGAGAGAGAGAGAGAGAGAGAGAGAGAGAGAGAGAGAGAGAGAGAGAAAACGTAATCATCTGACTGACTTAGTCATCGTCAATGTCAAAATGTGTCAATTTCTTGCTCAAGTCTAGGCCTCCCAAAACACATGCAGATCAGCCGAATTGTAGGCCTTCCAGATATTGATCATCATTCACTATTTTTGACACAGATTATCTAAACCAGCATTTTATTTGCCACGGTGTCAAAATAATATAGTGATATATATTCTCACAAACTGGAGGGCCACTCCACCCGGTTGTTAGGCATACACTCTTTCTAGAAGCTCTGGCTTAGACAGTAACCTCTGTACGTCTGACACCGCCCAAAAGATTACGTCAAAGAGCGGGAAAATGAGTTGTCGTTAGTCGTGCTCTTGGAAACAAATGGTCCCATAGATTGAACTATTGAATACATATCACTATTCATTCGCTTTTTTTTCTGGTCATCACAAAATAATTCAAGATTATTCTATGCTGGTATCCTTGTATTGTGACGTAATGCTTTGGTCAGTGTCCGGGCTATGATTTAACGGAGGCTACGCTGAGACGCAACTCCAATCATCGTTTGTGACAGGGGGAGATAATATTATAATGAAAATTATGAACACGTCCCCGCTGGAGTCTGCAACCAGGATGATGTTGGTACCGTAATGACTGGCGAGTCGAACTCCTTGTTAGATGAAAATCACATGGTAATCACATTGACGTCCACAAATTGGCCATCAATTTCTATGCTGATACAGTAGATTGCGTCCCTGTACTTCATCACACAACGTTACACGACGGGCGAGTCCACTCTGCTGTGTTTTGATAAAACACTTTTTTTTATTTTAGTTAACCAGAATACGTTAAATATCGATTGATTAAAATGATACTTGACTTACCAAAAAGTCTCAAATTTGATGACTTCTTTGAAATTTGGCAAGATGAGGGTCATTTTTATCTAACTTTGTGGTTCATGTTTAAAAGTTGTTTTTTGTGTGGGTGGGTGTCAAGTTGATATTTGAAATAAAATTATTTTGACCAAAACGTTCTGTCCGAATATGACAGTAATCTCAACGGCACTTTTCCTGTAGGGCTCTTCAGTCGGAAATATTTGGCGAATCAAAAGCTCAAAGTTATGTCAGATCTATGAAGACTATTATAGAACTAAAACATAAGAAACAATCTTGAGAACTCACACTTTTCTAAATGATGTTTATGGTTTTGAAGCCTGGTGTTCAACGAGACAGACAAATTGGTTCCAAACTTCATGACAGTCTTTATTTTTCTACACGCACTTTTTTAAAAAGATTCCATTGAATAAAATACCCATATAAAGAGTTGATTTTACACTCAGATAAATTATATAATATAAATAATATTGACTCTCTCCTTACCGACTTTATTCATGATTTTTCCAGAAATGTTATACCTACCCGACACAGAACTTGACTTTTTACACTCAAATTCATGAGAAATACATACTAGATATAGATACATATTTTTGTGTAGCACAACAAGCTTTGTAAACAAATATTTTTTAATAAATATTTTATGATGTACAAAACAAATCTGAAGAAAAATGCTCCTTGTACCGTAACAAATGTGACGATTTTCCTGTGGTTGGCAAGGAGAGGGTTAAAGAAATTGTTATATATACATATTTCTTCCAATTGATATACAGTTCGCTTGATTTATGAATATTGGTATGATTTGTTATATTTAAGTAATTTGTCGACTTGTAATCTCAGAGAAATCGATTGGCTGACGCTTGCACAGAGACGATAATATTCTTATACACGATTTTATTTTTACTTGATGATGAGTTAAGTCCACATAAAACTCCAACAGCAAATGAAAAATTATTTCATCAACAAATAATGTATGGGGCACCAGAGCAAAGCCGTTTGGTCTTTGCTTAGTACCATTAAGTTAGCAAGTTCAGAATCCGCGCTGAGCCGTTTGGCCTTGAGAATGTCATTTCGCCCTATCTCGATTTGTGCCGTAGCACTGCGGCTGATGTCTGGGTTACCCAGCCTTCCTTTAAAAAGACCCTAGAAGTAACAATAATTGCCTATTTGGACAATAAAGATTATTATTATTATTATCATATCATCATCATATTATATATTTATTTATCATCATATTATTATTATTATTATTATTATTATTATTATTATTATTATTATTATCATTATTATTATTATCAAATCTCCCCTTGGGGATGAATTAAGGGAATTTTATCATTTCCCAATTTATCATGTATATGTAATCGTGGCGTCGGTGTCCTAGCGGTGTCTCGTCTGGAAATAAATGCAAGCTATTTTCATCTTCTAGTTCAACCAGACATCATACAGGATTAAATCACGAGTCGTATTTGGAGGTCTAATAGCCGAAACAACAATGAGGCCAAACAAATTTGGATTATCAGACCTGCAAATAAGTAAACGTCGGAATTGAGCTTTATTTCAATTTATGTACCCATATATTTAAATGTATACCTCAATATCTCACTAAATGGTTTATGCACTATAGAAACAAATATCAACTCTAAAAAAGATATTTTACAGGACGTGGAAAAATTCTAATACCCAGTGAAATAATTTGCATAACTGAAATTTTGATCCAAAGACAATATTTTCCTTGGCCTTTGATAGAGATAACCTCGATCATTTTTTTTTTCAAAATAGACCTTAAAGACAATTTTCTCAACGGAATTGAAATATTTTTAAAAGACCCAAATTCAATTTCAATCATATCACTATACTTTCCTTAACTCTCTCCTTTTCAGAATTTTCTCTGAAACTTCACACCCACCCAACACAACAAAAGATATTTTTCTAATCAAACAGAAAAAGAACTAGTACATTATATATACAATATTGTCAATTGTCCATTTTTTTTATCGCTAGAACAAAATATTTTCTTTATAATTTGTGATGTACAAAAGATATCAGAATGAGAAAACTGTTGGTTACATCATAACAAATGTGACGATTTTCCTATGAATGGTAAGGAAAGAGTTACATTCTGAATGGATTTGTTTTTATCTTTCTTTCTTTCTTTTTTTTTTTTTTTTTTTTTTGTTTTACTTGGCTTTTGTTTGTTATTTTAGTCCCTTTTCAAAATACTCATATATCACAGTGAAAATATTCTGTCAGCAACCTCAGCAGATAAAATTGGAAACCTGATAGTGATTCCATATCTAAAAATAAAAGGAACGAATTTTTGACGTCACTCGGCTCTATCTTTGCTGTTTTCAGCCAGTTTCATAAGTAATTCCCACTAAATTATATTAATCAGATTATAAACGTTTAAGGACACACATAGTTTTGTGTGTTGGTACGTTATATCCGGTGGGCGGATTTTGTGATTTTTTTTAACTAGACGTAACCATCAATAGGACATGTAGAAGTATAATGAAATTAATCAAAACCTTTTTATACATTTCTCTTCAAATATTCCGGTGGGTAGTAAGCCTGGACTAAAATAATGTTTTTGTTCATTCTCTGCCAACGTGTTATCGATAGATATTTTGAGTAGCGATGGGAAATTTCTGAACACCAAGTTGGAGATCAGACAATTTCAGCCTCCAGACATGAGCAACCCCACTGTTTTTGGTGATTATATCTCAGTATGGACTTGTGTGGTGCTCCACTGGAGACTGCTTTCTGATTCGTTGACATGATTTCATCACGTCTATTTCTATTTATTTCCTCTTTCTTTCTATTTTCAAATATTTTGATATTTTTGACGGATCGAGAGCTTTTTTAAAATTCAAAATTACTTTGAGATTATTATCATCATCATCATCATCATCATCATCATCATCATCATCATCATCATCATCATCGTCGTCGTCGTCGTCACCGTCACCGTCATCATCATCATCACATCATCATCATCATCATCATCATCATCATCACTACTACCGCTACTACTACTACTACAACTACTACTACCACTACTACTACTAGTACTACTACTACTACTACTACTACTACTACTACTACTACTACTACTACTACTACTACTACTACTACTACTACTACTACTACTACTACTACTACTACTACTACTACTACTACTACTACTACTACGGCACACTCGGAAATACACTAACCTAGAAATTAAGTCAAAAAAAACCAGACTATAAGTGCCAGGCTATAAGTTAACGAAGGCTACGCTCTGATTCCCGCTGTGGGCGGAGCAATGACGAGTCCTTGGAAAAGGACACATTCGGGTATAAAATTCGCACATGACTTATCTCTATCGGAAAAAAAAATTCACCTTCCTGGCGTCAAATGTGATATATTGCTGCTATTGGCGTGAGACCCTTGTAAAGCGTGTTGAACACAATTAGTAAATATCACTATAAATGAAGGCTAACTTTTATTTCTCTTGTCATTATCTTTCTAAAGAATTTCACGGCACTTGTAACACTTTGAGGATGTTTCAGCATATCTATGTAAAAATGAAAATGATAGGACTTTTCTTTTAATGGATAGATAGATATAGATAGAATGCGCTTGGCCAAGGAGTTCACAACATTGCCATCCGGAAGTATAACGGACCAACACACAAACTCTGTGTAACCATGAACTTTTATAGTCTGGTTAATACAGTTTAGTGAGAACAACTCACAAACGCGGATGGCAAAAACAATAACAAAGACCTGAGTGACGTCATCTGCATACTATATTTATTCTAAACACTTCTATCCATATAAACATCAGATAAAATGAAAGATTAAGAAAACTGATTTAAACACGAAATATGTTACCCATCGTCTCAAAACGGTATCATATTAGGGTGAAACAAATGCTAAAAAGCGGATTTCAAGTTGACGGGATCAGAAATATGAAACTTTAATAATTTCTCTAGATTAAATGATAAATAAATCATCAATATTCATTTTCATCGATAATTATTTTTGTTTATCCACCTTAGCAATGCCATGACCCATGCATGGCCTACTGCCATGACCACATTTGATCTCATTCATCGGTAGTGTTTATTTATTGCTTTGTTATGATTTTGTCTTCTTTATTTTCCTTTTTTTTTGTTTTGTTGTTGGGGATTTTTGAGGTTTTTTCTGTTTGTTTTGTTTGTTTTTTTCTTTTGTTTTTTTTTTGTTTTTTTTTTTCTTTCGTTTGTTTGTTTTGGTGGGAGTTATGTTCTTGTGTTGTTATTGTTGGATTTTTTTTTGTTCTGTTTTTTGTTTGTTGTTTTTTTTTTTTGGGAGGGTTGTTTTTTTTAATGTTTTTGTTTTGTTTTTCTTTCATTGTTTGTTGTTTTCTTCTTTTTTTTAACCTTTTTTTTTCTTTTTAAGTTATTTTTTTTTGTTAGTTTGTTTTTGTTTTGTTTTATGTTTTTATTTTGTTTTGTTTTTCCTTGTTTGTTGTTTTCTTGTTTGTTTGTTTTTGTATTGCGTTGTTTTTTTTTTTTACTTTTTTTCTTTTGAAGTTAAAATACCAAAACTGGCACTTCAAAGAGAAGGCATTTTCAAAACTCAATTTCTTTTAATGGGTAAATTTTAAGCATCGGGTTCAACCGACGTGTACATATATGCAGGCCTGACATCCGAACCCACTTATGGGCCTAGTTTAACATTGTTGTTGTAATGGACAATATTTTGCTTCTTTTTTTTTTTTATTAGATTTCTAGCACAACAATGAGACCAAACGAAATAATTGGGTTATCAGACCTGCAAAGAAGTGAAACACGTCATATATCCATTCACATGCACTTTTTAAATCAATACATCGATCAAGCGGTACAATTGGCTTTGGACAAAAAAAAATGGATCTGCATGGAGGGAGTTATGTTCTTGTGTTTGTATTGTTGGGTTTCTATTTTGGTTTTGTTTTGTTTTTCTTTCCTTGTTTGTTGTTGAAGGCATTTTTAAAACTCAATTTCTTTTAATGAATAAATTTTAAGCATCGGGTTCAACCGACGCGTATATATATATGCAGGTCTGACATCCGAACCCATTTTAGTTTAACAAAGTTGTAACGAACAATATTTTGCGTTTGTTTGTTTTTTTTATTATCTAGATTAGATTTCCATCACAACCATGAGACAAAACAAAATAATTGGGTTATCAGACCTGCAAATAATTGGGCGCGTCCGGTTCCACCCGACATATCAACGTTTTGAGACGAATGGTCACACGTCATATATCCATTCGCATGCACTTTTTAAATCAATACATCGATCACCCTAAAGCGGTACAATTGGCTTTGGACAAAAAAAAAAAAAATTAATTGATCCTGTTATGATGTCCCTGGTAGACATATTGACAAACACAGCGTTGTCAACACCCGCCATCAGACTACAATAATTAAACAAAACAGACACCACTCTTTCTTTCCCCTTGTAAAATATTATTGTCAAAACTGTCATGCGCAGAGCAAACATCATATCCGTCACAGACGCATTACTGGGTCTAAATCGCTGGTGTTGTTTACCATAGTTACCGCTTTATTATCTATACACCATACTTGGGGAAGGCTTTGCAATTTTATTTGCTATTGTAGAGGTTGCTATGAAACAGGCGATTATAATCGTTAAAAAGCCTTATCTAAGAATGGACGGCAATTTATTGCCGTGTCTTTCATGTTACCTGTTTGTCCATTTTTCATATCACAACAATAAACTTGGGCTTTTTTTTTTATTAGCGCCGTATCCACTAAATGTGTTCAAAGTACTTTACAAAGGGTCTCTGATCAGCAGCAACACATAACATGTACAACGAGACATGATGCCTGTTAGGCGATATGACATTTTTTTTCTTCCGACAGGGACAACATTGTTAACAGTCAGGTACTCATTTTACACCTGAGTACGGTGAGAGAATGTGAGAAAAGAGCCTTTTTTGATGACTCAACTATGCGCCGAGCGAGGCTCTAACCCAGGACCTTCCGATCCAAAAGCGAATGTCATACCACAAGACCATATAGTCGCATTGTGTACAACGAAGAAAAAAAAACACAACTTTTTTTGTTTTTCATTTTCAGTTGAATCCTTATTCTACAAATGTGACTCATCGTCACAAAATAGTATCATATCGAAGTGAACGAAATATTGCAGAAAAAGAAAATGAATTCGAGTTCTAAATCATGAAATTTTGTTGGAATTCTTAGGACCACTTGAGAAGAATGGGTATCATTTCTCAAACGAATCAAAGCCTCAAATTTTGTCATACGGACCGTTGTTGTCAGCCTAAATTCAATTTTCTCAGAATCCGATTCACTCCGACATGGTATATACCGAATTGGGGCGGTGGGTCGCAAATACACATAGATTAAGGCAGTAATGTCTTCTTGAAATGTCAAAAATTCGTGGTTTAAAGGGAAAAAATATGAAAAGGTTACGATAAATAACGTTATAAATCAGCATGACCAAAATATTGCTGCAAAGTCCTAAATACAGTTTTTAAGGAACCAAACTTTCATTTCTCAACAAGATTTATAGAATCAAACACGCCTATACAGTTCTCTAGCTGGAGCCAAAAATTCGTAAATCTACGAATTTTTCGTAGCACTAGATAGGTCTGGATTAAGGTAACTATCAACTATCAAAACAACCTCAAGCCCGATACTTCTTAAAAGTATCCGCTTTGATATTTTCAGACGAATTGTGGAAGCCATCTTAATATATCGCTATATTGAAATTTTTCTTGCGAAAGGAAAAAGAAAACGTATTTAATATGTTATTTGGAACTGAACGGCAAAATAACTCCAGACAAAGTGCGACATGATTTTTTTTAAAAAAACAATAAAATCAAAATTGCTAACCCAACAACTCAATATCTTTCAGCTCAGGCGGTCTTTTTCTCGTCGCCGTTACATTATTCAGTAGCCAAGTCATCAATATGCCAATGGAATTTTTCATCATTTTCTCAGCCTTCTCCATTCATTCTCTCCTCTTCTCTAATTCTTTTATATATTTTTTTTTTCTTTATTTTGTAAAGGTCCGGGCTATAACACTGTCTTCCAAACCAATCTCGTATGTCATTAGCTTCCGGTTTCTAGCGATGACTTCCTGCCAGGAAGTTTCTGGAAAACCAGCGGGAGTCTGGTAATGTCCCTTGTGTGTGTTTATGACTTCGTTAGGTTGGCAAACATTCTATCGACTGGAAGGGAAGGGGGTATATTATGAGATACGTTTATTGTAGAAGAAGAGACGAGGAGAAATGCCACCCTGTGGTGTTATGATTAAATTATGAGCAAAATAAAGAGACCAGTGGAGAGGAAAATGAAAAGGCGGCAATGACATTGTTTCCTTGGGGAAAGCGAGACAGCAGAGACAGGAAATGGCGTGAGAGTAAGGGCGTGATAGAGAATAACATTATAATAATCTGGTGAAAGAGGATTAGTATTAAAATAGACGCTTATGTGACCCATGAGTGCTGTCACCTTCATCTAGGGTTTGAATAAATGTGTACAGAAAGATGGATGGAAGAGGAAGGGATGGATTGATGGGTAATAAAGGTATGGATGGATGGATGAATGAAAAAACGGATGGGTAGAGGGGTGAGTGGATAAATGGACATTGGGATGAGTGGGTGGATAGGTGGATGCATGGATAGATGAATGAATAGATGGATGGATTGATTAGTGGATGAATGGATTTTGATTAGTCGAAGAATTTTCTGCGTAACTGATTGATGTGTGCATTCATTCGTCATCCATTGAGTCATTTGTTAATCAATTTATTTAGATATGAACGGAAACAGGGTAGATGAAGTGTTAGTAGCCAGATAAATGAATGAACGGATCGCTCGATGGATTGATGAAGAGACCGATGGGTGGTAATTGGTGGATGAGTGAATTGTGAATAAGCCCTAAGTTGGCGTCTTGGAGATCTAATGTTACCTATTGTCTCAATACTGTATTAGGTCGGAGTGAAATAGTACTCTACTAAGTATTAGGGTACCTTCAAGGTACAAAGTTATAGGCACAATTGTTATGATATGCGATTTAGGACTTCAGCTAATTTTGACCTACGCATTTCGTTTGGCCAAGCGAGTCAGACTTTTGTTTCAACGTTTGTGAAAAGGCAGCCCTATGGATAGGCTGAGCCTCCTTTGGTGAGGGCCACGACAGTGCGCCTCACTAGTCGATCAGGTCGGAGTGATATTGATGTCGAAAACTGAATTTATTGTTATCAATACAGAGATGACATCCTTCGGTTGCACCTGGGGTGAGGTCCGGAAGCTGGCAGAAGCCAAAAGTCACTGGTGCTCCTTACTGTCGACCGTATGTGTTAATGAAACATCAAAAAGGAGTAAGTAAGTAATACGAATATGGGTGATTTTTTGTTTTCTAGAAGGGGGTTGTATTTATTTTGTTTTGTTTGTTTATTTGTTTACTCTTAATTGTTAAACCCAAAATTTCATGCCTGATCACTTCGACTTAATAATATATACTTTTTTTAGAATCCGCTCCATCACGACGTAGTACCAGTTTGACGGGGCGAGTCACATGTTCTCACAGACATGACATCCCATTGAAATCGTAGAGCCGACCTGCCCACTATTACGAAAAATTCGAAGAATTACGAAATTTTGGCTCTAATTTCAAAACTCCATGAGTATCTCTAAGTCCTTAAAACTGATTGAAAATGTAAGGCGATGCCGGACTAGATAATTTTAAGGATTTTGAAATGTTATTATGTAATCCCTGTGAGGGTAAATAGCTGAATTTTTAAAGTTAACAAAAGCGAATACTACTTTTTAACTACTAAAATTTACGAATTTTTAAAGTTTCAAGTTGGCAGGCCTGTCGTCGAGGACCACTAAAATGGAGGTGCCGTACTTCCCTGTCTTATGGCTTAATACTAATATTATTCACTGCCTGAGGATGCCGAAGCATACCAGCTTCAAAATTAATAACATGAAGTCAAGTATATCGGTATTGTGCTCTTTTCTTAAGCCGTTATAGGTAGAACGAAGTTGACGTAACTCGGGTCTTTGTTATCGTTTTTTGCCATCCGCGTTTATGAATAATTCTCACTAAACTGTATTAACCAGACTATAAACGTTTAAGGTTACACGTGGTTTTGTGTGTTGGTCCGTTATACTTCCGGATGGCAATGATGTGAGTTACTTAGCCAAGCGCACAGCATCTATACATGCATACACATACATACACACACCCACACATAGCCCTGTATGTTTGTTTTGTTCTGTTTTTAATTGTTTGTTTGGGTTTTTTTCTTAGTTGTTATTTTTCTTTTGGCTCTTTTCTGAGTTTGGGTTTTTTTTTTTTTTTGGTTCATTTGTTTGTTTGTTTGTTTGTTTATGTTTTGTTTGTTATTGTTTTTTTTTCTTTTGTTATTATTACAAATAGCTCCATATCTTTTTGACTTTAAAACTGGATTACTTGTAACCGATTGATCTGTGTATCACACATATGACATTACGTCAGGGTGCAGATGGTGCGGAAATGGACATATAAAGTTATATTTCGTAGAAAGACGAAATTGATGGTTTCTCTGTGAAATATTGTTGCTATGCCTGTCAAGCTATTGACATGGATGCTTTTTTAACTATTACCTTACTGTATGAGCCTTCAGTTCTTCAATCAACGTACAGCGCATGGCATACACTTTTGAAAATTACGTCAGTTATCGTATATTCCATTAAAACTAGTCGAATAAACATTTAAGTTGTTTGGTTTTTGGTTCGAAAATTTAAAATAAAATATATTGTGGCCCTGAAATCAACCGCTGACCGTGAACGGAAGACCCATAGCCACCTTAAGTGTGCTTGCCTATCACCCGGAGTAAACAGCCCACAGATCCTGAGTATCATACAACCTTAAAACAGATGATTGAAAAAAAAATGCATCGTGTCCTCGGGTTTTGCGATCTAATTCCTTTATCAGTGTGTCAAAATATTGTGAGAAATACTTACTAACTGAGTCTGACTTATTTGTGTGATTGTCATGTACTAAGGGTATCTCAGGTCTTTTCATACAGGAAATAAATGGCAGACCTGCCTAGTATTATGAAAAGTTCGTATAATTAAGAATTTTTGGCTCTAGATACAGAGCTTGTTTTGTGTTTTAATTGTTTTACGGCGCTTGGAACACATTAATTTAGGTCATATCAGCAGCAGTAAAAAGGAAGAAAATGGGATAGAAGAGGAATTCTAGATTTACAATTAAAAATCACAAAAGAAAAGTAAGACGAAGAGGAATTGGTTTAAATACGATTCAATAGTCTGATGTCACGCCGCCTGGCAACGGCGGCCATCTTGGTTCTAAACAAAGAAAATCAATACGTTTATTTTCATGCTGGCTAGAATTTCATATGTCTTGTGATCACATTAAAAGTCAAAACATGATCAAATGTAGTGTTTTTTTTCCTCTGGTACGCTTATACTGCCGGAGAAATATTCTACGGGTCCGCCAATGTCGATAGTTAGAGCCAGTGTTATAAGTTACCATGCGTCATAGGAAGAATGACGTTACGATATGATCCTATAGGGAACGATGTAGATTCCAAGAGCATCTATCACTTTGAGATCACCTAAAAGTCTCATCCAGACACAAGCACATGATCCAACGAAGAGGAACACACTCAAATGCGTACATTCAATACAAACATAACATTACATAACAGAGAGATGGTTTACAATGAAATAAATACCATCTCCCAAAGCTTGAATTATACCTTTGTCATTTGGCTGTTTCCCTCCCAGCCAAGGACTCCGACAAAGGAAAGGGCAAAACTAAGTAATCTCATTATAAGACAAAGACAGAAAGCAACTTTATTATTATAGGAGTATAGAAGACACAGTAAATGCCTCCCTGTCCACTATATGGGGGGTCAAGAACCCCACCCAGAGATACAGAGCTTCAAATGTGTCTTTGACTCAACAAATCTGTCATTCAAGACAACCTATATTTAGGACTGGAGCATTTTTTGGTCATGCTGAAGGTAAATTATCTATAAGTTGTAAAGCTATTTCAATGGTGATTTATATTATTTTCCTTGGATACTACGAATTTCTGAAATAGTCAAGGGGACGAAACGGGGTAAATGTCAGGAAATATTCTGATTGGTTAATGCTTAGTAACGGGCGAACCATCAATTACATTATAATTTTCATAAATACGAAATGCAGTTTTTTTATTGTATTATTTTGTTCTTGTTTGTTTTGGATTTTTAAAATTGTTTTGTTTGTTTGCTTGTTTTGTTTGTTTGTTTTTTTTGTTCTTTTGTTGTCTTGTTTTTAGTTAGGCGGGTGTTGTTTCTTTCAGGAGGGCGGGGGGGGGGGGGTTGTTTGTTGTTTTTGGTTCGGGTTTTTTATTTTTGTTTATTTCTTGGGGTTTTTTGGGAGGGGGGTTGGGTTTTGTTTTTTTTGTTTATTTTTGTTGTTGTTATTGTTGTTTTGTTTTTGTTTTTGTTATTTTTTTTTTTTGTTTTTGTTATTTTTTTTTGGGGGGGAGGGTTGTTAGTTTCAGGATGGAGGGTTACAATAAATAGACATATTCTCCTTTAAAAGCACTTAATTCAAATCTGAGTTAAAGTATACATCCAATTTCAACACTTTGGCTCAACACATCATTATATGTCACATATTAAATCTTTGACAGATACGTTAACATAAGACCTTAGAGGGTTGGCTCGGATGGCAGAGATGCGCATGGGGGATGGAGGGGTGAAAATAGAGTTAGAGAGAGACAAAAGGAAGGATTGATCAAGTAAAATAGGACAAAAGAGTAGGAAGAACAAAAAAATTGATTATTTTTAAAATACGAATATAAATAATGGACACATTCTGTCTCAGAATAATGTGTGTGGAGAGAGGGAGAGAGACAGAGAGAGGGGGGGGGGACATAAAAATTAAAGATAAAATATAATTCAGGATAAAAGGATAACACCAGCTTGTCAATTGTGTGTCATTAGTGGAATTCTTTTGTCAACAGGGGTGTACAAATTGGCAGGTACTGAGGTCAGATGTGGATGAATGGATGGATGGATGGATGGATGGATGGATGAATGGATGGTGGGTGGATAGATGGATGGATGGATGGGTGGATGGATGGTTGGTGGATGGGTCGATAGATGGATGGGTGGGTGGATGGATGGTGGGTGAATGGGTGGATGGGCGAATGTATGGATGGACGGATGGATGGATAGACTGATGGATGAGTGGGTGGGTGGGTGTTTGGGTGGATGGATGAGTGGGTGGATTGATGGATGAAAGGATGGATGGACGGATGAAAGGATAGAATAGATGGATGGATAGATGGATGGATGGATGGATAGATGGATGGAGGGATGGATGGATGGATGGATGAATGGGTTGGTAAATGATCCAAGGGTGGATGGATAGATGGATGGAATTATGAACGACACTAAATTCCGTCGAGTTGATGGAAGACGAATCTGCCCTTAGGACCAAAATCAATGCATTTGTAACTTGGTGTAAAGATAATGTTTTAATATTGATGAAGCCGGTAAGACTAAGGAAATGATTATCGACTTTCATGAGATCAAATAAAACCTCCGCCGTATGAGTATTAATGATCAAATATTTTAACACATCTTGATATATTATATATATATATATATATTATATATATATATATATATATATATATATATATATATATATATATATATATATATATATATATATATATAATATATATATATATATATATATTATGGGGGAGTGGTGGTAGAACGATTGAGAGCAATTTCATAGCAGTTTTGACTACAGCACTTATTCCACATAAATACCATAAGTTATGCGCTTTGCACATTTTTTAAAAATCTTTTTGTGATGGTGTACTATAACTTACCACATAGGACAAGACACGCACGGACGGAGAAAAAAACCTGCTTTACACAACGGTGACCGTTGAAACGAACGTCTTGTCTCCAATATGGAGGGGGGGGGGAGGGGGGAATCGTGTGCGGAAACATAACATAAAGATCTGTATGAAAGGTGCCAGACAAAGCAAGAAAGAAAATTGCAATGAAAAAATAACATCCCAAAAAATCAGTCTACCTCGATTGGGGATCGAACCTCAGACCTTCTGATTACCGGTCAGACGTGTTACCATTACACCACATAGGCTCCCGATAGTTGGGACAATTTTAATACCTATACTCTTCACAAGGGTACGCGTTTTGCTTTTTACATTGTAAACCCTCGTTTGCATCAAGCAAATTATACATTGAACACGAGAGGACGACGACTAAGATATTTGAGTTGCTTTATTTTTACTTTTGAAAATATCAAATTAAGAAACTAGGGAGCAGGTAAAAAACTGAAGAGGTTTGTATGATATGTGCCAGACAAAGCAAGAAAGAAAAATATTGAAAAAGAAAAACATTCCATTTTGGGGATTTTTTTTCTGATGAATGAGTGAATGGATGGATGGATGGATGGATGGATAGATGGATTGATGCATGGATGAACGGGTGGCTAGATGGAGAAATGAAAGATGAGGAGACGGATAGAAATATAGAAAGTTGAATAAATGCATGAATAAATGAATGAATGGAAAGCTAAATTGATGGATAGACGGATAATAAATGAAGGGAGAGATGAATATGTAATAAAATGGATGAATGAAGAAGATATAATGATTATATATATATGAGCGGATAGATTTCCAGATGAGTAAACAGATGGATGGAGTTGCATGAATTGAGAGATTATGATTATTTGCGATGAATTATTGTCGGAGGTGTCATGGCGTCATTATAATTGTTTATTTATGTTTCATAACTGTGATTATCCAACTGTCATGTAAAATCTTTAAAATAAAAAAATAGAAAGAAGAAGAAGAAGAAGAAGAAGAAGAAGAAGAAGAAGAAGAAGAAGAGAAGAAGAAGAAGAAGAAGAAGAAGAAGAAGAAGAAGAAGAAGAGAAGAAGAAGAAGAAGAAGAGAAAGAAGAAGAAAGAAGAAGAAGAAGAAGAAGAAGAAGAAGAAGAAGAAGAAGAAGAGAAGAAGAAGAAGAAGAAGAAGAAGAGAAGACGAAGAAGAAGAAGAAGAAGAAGAAGAAGAAGAAGAAGAAGAAGAAGAAGAAAGAAGAAGAAGAAGAAGAAGAAGAAGAAGAAAATAAAATAATAATAATAATAATAATAATAATAATAATAATAATAATAATAATAATAATAATAATAATAATAATAATAATAATAATAATAATAATAATAATAATAATAATAATAATAATAATCCTTTCTTTAAAAAATATAGCATTGTCGAGAACATTGTGCTTATTTGAGTGAATAAAAAAAAATGATACGGCGCACAACTCTACTGAAAGAATTGAAAATTAGAAATGTATTTTTTACAGATAAACAGATAACTTGATTTCCTTTTATAATTTAAAGTCAGTTTGAAAGTTCGTTGAGTCACACAGATATCATAAAATACGTGCCGACGACACTAACACTCTCAAAATCAACCAATTTCGTCACTGTAAAAAGTTGTCAGTTTGCGTACACTCTCAAAATCAACCAATTTCGTCACTGTAAAAAGTCAGTTTGCGTCATCTATTTATGACATCAATTATTATTATTACTTCTGTTGTGTTGTTGATTTAGCGGTGATCAGTGTTGTTATGTAGTAGTATGTTCTAATTGCGTGTATATTTGTGTGTGTGTGTGTGGTGTATACAAGTGTGTGTGTGTCTGTGTGTGTTGGCATTTTTCAGCAAATCGTGGCATTCATAGTGATATTATTCACTTGATCACATGAAGGTATTCGGATTTACACAAATTTTAAACAAGTTTCACCGATTAACAACGTCAACTAATATTACTGCTGATATTACGGTCGTTTTTATCGATGTGATAATTATTGCCCTGGGAAATATTTAATTAAACGTTGTCAGCAAACTGTCAATTGTATCTGTCTAGCTTCTAGCACGAACAAACTTGATATTTTTCGTGTCTGCTTCAGATTTTCATTTGACCTCACATAAGTTAGGTAAAGGGGAGACATTCCGAAAGCTCCTACAATTTGTATTTTCACCGTTGATCTTTTGTCAGGCGTTTATTTATTCAATTTGTCATCATATAGATTTGTGAGGATTTTTCTATTAGGGTTAGTCATAAGTCTTAATAAAGATGCTAGGGGGGAGACATTCCGAAAGCAGTATTCTTTCAATTTGTATTTTCACCGTAGATCTTTTGTCAGGCGTTTATTTATTCAATTTGTCATCATAAAGAAGCATTTAAAAAACTCTAGAACAAACCTTGATAGATTTGTGAAAGTTTAAAATTTCCTAATTTGACCATTGTTTTGATTCTCGGCCACCATTTTAATTTGTGAAGTATTGAAAGGTAGTGCAAAGCAGTCTGTGGGTTTTTTTTCTATTAGGGTTAGTCATAATGCTAGGGTGTTTATTTTCCTATTAGGGTTAGTTAAAGGTAGTCTAAGTTTTACTTTTTCTTGGGGTTAGTTGAGGGAATATTATTTAAATTGTTTCCCTTTGTAGGAGCTTTTGGAAGGCCTCCCAAGTCAAGCGTGGTAAAGACTTGTGACTTATTGATATTGATATCTACTGACTGATAAACTAAAATCACGCCGAATAAAGCATGGCAGCGACGACAAGCACATCGATTAAAGTGTGCATCTAATCGTAATCAAGCTAATCAAGAAAATGATTCAGGCAATATTGAATGAAAATAGTTCTTTCCTCGCGAAATTGCGGGCTTTTTACTAGTAATAATACATTGTATCTATTTGACGAGCGTTTTACCATATCACGAAGTGCTCAGAGAGCTTTACAGGAACATTAACAAATTTATTCGGAAAAATACAGTTTTAAGATGATTTTTAAACATCTATTCCTTTGAAAATGCCGTAATTTCTATTTCTAATTTTCTAAAGTATCTCAAAATGAAAAGAATGGTTCTTTGTTTGTTAATAAACAATTAAACAGCCTTATTTGCATTCTCGAGATAATTTTTCATTTGGCAAGACACAAATATATGCCATAATAGTAATGCTGTAAAATAAACTGCAAAACAGATACTGCACAAGGGAGTATCAAAATAACAAAACTCACTAGATAACACTTACAGGAAGTATAAATAAATGAATATTATTAAACATAGTACCTGTTCTTCCCAACAAATGACAAAAAGAGCAATTAATCAAACATGATTAACAGTTTGATGTTTAAAAAATAAAGTCAAGATGTCCTGTACTGACAATTTGTACAATTGAACATTTCCATCCTGGGCCAACATCATCTTTGTTGGACAAGATTTGGTAAAGACAACTTGGCTATCCAGGTATCCCGGCTGCCCCATGCATAAAGCCCTCTTTTTCAATATATTTTATTTTCACTTGATTTTCTTCGTATCTCAGAAATGATCAGCGCAACATCAGACACCTTTAGTCAGACCATCGGAGAAATATTAGGGTTTCCCCCGAAATCAGCTAAATGTCCTGGGCCAATTACATAATATGGTAGGGTGACCAATTTACTTACCACATTGACTTTACTTTAGCCAGCTCTAGAGTGACTGACCCAGCTACCCATTTACTCAGGTGAAACAATCAACAAGATTTGCAACACAATCTTATGGTTCAGACTATGAACGAGTCGAGTACACAAACCATGACATAACATACCCCGATTGGAGACCAAAAAAATCTCATTTTTTTAAAGTTTAGTTTAGTTTTAGAAGGTTATCAACACTTGCTTTAATTTAAGGTCATATCTGTGCATATCAGAAGATGATTCACAGAACAAGAGTGCAGTGATTAGAGTTTATTGAGTGAAATACTCTAAAATTCCAGGTGAAATAGTTACAAGTTGATACCAGCAGCAGTCTACACTTGTGCCCAGCCTAAGTTAATTCAGTCTTACATAGGCAATGATATGGAATTTTTACCAAAGTGGAACAATCAGATTGCTTTTGACACTGACAATCTCTGAGAGAAGGGATTTATAGGGGGGGGATTATCTTTCGAAAACGCACCTTACTCACATTCACCTATTTCTGTCACAGAGAGATCTCAAGTCAGGACCTGAGCAAAACCAAATCAACTTACTCCAAAACAAAGACATTAAGAAAAAAAAACACACAGAGAAAGAGATAACATCATACGACTCGGATTTGAATGAGTACCTGGATATAAGCAGCGGCTGTTGTTGTAAAAATGTTAGTGCAAACAAAGTGAAAGCAAATAAATTATTGAAAGAAGAAAATTAAAGAAAAAAACAAAATTAATCTTGTCGTTTGACATTTCAAATCAAATGCAGAAAATCATTTTGCAATTTCCCATATTGTATCTGTTTTGTTCAAAATGGAAAAAAATTAAGCCTACCTTGGGTGGGAACTTGAAAGCTTCACCGCCAAAGTTGAATTTCATCTCAGCATTCTGGATAGATGGATATTTATAAAATGTAATGTCTTTAAAAAAAAACAAAAAACGTTGAGCTTTTATATCGCGCAATATCCACTACTAAACATGCTCAAAGCGCTTTACAAGAGGTCCCTGACCAACAGCAAAACTTAACATGTAGGACAAGACATGTCACCTGTTAGGCGATATTACAATTATTTTCCAACAGAGACAACGCTGTTAACGGTCAGGTACTCGTTTTACACCTGAGTTCGGTGAGAGAATGTGAGTAAAGAGCGTTTTCCAAGGCCTAAATTATGCGCAGAGCAAAGCTCGAACCCAGGACCTTCAAATCCGAAAGCGAATGTCATACCACAAGACCACATAGCCGCAAATGATGAAACAGTGTCTTAGGACATGTCCAAGATAAATATCTAAAACATTCACATTTATTACGTGCAATTCTTCAAGAGGCTAATTGGTTCACAACCCTCCATCTAATTCCTACAATTTGATGAATTATATTTGGCTTCAAATTATACTCTGCATCGAATTATAATAGTTTTGGTTCTTTTCCTCTTATTTTTGTTTTGACTGAGGTTAATAGAAGATGCAAAACATGCATGTGTGTATTGTTATTGTTTCATCAGCCACAACTAGTGAGTATTATATTACTGGCCTGTCTACTTTTACAATCAATTATATATTTCCCCACAGCTCAAGATTATCTTAAAACTAAGAAAAGGGACATAACACCGTTAATACAGATGGCCAGTAAGAAATGAAATTACAGTTCTTTGAAAAGGGATATAACACTTGGCAGCAATAAATGCTGTTCAACACCAGTAAAACTTTGATATAGATTATATGGGTGATCTCTTCAATAATACAGAGAAATAAATAAACCAGCATAATAATGCAGCTCAAATATATACCTTTAAAACAACAGCCGCATAGAATGGTTCGCTCCTCATATGGCCAGGAATGTCATACGCCTTGCCTAGAAGAACACCTGGGAAAAAAGCATTTTACAAAATGTTTAAAAATACAGATAGCTGGTACTACAGCATTATCAACCTATTTCCTCATTCTTTAAAATCATTTTTTAAAGTTTTCTTACTGCATTTATTAGCCTTTTCAAGGCAAGACGAAAATTCAGTCAAATCATAATTTCTCTGATTAATTATTTTTCTGGTTAAAACTGTAAACTTTTGTCACTCATCACCACAATCTGGTAAGGCAAATGGCAAAAAGTTTAAATGATCACAAGTTAATTTGCAGTTAAAGAAACTGTAAATAAACCTAACCCAAGTTTCATACTTTGTCTATAATTTCAACATCTTTGGTTCCCCTAACATAAAGTGGTCCTTCAGCGCCATTAGACGCATGGAGCTGAAGTTTATCCTGGTTTCTATAGTGTGAAACGAACAATAGCAATTCCTGCTACCCTTTAAATGGGACTCTAGTCTATTGCAAAGTACTTTCCACAAGATCTTACAGACCCAGCTAACAATCACTGTTGGGTGGACAGGGGGTCAGAAAAAACCTCAATTGCACCCGGGATTGATCTCAGTCCCTTTGATTGCGAAGCGAGTGCTCAACCAACTGAGCTACCAGCACCCCCAATCCCCTAACATAGCACCAGTTAAAAGCGGTGGCCCACAATTTAATCAGGAGAACAGTGTCACTGGAGCTACACTTTATTGGAAGTCTCAACAACCATTTCTATGACCTCGCACTATATATTCTTCATTAGATTTAATGAAAAATCATCAAAGTAATAAATGAGAAAGACAGGCACTGGTATGGAACAGTGCAAGACAAAGCAGAAAGAAAAAAATCAGCCCACCTCAAATGATTTTAGATGTTTGACAAATTATCATTACTCCACGATAAAATTAAAACTATGCCATTTCACAACGACACCATTAGGTCCCGTCGCCTAGGCATTCCATGAAGGAATATAGATGGCCCATCAAACAAGATATCTGATTTCAACAGGAATCACCCATGTTGTCCAAAGTGAGCAAATCGGGGGTTAATAATCTTGCCCAAGGAAAAAAAAAAGTGCCTGAAACAGGGCTCTTGGTCACTTACTCCATGATAAGTAAAGCCAATAAATCCATGTCAGTTTGGCATTGTTGATTAAACTGAAGCTTACATTTATTAATTTAATTTATTAATTCTTTTGATAACTGAACAAGGTACTGATAATAACATGTGATGTAACATCATTATCATAATCCTCATCATTAACTTCTCCAACAATATAATCTTGAGCATAGCTATCATCATCACCAATGTCTACTTTTTTACTACTACTACCATCTCTACTGCTGCTGCTGCTACTGCTCCTACTACTGCTACTACTACTACTACTACTACTACCACCACCACCACCACCAACACCGCAACCAACATTGATGGTGCTGTTTATTGTTCTAAAACATCTGATTTAACATCAATCAGACACAACATAGATTTTGCTCCGTTACCATCATCTCTGTTATCTAAAATGTCGGCGAAATTTATTAACAAATATAGTGGAAATGGTATGAATATTAAAAAGTACTCAAAATACTTACCATTTTTGGACCAGCTAATCTCTCCAGCATCCATATCCAAATAACATCCCATTACATCATTGATGCCAAAAGGCTGATTGGGAAATCAAATTGGGGAAAAAATGGCAACAATTAAGAAGGTTCAGAGAATAAAGTCTTATCATAATATTCCTTAATAACGCTAAAAAACCATTTTATCCTTTTTTTTTCTCTCTAACCCTTTGGGTAAACTCTTGGTAAATTCTTGCTTAAAGAAGACCAAAAAAAATGCTCCATCATAACAAATCCAATTTATTTTTGATTGATTGCAAGTTTCAAATAAACCAAACAGCATAACCTAATAAGTGCATATAAATTAATTTGCACTCAAAATGTTATTGTATTGTTGTAGTAAAAGATAAGCAAACTGTTTGAAATATTCTAATCAGAAATAATGATGTTAAATTTACTTCATTGTATTCTAAACCAACATTTAGGCGGAAGATTCTCAACCCTGAAAACCGGTTTGAGGCGAGAAGTTACATATAGCTTCACTGTTACTGCTCATATAATAAAAACAACAAAATATGATCCTATGTAAGAATTAAATCAATCCCCAACTGTAAAAGGCTAAGAGTAAATGTCATCAGCTTGTACATTAAACACATAAATACCCAAATTCCAAAAACATACCTCTCCGTATGTGTCAAACTGTTTATTCCACGACTTCTTTCCTGTACCCCCAAAACCAAAACTGTGTTTGTCTGTCCCAAGATCAAGCCTTGCTTTCTCTGTCGACCACCCTAATCGACACAGACCTTCGTCAGTCACAGTGCCTTCGTAATAGTATTTCCCTGTGAAATAAAAAAAATATTTACTAGAACCTTGTGACTCACACAACTATGACACATATATGTGTAAGTAAGTACTTAATAATTCACAACAATTTTAAAAAGGTAAATAGTAGTTTTTCAAAAATTCTTTCTAGTTTCAAAACATTTAATGTTTAAAGTTGAAAGCTGGCAAAATAATGTTATTGTAGTTTAAATTGGGATCTCTTATTAAATTAGAAATCAAATACAAACAAGTATAATTTTTGCCAATTTATTGTTTTTTTAAATCTTAGAAGCAATTTTTTTTTTTTTTTGGTTAATAAGAGTAATGGATTTTGTAAAATTTTATTGATACTTATATCATTTAGAGGACACAATAAAATCACCAATCTGAGCAAACAGGAATTGGAATGAAAATCGTTGCTATACCTTTCCCAGTGATAGCCTTGTTGCTACGAGTTCCATGCCACCCCCCTTGGTCTCTTGCCTGACACAAAGTACCATCAGAGTCTATCGCTGTAAAGTAAAGGGGATATGAAAGTTGATCTACAGTAAGCTGGTGATATGTCAATGTTATTTAGAGCTTTGAGGCCCACACATATTGAATTTTCAAGCCAGCTTCTGTAGTACCCGAAACAATACTGTTTTGAGATGATTGGACACGATTAATCTTTTCATCTTAATATTAATTATTTTGACAATAAATCAACAAATTCCCATATATTTCTGTACTGTTTCATCGCGATTTCCATGGTGTGAATTAAACAAGCATCGTCTATAGTAATTAGTTTTATAAATATTCAATAACATTTCTCTTTTATGTGTTTTGGACTGCTCGATGCTTCCCATAAGGAAGCAGAACAAAACTTGCCTTCTTAAATGTATATTCATTTTGTTCTGTCTTTTGTCGTGAGCAATCCATGATAAACTGTATTTACATAAATATCAATAATACAACTTATTGGGTATGACATCATTTCAAGAGACATTGTTAATCTGCCACAGACCTGAGATCATCATAAAAGAGTTAAGTTATACTTGTATATATTTCATTGACCACTTACCCATAGCATCTCCTCTGTCATGGACATTCATTTTCCATTGGCCACCACCTAATTAAGAGACATAATAATAATAATAATAATAATAATAATAATAATAATAATAATAATAATAATAATAATAATAATAATAATAATAATAATAATAATAATAATAATACTATTAATAATAATAATAATAATAATAATAATAGTAATAATAATAATAATAATAATAATAATAATGATAATAATAATAATAATAATAATAATAATAATAATAATAATAATAATAATAATAATAATAATAATAATAATAATAATAATGATGATGATGATGATGATGATGATGATGATGATGATGATGATGATGATGATGATGATGATGATGATGATGATGATGATGATGATGATAATAATAATAATAATAATAATAATAATAATAATGATAATAATAATAACAACAACAACAATAAGAAGAAGAGGAGGAGGAGGAGCCGGCACTAGAAGAGGAGGAGGAAGGGTAGGAGGAGGAGGAGGCGGCGCTGAATCACAAACATAAATTTTTATCTTTTTTAAATTGAGCTTTTTATATAGCCCAATATCCACTAAATGTGCTCAAAATGTTTTACGAGGGGCCCCTACCCATCCTCTTAAAACTGTTTGTTTCTGTGTGATATTGATGCTGAAAATTGCATTTATAGTAAAAGATACAAGCGTTTGGTTAAGTTTTTGTGTTTCATCGAGTAGAATAAATACACAGTTGCATAAAGTGTGTAAACCATTACCTACTAAAAGTACTGCCTACATGAAAAAAATTCGTAATTGTGGGGAGATAAAAATTGTATTCGCTTTAGTTGACTTTAAAAATCAACAATTTACCCTCACAAGGATAAAATAACACTTCCTTCAAAATCCTTACAATTATGTAGCCTGGCATCAAACTTTCATTTTAAAAAGAAGAAGAAGAAGAAATAGAAGAAGAAGAAGAAGAAGAAGAAGAAGAAGAAGAAGAAGAAGAAGAAGAAGAAGAAGAAGAAGAAGAAGAAGAAGAAGAAGAAGAAGAAGAAGAAGAAGAAGAAGAAGAAGAAGAAGAAGAAGAAGAAGAAGAAGAAGAATATAAATCATAAAATATAACAATTCAATTTTCAATAAAAGTAACGATAATAAAAGAAATATATAACAACAAAAAAAAAAAACGTTCCATGACTTTTTTTAAAAAGATAGATAAACATATGGTTAAGATAATGGTCAACAAGTCAATTTATAAGTAAAAAAGAGAAAACATTTAGATTCAGTACATGTTTTGAAGTGAAAATTCAATTCAGATCCACCATCATTTATTTGGTAAAGATTTGATCCAAGGGCAAAAGGCGTACATTTCTTCAATGATAAACAAGGCCATTTCAGTCATTGAGTCAACAGCATGTATATTTTCAGCTGATAATGATAAAGACCTGAATTGTTTTGCTTTCTGTATTATTATCTTTATTTGCTCGGCTTTTTTGTTGTTGTTATTTTATATTGTTGGTTTTTTGGGTTTTTGTTTCTTTTTAAAATATTTTTATTTAAGGTTTTGGGTTGCTTATATATTTTTTTTTTTTTGTTCGTTTTTTGTTGGTTTTTTTTTTGGGGGGGGTTGTTTTTGTTTTTTGGGGGTTTTGTTGTTTTTTGTTTTATTTTTTTAAAAATTATTTTATTATGGTGAACTCATCTCAATGCAACAATTTCTCTCAATCCTTCTTACCCGAACCCGATCCTTTCTTGAACTTTTTACCAGAACCCTTGCCTTCTCTTAGATCTTTCAAGGTCTCGTGAACGATTTGCAAGATTGGCAAGCAAAATGCCTGATTCAAAATATGGGGAAAAAAAGGGAAAACATTTCAAATAAGTTCAGTGATTATAATTAACAAATGTTTAGCTATCAAAATATAAAGAATTCATTAAAGTAAACATAAAATTCAGTATTTATAAAAAAATAACAAATAATGTTATTTAAGTAAATGGAGTTGCAACAAATACATATAATTGACTTTTGTGAAAGATATATAAAAAATGATTGATTTAAAACTACACTAAGGGCATCAATAGCAATATTTTAATATGTTAATATCACAAAAAAGTTATAATCATAATCATAAAGGTTACATTGATAGATAACACATAGCGGCCAACTTTTCAAAGAGTTAAATCGGGACACTCTTACACGCAATACTGTCATGACCCAAAAACAACAGTATGTTTGGACAACTATATAATATAATCTAGTTTTTTATCCTTTTGTATTCCTTGTTTTAATTTACTGATCAAAAAAAAAGCGTGATCCTAGGTCATGCAAGGGTCATTTCCATACAAGTATGTTTGGACAACTATATAATATAATCTAGTTTTTTATCCTTTTGTATTCCTTGTTTTAATTTACTGATCAAAAAAAAAGCGTGATCCTAGGTCATGCAAGGGTCATTTCCATACATTTAACAGTTCAATTTTTTTTAAAAACAACTTTCTTTTCTCTAGCTTGCCAAATCGGAACAGTCCCGTTTTTATCAGGACAGTTGGCCGCTATGAGATAATATCCAGCTACCCAATCGCTGCTGGAAGAGCAGAGTATTATAGTATCTAACTTACCCCAGTTTTTCCACTACCAGTTTCAGCAGCCTGGTGAACGTTAAAATAGAAGAAGAGTTGTGAAAAACATATAATTATAATACAAAACATTTTCAATCTTTAAAGCACTTAAAATACAGTTCGAAATCTTTAAAAAATGCACTAATCAGGTAAAGATGATGTCCAAATTTTTTTTTTTTTTTTTTTTTAAAGAGAGAGAGAGAGAGAAATTTAAGACATAATTTTCTTAAACTGGTTATTAGTGCAGTGAACATAAGATACAACTTGTCAGTATCCAACATAACATGGAGATCATAATAAAGAAAATAAAAATGAGAGTGATAAGTTACAAATGTTATGATAGTAAATACTGAAAATGAAAAAAGTATTATTATGATAGAATTGGAAAATTGATAACAATAATGACATGAAGAATGGATTACAAAGGAATAACTCTTAGCAAAACTCAAACCCGGGTCATCTAAACTGTAAGTCTAGCAGCTTAACCACTATACTACTGGGCTTGCTGTCTGTTGGCAATTTTTTACAATACTATTAACTTCCAATTTTTTTTTCAACTCTTGAATGACAATTTTATCTTCTTACTTGATGATTTTAAGTGTGGGCTGCAAGTACATAATACTTGTATTTCATTAACACAGCGATCATATACAGGTGTTTCTCTTTGGTTTTAACACAAGTGACACTATTTTGGGTCTTGGTGATTATTGAACTGGACTTTAAACTGACCAATGCCCCATTTCCCATAGGTTAAAATTTTCACAATGCTCAAATAACCAGAAAATGTCTTAAATTATTTGAGCAATAATGCCAAAATATTAACTTCGAATAAAAAGAACCCTTCTTTTTTTCTCTTTTGGATAACTGATTAAAGACAAACTAACTACAGCAAGAACTGATCCTATGTGTGCTATCAACAGAGATCCACTGTAAAGCACTTAAATGCTATGAAAAGAAGAAGCCACCAGACATTGACACTAATCTGTATCTACCTATTTTATAAAGTAATTGATTCAACACCTACCATCAAGACGTCTCCTCCCCCAAGGACCATGGGAATGGCCTCTGCTTGGACATCAGTAGGCAAACTGTTGAAAGTTAAAAACATGACTATTAAACATTAAGCCTAAACACATGATTGTAATAGTAAAGAAAAAAATATTTTTTTTAAAAATCAGATAATCTGAACTTAAATCGATAAACCTCATTTTATCTATTCCACTATCTAAAAACCATAGACTTTTCCAAGGGCTCAACTATGCACCGCTCAGAGCGGGATCTGAACCCAGGACCTTCCGATCCAAAGGCAAGTGTCTTACCACTAGACCACATCAAATTTTAAAGAATATTACACAGGTTAAGATTTTATAGAAGTAGTTCACGACTACCACTGCAAAATGACATCAAAAAGTCATCTTTAATCATGGAACACTGCAGCTATTTAATTAACAACGACAAGTATAACTCAGTTAAACTTAACATGGTTACCTCCAATCCATTTCTTCTACAGCTTTGCCAATCTCTGGCATGACTCCCATTTCTGTGAATAAATAAAACAAGTTCAATCAATGATTACTTTAATAATGGCAATACCAATACCATAGATGTGTGACAAAATGGACACATTATGACTATCTAGTTTATAGGTGTGAAGGTTTAATATTTCTTAGCTCAAGACTTTGTGGATTGTTGCTTGATTTGTGTTTGTTTTTGTTTTTTTACAATTAACCCTACAGTACTGTTTTAAAAGATCATGACCGCCTTCTCAAAAGCCATTCACAATGTAGGGCCCAATAAAACTCTTGCAAGCGTCGTAAACTGACAACGTTAACATAGCTGACACTCTTAAAGAGGAGAGTAATTAAAAAGCAGAGTACAGTTATGTTGGACTATCTCAGTTTCTAGTGTTGATTCACATGAAGCATACAGAAACGTGACTGAGATCAATCTTTTCAATCTTATACTCAGACCTACTTATATTATTCATCATTCAGTTATTCTAAAATGATAATAATAATTATTCTTTTTAATAGATAATAATAATAATAATAATAATAATAATAATAATAATAATAATAATAATAATAATAATAATAATAATAATAATAATAATAGTCCATCAAGGATGGTGAGTGTGTAAGAGTAAGTTGTAAGTGAAAGTGAAAGTGCAAGCCTCTTGACTTGAACAAAATTAAAGTGGATGAAACAATTTCATTGTAAAAAATATAAGATATATATATAATTCAAAAACACTGTCAAATCAGTTTCTCTTTTTAATTCCTAAGAGAGCCATTGACATTATAAGATACCTTCGAATGCAGTCATCTTTTATATTTTCTTATAACTTTATCGGAATCGAACAACGACGTCGATGGTGGAGTCTGCTGGAAACATGCAAAGGCAGATAGAGGAAAACGAAAGTAGCCAGAGTCGCCGATATGACTAAATTTAATTATGAATGGCTGAAGAGTTGACAGGTCCACTTGGTGCTTTCGGCAGTGACAAAGTTCCGAGTTCTCCTAGAGCACCACGTCTCAATTCATCATCCTAATATACACAGTATTACTATTCCTTTAATTCGTGTTTCATTTTTAACTACCTACGAAATCATTTTTCCTCTTTGATGAAGTATGAAAGGACTTAGACAGTATCAATGTCTGTGGTTTGAAACGTGTGAAATGTTTTTTTGTGAACGCGGGAATAAATGTTATTATACTTTCCACAGTTTAAAATAGTTATTCTAACATTATCATCACATAAGTGCAAATCAGCAGATTGTGGAGGAGGTCTAAAATCTAAATGAACATAGTTGGAGGATACACGTGCACACACTAGAATGAACTCGTATCCGGGTCACACCACTGGACCAAGCCACGCATTAACAACACAAATTATGTGGGAAAAGATAAATGACAATAATATTGTTTTTATAATTTAGATTTCATTTTGTCAATAAGCCTAAGTGTATACGTCCTTTTTTTTTCTTTATTGCGAGTAAAAACGAAAATTGTTTAGCTGCCTGAAACCAACGCAAAAAAGTGTCAATTCCCTAAATTATGTTTAATTAAGCCTACCATTTCGGTTATCAAACCTGAAGATAACATGAAGGTCAAAATTAAGTTAACATATTTTATTTTTTAAATATCTCCGTAAGTCATGGGTCTTTTTGAAAGCACTAAAAATTTACATGATAACAAATTATGAGATAATTACCCATCAAAATTTGACGGAATAATCAACAAGCTTATAGTGTTGGGGTTTTTTTTTAATGCGGTTATGTGGTCTTGTGGTATGACACTCACTCCCTTTCGGATCGGAAGGTCTTGGGTTCGAGCCTCGCTCGGCGCATAGTGTTGAGTCTTTGGAGAAGGCTCTATACTCACATTATCTCATCGTACTCACCGCGTATAAAATGAATACCTGGCCATTAATAACATTGTCTCTGTCGAAAAGAAAATGCAGGTACTATCGCCTAAAAGGCGTCATGTCATTTACCCACTTCATCCTTCTCTCCATTTATTGATTCATTTAGGCACCTCTAGTTGTATGTCTTTTCCACATGTTTAAGTGTTGCTATTGGCCAGGGATAATTATAAAGCGCCTTGAGCACGTTTAATGGATAGTGCGCTTTAGAAATGCTCCATATAAATGATCTATTGGGGATTGGGGGGAGGGGAAAGGGGGGGGGGGGGCTGTTATCAGCGGCGTAGCCTGGTCATTTAGGAACATGGGGCTGGATCAGAGATGTGTTGTCGCATAGTATCTTTTAGTTATGGATAAGAGCGAGAGAGAGAGAGAGAGGAGAGAGAGAGAGAGAGAGAGAGAGAGAGAGAGAGAGAGAGAGAGAGAGAACATTTGATGCACTCAATTATTTTACCTAAAATTTGTATGTTCTTTGTAACTTGTTCTTAATGCCTGGTTAAGGATAAGCGATAGCCGCTGTCAATCTGTGCACCTATGTGAACAGTATCAAAGGTTTTCAATCTCGTGGTAATATTTAAATGTAAGTTGGACTTCTGATGGTTCAATGTTCCCTGTGTTTCATTTTTCAAACAGGTAAATCCACTTCTTGTCCAAGATAATTCTGTATTACTGTTATCGCCAAACAAAATACAATTAAAACAAAATAAACTCTTCTTTTCTATTCTCACCGTAAGCCAAGGAAAACGACTATACAAATCTTTATCAAATGACCGATTCTGCTTCCCGTCTTTAATAGTGAGTACAAAATCATTTGGTTGATGAGGACCGAGACTTTTAATCAAAAGTTTATTTTCCCTATTCAAAGAACTGGTATTGATAGTCAACAGGTAATAGATGCGACTCGTCACACTTAATAGCAATTAATTAAAATTTTAAAAACAGACACTGCACACATCAGATTAACACTCGAATTATCAATAAACATAACATACAGTCTCACACTCAAGTTAAAAGAGACAAGGGGAATTCAATATCACATGCCTGACACGCGTCGAAGAGGGATGGGTAACAGGTACAACACCATTGCCATTAATGGAATAATTAGGTCATTGTGTGTGGCTGCTAGTAAGAAAGCCACAATGACTCAGTTCAAAGTCAAGATGCCTCTTCATGGCCACAGTCATAGCACGCGGCAAGCGTGAAATGCATCGCCTGGTTGTACCGTGGGAATATGGCTGGAAGCCTTGTCAACCTTTAAAGCCACACGCTGTACTGATTGGTCAGGGGCACGAGTACGACTCGAGCTGTAGTAAATTCAAAGCTGTGTGATTGGTTCAAGTTTTGAGGCTCTGTAAGGGTTTTTTAACACCAGGTCAACAATGAATTTCATTGTTTGTGAAATAGAAAATTAAAAGTGTGACTTTATTGTTAAATTCTTACACATTATCAAGACGTCATCTACATACTATCTATAATAGATTAATAAGTAAACAGATACATACAATAGATAAATACATATAATGAAAATATAAATGAATACATTATTGAATAAATAAATTCATAAATAAATAAACAAACAAATAAATGATTAAATAAATATATCTAATATGTAAGATAACAAATAGAAAGATAAATGAATAGATAAAAATAAATAAATGACAATGACGTCAACCTTAATCAATTTATAACTATATTACACCCCGAGAAGGGTTACACCATAGAATGACATGTCAAGTCGTGTGTCCACTGTTCTTGACTTTTCCTTGCTTGTTGATAGACACGGGAACTGTAATACGAAGTGTGTTGTAACCGATGACGCACAAGGAAGTGTCCATCGTGACATCACACAGTCTTTAACATGTTAAGTAATTAATCCACATCTGGATTTCCGTTTTATTATGGATCATAATATCAGCTACTATTTATTGCATTTTGCTCTGTTTTGTTTTGTTCTGTCTTGATTTGTTTGTTTGTTTCTTTTTGTTGTTTGTTTTGTATTGTCTCGGTTGTGTTTTTCTTTGTTCGCTTTGTTTGTTTTGTTTTGTTGTTTTTTTTTTGTTTTTTTTTTGTTTTGCTTTTGTTTTTGATTTGTCCTTTGTTTTGTTTTGTTTTGTTCTTTCAAAATATCAGAGTCATAGGTCTGCCACTTGTCTTAGATTGAGATTAGATGGGAGGAGACAGGGAGGTAGGCGGTGGTGGTGGTGATGTTTGAGGAAATGGTGTGATGGTAATGATCTTGGTCGTTTGGTGTTGGTGATG
Source organism: Berghia stephanieae (assembly GCF_034508935.2). Lineage (NCBI taxonomy): Eukaryota > Metazoa > Mollusca > Gastropoda > Nudibranchia > Aeolidiidae > Berghia > Berghia stephanieae. The sequence continues at coordinate 22,561,254 of NC_088366.1, forward strand.
GTGAAGGTGGTGTGATGGTGGTGATGAATCGGGTTGTGGTGGTATTAGTGGTGGTGTTGGTGGTGCTGCTGCTGGTATTGGTGGTGGTGATCGTGATGGTGGCGATGTTGCTGGTACTGGTGCTGCTGCTGCTGCTGCTGTTGGTGGCGGTGATGGTGGTGATGGTGGTGATAACATTGGTGTTGGTGGTGGTTATTTAGTGATAGTGATGTCCGTAAAGATAGTAGTGTTGTTGTTGTTGTTCTTCTTCTTCTTCTTCTTCTTCTTCTTCTTCTTCTTCTTCTTCTTCTTCTTCTTCTTCTTCTTCTTCTTCTTCTTGTTTTTATTGTTGTAGAGGTGGTGCTGGTAATGCTTGTGTTTGACGTGTGGTGGTAGTGATCGTCGAGGCGTTGGCTGTAGTGGGCATTTATTCTGACGGCATTCCTGAATAAAGAAGAAAACTGGAATTTCCATGCAGTGTGTTTGTGTGTTGAAAGCAAATCAGGTATGTGACAGGCCATGTGCAGTTCGCTATTTTCAGTCACACCTTTATGTCATGTGACAACTAAATATAGAACATGAAATAATGAGATTTTTTAAAAGCGTGAAAAGATACCAATAGGCTTCAACGGTCATGACGTCACTTCCCTCATAATGACGCAAAGTAACTTAGTAACTGGTTCTGAACTATCGGAACAGTACTTCTCCGACGAGCATAAACATGTATCCAAAGGAGAAAAGCATTACAAATCTGATAATGTTTTGACTTTTATACATTCTGATCACATGACATATGAAATAAAAAGTAACGCTTTTCTTTGTTTACAACCAATCTGCTCGTTGCTGGGCGGACGTGACATCAGACTATTGCTCACTTCATCACAACATAATACCAGTCTGAGACGGTGAGTCACAATTGTTTTCATTGTGACAAATTTTGGAGCCTGAACTGGTTTAAGATAAACAGGTGACTAGGTGTGTATGAGCAGAGTACAAAACAAAGTAGAAAGAAATTATGCAAGAAATAAAAAGAAATCACGGAAATTAGGAGGTCTGAGGTTCGAGAAAGGCTAATGGTTTACGCAACAGGGTTATGACGATCCATCCAAACTCCGAAAACCTTCTCGTGTTCGTGAAACGCCCTATAGATAGAATGCGCTTGGCCAAGGAGTTCACAACATTGCCATCCGGAAGTATAACGGACCAACACACAAACTCTGTGTAACCATGAACTTTTATAGTCTGGTTAATACAGTTTAGTGAGAACAACTCACAAACGCGGATGGCAAAAACAATAACAAAGGCCTGAGTGACGTCATCTTCGAACTATCTATACCGTAACCTTTGTAAACTCATAGCCTGATGCTAACCCAAAAATTCGTCATAAAAGAAGAATAAGATCATGGAGGAGAAGCTAATTATGAGTTGTATTCAATAGCTCAACCAGTGAAATAACTTGTTTCCATGAGCTCTACTAACGACAACTCACTAGGCGTTGCACAAACCAAATGATGACGTCAAACTGCCAGTCCTTTTGGATTTCAGTGTCAGGCTATAACATAACGATGGCTACGCTAAAACGCACTGAGACTAAGACCCATATTTTGACGTCATTTTTAGGTTTGTGGACCACCTAGTGAGTTGTCTTTAGTAGTGGTCAAGTGATCCCATTCGTTGAGCTGTTGAATACAATTCACGATTTGTTTTCATTTGTGTCAAAGACTAGTCTTTTGACGTCATTTGTTGGTCAGTATAAGGCCATGAGTTTACGAAGGCCCGCTAGGCACATTGGTGCGGCAGTGACTCGAACCATCTACCTTTCGGTTGTGGAGATCACGAGAACGCTCTATCCCATCAACAGTAATGCTTGAGACATGAAATAGAAGAAGAAGAAGAAGAAGAAGAAGAAGAAGAAGAAGAAGAAGAAGAAGAAGAAGAAGAAGAAGGAGGAGGAGGGGGAGGAGGAGGAGGAGGAGGAAGAAGAAGAAGAAGAAGAAGAAGAAGAAGAAGAGGAACAACAACAACAACAACAACAACAACAACAACAGCAACAACAACAACAACAAAATCAGTATCAATAACAACAACAACAAAGTCAAACAAGTTGCATCATTTTTTTCTTAAATCTTTAATCAGAATCCTGATAATAATAAATGGATCATAAAACATTTCAGATCATTCATAACATAATGTGTGAAGACCTCTTACAAACAAAATGAATTATTGCATAATACTTCATACGTTGGAAAAATAAACATGATATGAGAGGCCATTTTCGATGTTCTGACAACATTAAAGTAAACGTTGATAATAAAAAAAGAACTAATTTAATCGAATCATTCGTTTATGGTATATTTAGGTTTATGGTACAAAGGCATTAATAAATAAAGAATGTTAGTTAATATAATTTTTCATAATTAGATCAAACTATTCCAGATACGCAATCACCCCTGAGTAGATTGAGAGGTTTAGAGAAAGATCTAGAATCAAACCCGGATAGGTAGTACCGGTCCCAATGCTTGTGGTGCATTTGCTCTATCGACGGGGTTCCTATGCTATTGATATTAAATCGTAGTCTGAAACTTTTTAGTTTATATGGGCAAACTTGTCAACCACAGTCACACAAGATTAAAGAGGGAAAAAGGTAGTCTTTTAAAGCCTTCTTTAGAGGGGTGTGTCTTTTTTACGAAACCCGCCGAAACCCGCCGAAACCCGACGAAACCCGACGAATCCCGACAAAGTTATGGGAAGTAGGTGGCAGTGGGGAGTGAACCTAGAACCCAGGGAAGTGTATACCATTGGGGAGTGAACCTGGGACTGGGTTTCGGCGGGTTTCGTAAAAAAGAACTAGTGCTTTTTTACGAAACCCGCCGAAACCCGCCGAAACCCGTTGAAACCCGACAATATCCAGCAAAGTTATGGGAAGTAGACAACTGTGGGGAGTGAACCCGAGACTCAGGGAAGTGTACACCAGTCGGGAGTGAACCTGAGACTAAGGTTATCGGCCGGTTTCGGCGGGTTTCGTAAAAAAGAATTAGTGCTTTATTACGAAACCCGCCGAAACCCGCCGAAACCCGCCGAAACCCGACAATATCCGGCAAAGTTATGGGAGTTTAGCAACAGTGGGGGTTGATCCTGGGAATCAGGGCGGTGTACACCAGTGGGGAGTGAACCTGGGACTGTGTAAAAAGGATATCAGTGGGAAATATACCTGGGACTAAAGGGAGATGGATACCATTGAAAGTTGAAGCCGGATATGGGAGTTGAGTACCTGAGGAGAATGAACCTGACACTATAGGAGATGGGCGCCAGTGTGGAGTGAACCTGAGACTCAGGGAAGTGCACACCAATTTGGAGTTAACCTGGGACTGTGGGAGATGGATAACTGTGGGTATCCGAGCCGAACTATAGAAGTTGGGTACCAGAGGAGAATGAACATGACACTATAGAAGGTGGGCGCCAGTGGGGAGTGAACCTGGGACTCAGGGAATTGCACACCAGTGGGGAGTTAACCTGGGACTGTGTAAAAAGGTTATCAGTGGGAAATAAACCTGGGACTAAAGGGAGATGGATACCATTGAAAGTTGAAGCCGGATATGGGAGTGAGTACCAGAGGAGAATGAACCTGACACTATAGGCGATGGGCGCCAGTATGGAGTGAACCTGGGACTCAGGGAAGTGCACACCAATTGGGAGTAAACCTGGGACTGTGGGAGATGGATAGCTATGGGTATCCGAGCCGAACTATAGGAGTTGGGTACCAGAGGAGAATGAACCTGACACTATAGAAGGTGTGCGCCAATGGGGAGTGAACCTGGGACTCAGGGAATTGCACACCAGTGGGGAGTTAACCTGGGACTATGTAAAAAGGATATCAGTAGGAAATAAATCTGGGACTAAAGGGAGATGGATACCATTGGGAGTTGAAGCCGGATTTGGGAGTTGGGTACCAGAGGAGAAAGAAATCTGACACTATAGGATGTGGGCGCCAGTTGGGAGTGAACCTGGGACTATGTAAAAAGGATATCAGTGGGAAATAAACCTGGGACTAAAGGGAGATAGATACCATTGAAAGTTGAAGCCGGATATGAGAGTTTGGTACCAGAGGAGAATGAACCTGACACTACAGGGGGTTGGCGACAGTGGAGAGTGAACCTGGGACTATGTAAACAGGATATTAGTGGGAAATAAACCTGGGACTAAAGGGAGATGGATACCATTGAGAGTTGAAGCCGGATTAGGGAGTTGGGTACCAGAGGAGAAAGAAACCTGACACTATAGGAGGTGGGCGCCAGTGGGGAGTGAACCTGGGACTATGTAAACAGGATATCAGTGGGAAAGAAACCTGGGACTAAAGGGAGATGGATACCATTGGGAGTTGAAGCCGGATTTTGGAGTTGGGTACCAGAGGAGAAAGAAACCTGACGCTATAGGAGGTGGGCGCCAGTGGGGAGTGAACCTGGGACTATGTAAAAAGGATATCAGTGGGAAATAAACCTGGGACTAAAGGGAGATAGATACCATTGAAAGTTGAAGCCGGATATGAGAGTTTGGTACCAGAGGAGAATGAACCTGACACTATAGGAGGTGGGCGCCAGTGAGGAGTGAACCTGGGACTATGTAAACAGGATATCAGTGGGAAATAAACCTGGGACTAAAGGGAGGTGGATACCATAATCATTGGGAGTTGAAGCCGGATTTGAGAGTTGGGTACCAGAGGAGAGAGAAACCTGACACTATAGGAGGTGGCCGCCAGTGGGGAGTGAACCTGGGACTATGTAAACAGGATATCAGTGGAAAATAAACCTGGGACTAAAGGGAGATGAATACCATTGAAAGTTGAAGCCGGATATGAGAGTTTGGTACCAGAGGAGAATGAACCTGACACTATAGGAGGTGGGCGCCAGTGGGGAGTAAACCTGGGACTTTTTACATTGTCCCAGGTTCACTCCCCACTGGCGCCCACCCCCTATAGTGTCAGGTTCATTCTTCTCTGGTACCAAACTCTCATATCCGGCTTCAACTCCCAATGGTATCCATTTCCCTTTAGTCCCAGGTTTATTTCCTACTGATATCCTGTTTACAGAGTCCTAGGTTCACTCCCCACTGGCGCCCACCTCCTATAGTGTCAGGTTTCTCTCTCCTCTGGTACCCAACTCCCAAATCCGGCTTCAACTCCCAATGGTATCCACCTCCCTTTAGTCCCAGGTATTTCCCACTGATATCCTGTTTACATAGTCCCAGGTTCACTCTCCACTGGCGCCCACCTCCTCTAGTGTCAGGTTCATTCTCCTCTGGTACCAAACTCTCATATCCGGCTTCAACTTTCAATGGTATCCATCTCCCTTTAGTCCCAGGTTTATTTCCCACTGATATCCTGTTTACAGAGTCCCAGGTTCACTCCCAAATGGCGCCCACCTCCTATAGTGTCAGGTTCATTCTCCAGTGGTACCAAACTCTCATATCCGGCTTCAACTTTCAACGGTATCCATCTCCCTTTAGTCCCAGGTTTATTTCCCACTGATATCCTTTTTACATAGTCCCAGGTTCACTCCCCACTGGCGCCCACCTCCTATAGTGTCAGGTTTCTCTCTCCTCTGGTACCCAACAACCAAATCCGGCTTCAACTCCCAATGGTATCCACCTCCCTTTAGTCCCAGGTTTATTTCCCACTAATATCGTGTTTACATAGTCCCAGGTTCACTCCTCACTGGCGCCCACCTCCTATAGTGTCAGGTTCATTCTCCTCTGGTACCAAACTCTCATATCCGGCTTCAACTTTCAATGGTATCCATCTCCCTTTAGTCCCAGGTTTATTTCCCAATGATATCCTGTTTACATAGTCCCAGGTTCACTCCCCACTGGCGCCCACCTCCTAAAGTGTCAGGTTCATTCTCCTCTGGTACCAAACTCTCATATCCGGCTTCAACTTTCAATGGTATCCATCTCCCTTTAGTCCCAGGTTTATTTCCCACTGATATCCTGTTTACATAGTCCCAGGTTCACTCCCCACTGGCGCCCACCTCCTATAGTGTCAGGTTTCTCTCTCCTCTGGTACCCAACTCCCAAATCCGGCTTCAACTCCCAATGGTATCCACCTCCCTTTAGTCCCAGGTTTATTTCCCACTAATATCGTGTTGACATAGTCCCAGGTTCACTCCTCACTGGCGCCCACCTCCTATAGTGTCAGGTTCATTCTCCTCTGGTACCAAACTCTCATATCCGGCTTCAACTTTCAATGGTATCCATCTCCCTTTAGTCCCAGGTTTATTTCCCAATGATTTCCTGTTTACATAGTCCCAGGTTCACTCCCCACTGGCGCCCACCTCCTATAGTGTCAGGTTCATTCTCTTCTGGTACCAAACTCTCATATCCGGCTTCAACTTTCAATGGTATTCATCTCCCTTTAGTCCCAGGTTTATTTTCCACTGATATCCTGTTTACATAGTCCCAGGTTCACTCCCCACTGGCGGCCACCTCCTATAGTGTCAGGTTTCTCTCTCCTCTGGTACCCAACTCCCAAATCCGGCTTCAACTCCCAATAATTATGGTATCCACCTCCCTTTAGTCCCAGGTTTATTTCCCATTGATATCCTGTTTACATAGTCCCAGGTTCACTCCTCACTGGCGCCCACCTCCTATAGTGTCAGGTTCATTCTCCTCTGGTACCAAACTCTCATATCCGGCTTCAACTTTCAATGGTATCCATCTCCCTTTAGTCCCAGGTTTATTTCCCACTGATATCCTTTTTACATAGTCCCAGGTTCACTCCCCACTGGCGCCCACCTCCTATAGTGTCAGGTTTCTCTCTCCTCTGGTACCCAACTCCCAAATCCGGCTTCAACTCCCAATGGTATCCACCTCCCTTTAGTCCCAGGTTTATTTCCCACTGATATCCTGTTTACATAGTCCCAGGTTCACTCCTCACTGGCGCCCACCTCCTATAGTGTCAGGTTCATTCTCCTCTGGTACCAAACTCTCATATCCGGCTTCAACTTTCAATGATATCCATCTCCCTTTAGTCCCAGGTTTATTTCCCACTGATATCCTTTTTACAGAGTCCCAGGTTAACTCCCCACTGGTGTGAAATTCCCCGAGTTCCAGGTTCACTCCCCACTGGCGCCCACCTTCTATAGTGTCAGTTCATTCTCCTCTGGTACTCAACTCCCATATCCGGCTTCAACTTTCAATGGTATCCATCTCCCTTTAGTCCCAGGTTTATTTCCCACTGATATCCTTTTTACACAGTCCCAGGTTAACTCCCCACTGGTGTGCAATTCCCTGACTCCCAGGATCACCCCCCACTGTTGCCAAACTCCCATAACTTTGCCGGATATTGTCGGGTTTCGGCGGGTTTCGGCGGGTTTCGTAATAAAGCACTAATTCTTTTTTACGAAACCCGCCGAAACCGGCCGATAACCTTAGTCTCAGGTTCACTCCCGACTGGTGTACACTTCCCTGAGTATCGGGTTCACTCCCCACAGTTGTCTACTTCCCATAACTTTGCTGGATATTGTCCGGTTTCGCCGGGTTTCGGCGGGTTTCGGCGGGTTTCGTAAAAAAGCACTGGTTCTTTTTTACGAAACCCGCCGAAACCCAGTCCCAGGTTCACTCCCCAATGGTGTACATTTCCCTGAGTCCTAGGTTCACTCCCCACAGCCACCTACTTCCCATAACTTTGTCGGATTCGTCGGGTTTCGTCGGGTTTCGGCGGGTTTCGGCGGGTTTCGCAGGGTTTCGGCGGGTTTCGGCGGGTTTCGTAAAAAAGACACACCTCTTTAGAGCCTGTGTTTTCTCGGTTCCTACAGCGTTAAACTTACTGAAGGAATTGCTTATTGCCCTCTGGATAGGATAAAAGTCTATTGCATGGTACTTTCCACCAGATCTAACAGTAATTTACCCAATCACTGCAGGTGTACAGAGAGATCAGTAAAGAACACTGCTTGCACCAAAAAAAAAACGGATAACTGTCCCTTTACTCGTCAGGCGAGTGCCCAAGATACATACTTAGATATCGGCACCCGATCACAGAGAACAGTAGATAATGTTTGTTTTAGCATAACTAACTGAGATGAAAATAAAAAAATAAAAATGGACATCTAGTGAATTTACAAGGTTACACAGTGTTAAAAGGGCATCTCACAGCTTGGTGTCACGCTACCAACGGTCCAAATCTGACCTTTTGTTGGTTTGCTTGTTTTTTTCATTTTGGCCAGAAAAAATATTACTTCAAACATCAATAAATTCTCTTCTTTAGTAGTAAAAAAATCTAAATTATACCCCCCCCCCCCAAAGAGATCTTGAGACTTATTTATTAGCCAAAGAAACACCTCATACAGAAGACCTCAAATAAATATATTATTTGAGATTACGTTGAACATTATCTGGCCAAACTGATAGAAACATGTCTTGCCAAAGTCCGGTAGAAACTGTTTCTTCACTCCATTTAAGACGATTTATTATACATTTTAAATCAGACATCATTTGGCCAAACTGATAGAAACATGTCTTGCCAAAGTCCGGTAGAAACTGTTTCTTCACTCCATTTAAGACGATTTATTATACATTTTAAATCAGACATCATTTTTTTTTCAATCCTACCAGCGTTGTCCATCAACTAATTAATCACTTAATTAGTTTGCGTTGAAATGAAAACATTGTTAAAAGTTATTTATATATATATATATATATATATATATATATATATATATATATATATATATTATATATATGTATATATAATATTTAGATGAATATAAGAAAATCAAAAATATGATGTTCGCATTTAGTGGCGCTTTTCTGTTGTGATACATGTACGAAAAAGAATGTTAATTTTATTTTGTTATTTTCAAATTCATTATCGATCAACATTTAGATAAGTTCCATCGACTCAAAACGGTATCATATCGGGGTGAACGAGATGTCAAAAAAATAAAGATATTTAACAGTTGACATCTCAAGAAGTGGGAAATTTGTGTAATGTCAGTTGATAAATTATAATGTTCATTTTCCTCAATAAAACATAGAAATCAAACCAAGGCTCGCATTATCTTTTATAATCTGAACCAACCTGACATAATACCGTTAAGAGGCTGTGAGTCACAAATTAAGAACCGTAATGTATCCATTGTTCATTTGTACAGCTTAACTATGCTAATCCAACTTTACCTAACAAAATTAATTTTCCACAACAAAAATAACAACAACAAAAAATGACACAAGTTTGTTTTTTATCGTCTTTTTTTAAAAGCACTAAATTCACATTTCTGCACCGATTGCACTACGACAAACGTGTACATCTATATGCGAACCCACTTATGAGCCTTGTTTAACATTGTTATAATGGACAGTATTTTGCGTCTTTTTTTTTGGAGAGATTTCCATTCCAACAATGAACCCATAAGGAATTGGGTTATCAGACCTGCAAATAAGTGCCCGTCGACTACGACTTATCTATCTACCGATTTGAGACGGTGGATCACATATGTCATTGTTGCAGCAGTATCATCACCATCCTATAGTTAGAATAAGAGAGAGGGGAATATCTTAATAGAACGAAACAAAGGTCAGATGATAAATAAAAAAAAAAAAAACATTAACAAATACATTGAATTGTTTCATATATTATAAGTACAAAATCAGTGTAAGTTATTGATGGCCATGTAATAAAAAATTTAAAAAAAAAACATTTTTAAGTTAAAGATGAATCTGGTCGAAGTTAGAAGTTGTGAAAGAAGTACTCATTACAACTTTAATATACAACAGATTGTAGTTTTAAATTCTCATAGCTGAGTTCAACGTTCCAAATGAATATTAACAGCTGGATTAAATGCCCAAAATAAATAAATAAATAAACAACTCGAAGCTTTCTCCATACAAAAAAATCTGTTTGTCGTTGATGAGTTTAAAATTCGATACCGGAAATGAATGAAAACACTTGTCTTCTTGTACTTTCCCAGAAAACACATTCTTTGAAAACTGTATTACTGTTGATAGATTGAAGCAACGCGTTGCCCCACATTCCTCATAAACCCAGAAATCCTGTCAGCATAACTCAAACCCGAAGAACTTGAAGCAGGAGTCTTGTTTGCCGATCCTGTCCCCGGGCTTCTGTGATCATGATGATCGTAATCACGTTGCCTTCCAATTTGCCTGTTTGATTGGGTTTTGGTGTTGACACCAACACCACTCTCGCCATATCGGCTATTTCTAAGCCGGTCTTGCATTTGCTGCTGGTAGCTTCCACTGCCACTTCCAACAATTGGTACGACGCCAATCGGAGAGGCACTGGCTATCCCGATTCCCACGTCATCTGATAGATACTGCAGACGGCTGGAACCACTTCCTCTTCCGGTTTGGACACCAGGGGTGATAATCCGTTTCCCTCCAGCAGTTTTTCTGCACGCTCCGTCAACACATCTAAATGTAGAAAAAATATATATTAGAAGAATATCTTGATGTTTTGGATAGCAAGTATCTTATAACCGAACGAGAAGATTTAAAAGACAAAGCAAAATGGAGAATAAATTACAGAATACGCTTTACCCTACGGTACTGTTAATACCACGAGTACTTCAAGCCTTTTTAATTTTACCATTTTGCCAACATTACAGAAATATTGAATAAAATTAATTTATTATTGAATATCACTAGATTGATAGGTGGAATAAATTTGTTATATAAAATATTGTTATTAAATGCCTTTAAAGTCATAATAAATCACCGTGGGAAATAATTAACTCTGTTTAAATTTGACCAACTTACTCCTTGAGGACATCATCAAAATACTGTCCAAGTGGGCACTGTCTGACGAAATACCGTCCATAGCTACACTGTGCAAATTTTCCACAAGATCCCACACACATCTGTAGGTCGTTGTAGCGGTCACACTGGCGGAATTCGCTGACACAGGGTATGTTGACTGTACATGAGGAACTGATACGACAACCTAAGGACGATGGAAATATTTTATTGTGAAAAATTGGGGACTTAGTATTGTGGAAAATAGGCATCTTTATGGTTGTACCAAAGCTGGGTTTTGATAAAGTAATAAAAATAACCCGAAACAAAACAAAATCCCATTCCTCAAAGGGAATCGTCTGAAAGAAGGTTATTAAGGATATGGTGATCTGATGAGCTATCAGAAATTTTTGAAGCTCGATCCCCTTCGAGGAAGGTCTATTTTCAAGACTATTTTTTCTTTTTACCTTGTTTTATAATCTGCTTCTTCTAGCATCGAATCGTTCTTAACTTTTAAGGTGTGATGATGAAGGAAGAAAGTTGTAAAAATTATAATGTATAACTCTTGGATTCAAAGAATCAGACCATCTATGTCAAGTTTGGAATAGGACATGCAGGTAGATCCAAAACTAGATCTTACTCCACATTATTAAACCAAAATTGATAATGAGTAGGTGTTTGAGAAGTAGCGAGAGGAGTAAAAAAATGTAATTCAAAATAGATAATGTGTCAAAATGAAAGCAAGTAAAGCAAGGCAATGACACGAGAAAGTAGCCTAGTTTGAAAAGTTGTTTACGAAACTGTGAAAACAAAGCACTGAGAAATATAAATGTAGGCATTTTCCTGTCTTGGTGAGAAGGGTTAGGTCTGCAAATAGGTACCTATATCCAGAGAGAAAATGATGACTTGAAAACAGACATTGTTCCTGATATTGGGTTAATAGTTCGGTGGTTCAACTTACCTTCTCGTCTGGGTGTAAAGGAATCGCCTCGAGATGAGGCTGGGCTAGTCTTCCTCACGACGACATGGGTTGGTGGTGGTCGTTGTGCTGGTCGTGCAGGTTGCTGCCGTTGTGAAGGGCGTTGGTGGTGGTTGTGATGGTGCTCAGCGTAAGGAAAATCGTTGTGATAGTCACAATAAAAGGTGACGTGGAAGTTGTCTGTGTTGAATCGTGGGCAATCGTCATTGAAGTCGTAATCGAAAACATTCAGGACGGCTGTTGAGATTAGGGGGGAATATAATTAGAAATAAATTAGACATTTTGCAGTTGTTTAGAAGGACAAAAGTGACTTAGACTAATACCTACTATCTCCCCAAACTCAAATTAGGTCACTTCGGTTACCTAACGTCGTACTCTAGATATCAATTATACGATGTAGTTTCAAGGCTTTTGATGTAAATTTCCAATTTTTTGCTCCAAAAGTGAAAGAAAACTTTAATACTTCAACGACGCAGAGCCTTATCAAAGCTCAAAAAAACCCCCAAAAACTCTGACTTTTAAGAATAAATTCTTAACTTATTCGACACAGACAATGATACTTTCTTTCCTAGGCAAATCAAGCAAGGTCTATGGGAAGGGAGGAAAGAAGATCAAAATCCATACATGGCAAAGAGTATTTGTCAAACTTAATTCCATTCGCAATATGATAATTATAGAAAAATAAAGTTCTATTATGAAAAAAAGACTCTTAATATGTTGGTAACCAAGGCATTATATGAATTATTTAAGTTGTATTAAGACAAGCGAAATTATTTATAGTGGCTAAAGAGTAAAGAATAGCGAAGCGTTTTGTGACAAGAATCTTCAGACTATGACATAATCTTTCTATCTAATATTTGTCATTGATATAGTCTTGTTTATAGACAACATACCGTCATCAAAAGTGTCTCCATACATCTTTGGACTGTCAGTGCTAATGGCCACAGCACCAGAGCAGGGCATAAACTGGTTAGTCTTTGGATCCCTGCATGCAGGATGACACACACGTCCACAAGAATCGTGGGCTCGCAGCAAGGCCTTGGTGACACCCCCTTAAAAGAAAAAGTGCACATCATGTCATGCCAATCACATTTGAAAAATAAACAGTATGGAGAATAGAACTAAAAACGACAAGGATATAACATTTGAAATGTTCAATAAACATTTGAAAAAAACAAAAACTTAAACATATTAATGCAAAAAGAGTGTCATATACGTCGCATACATCAAAAGAGTTTAAGAATTATTTTAATAAGAGATACAAGATAAGCAAATCGCATTTTGTTTTGTTGAACAGAAGTCTGTACCTGAACTGTTCTTATTGTATTTCATTTAAGTATCTATTAATTGTCCGTTATTTTGGTATTATTTTTTTTTCTTGTGTATTTTTTTTTTGGGGGGGGGGGGGGGTTTGCTTTTAATTTTACTGGTGTGTGCATATGTCCTATACATTGTAATAACCTTCTACAAGCAGAGTTCAATCTTACTCTAACCCGATACAATGTTACATAGTTTACATCATGAGAGCATCAACAGTCTGGCTTCATTAAATTAAAGTTCCATGAACTTATTATGTTGGTGAAAAGCCTGTGCTGGAAATTGAAGTTTAAGCCAAATTTTCATATTCTGGAAATTGATTATTGTCACAATTCAATAAAGGAAATAATTTTCCTTTTCCTGAGTAGATTCTTTTATCGGAAATTTAATAATTCAAACCAACAACCCCCCCCCCCCCACCCCCTAGTTCACTTCGACAAAATAACACTTTGGAGCAGTGGGACATAAACGCTTACTGGATCCCCTGGTTGGTCGTTTGACAGCGATGTACCCCATGGAGATGGACACAGCCAGACGCTGGTCAACTATGGTGGCCTCCTTGTAGTATCCATCGTAATTAATTCCCTTGGAGGACAGGAAGATTTGACCGGCAGATGAGTCAGCAAACTCTCCTTGGCAACGTTGGAATGTTTTAGGGTTGCCAAGACGACGAGAAATATACCTGAAATGGGATAAAATGGATGAATATTTGATGCATGAGGTCTAATTTCGTTTTCTATCTACTCGATCTATATATCATTTGTGTATCATTTGTGTGTCGCATTGAATTTCATCAAAGTTTTCGGGATTTTTTATTTTTTAAAACTAATTAGGGAAAATGTGGTGATATAGGTGTATTGATGTTGATATTGCCGTCGTCGTCGTCGTTGTCGTTGTTGTTGTTGTTGTTGGTGGTGGTGGTGGTGGTAGTGGTGGTGGTGTCATTCATGTTTGTGGTGGTGGTGGTGTTTCTGGTGGTGGTGGCGGTGGCAGTAGTAGTGGTTGTGTTGTTGTTGTTGATGTTGATGATGATAATGATGATGATGATGATGATGATGATGATGATGACGACGACAACAACGCGACGACGACGTTTGGATACCTGTCGTAAAGAGGAATTAATATGGAAATGAATTCTCAGGTTAAAGAGAGAAAAATGTCAACCAACCTATTAGTCTTTGTGTATGCACTGGGTGAGTAGATATCGTTACTTGTGTCCACAAAACCATTTTTGACCGGGAAACTTTTGAAACTACTGAAATTGGGCGGCCTCACACTGACGATTTTTACGGGGACATACGCCCATTCGTTCGTATCGCAGCTCTGATCACAACAAAATGAGTTCTGAATTGGCATCTTAGTTGCCCTTTGGGCAGAGCTACACGTCTGATGGGCAGGACCTCGTGCTGGAATAGTGAAAGGGCGACGCGCTGGTGTAGAGTTTGGATGTTCATGTGGCTGGTTGCTTGGTGTATGTGGTTGATGTTGACGAGATCTTGGTTGTTGTTGTCGTGGTTGAGGTTGTGGCCGTGGTTGTTGTGGAGAAGGTCTTGGTTGGATGACGACAGAATTCACATTTCGCTGAATAGGAATACAACGACCGATTTCTGTATAACAGGTCAGATACCTGGGGAAAGAATGTTAAATGATGTAGCACTATTATTCACAAGGGTATGCGTACTTTGACCAAATATATTTTTTCCATACCATTAGGGAGAAAACTATCCCTTCATTCATTGGTAGATTTGGAGGTCAAAACGTTTTGATCCAAAAAGTTCCGTAGAAGTTTCATAATTTATTGAACTTTTTGACAAGTAAGGAGTTACTTTGATCGATCGATATCTAATAGTTACCTTGCCAACACCCAATAAGTCGACGGTTTAAATATTACAAATACATCTATGATTAACTTAATTATAAAAACACAACTACATAAAAAAGAAGAAAATCAAATAAATCGGTCTGAATTAATGATAAACGGCTTATGAGATTCAGACATTGATAACTTTGCTTTTAAGAAAGTGTAAAAACTGTCGACACATGTGTAAGACAAAAGTCGAGAAACCCATAGACAGAAAACTGGATATCAATGCTACTGCTACGATTCCTGGAGCAATCGATTACCTTGAACCACAGTCGGGGAAGAGACCGCTACATCTGGGCACGGCCTCGTACTCGTAAGACTCGATAAGTTGATCGCTGTACCCGTCAGCTTGGGTTAACTCCCCGAAACCTGTTTCGGACGAACCATGGTGTCGTGAATCAACATCCTGTGAAAAAAAAAAATCATGGCTATTAAAACTTAGTTTCGTTAGACCAAGAGAGCAACACGTTTTCTCCAGTCGCTGCTTCTATTCTTTTTGTGAAAACGATTAAATCGACAACTTTATAGTCAACCAGGTAAATATTGGTTAGATAATACAAACGTATAAATTTAAAGTGTTGGTCGAATGCAGATTAAATGGAATCAAATACATTCGTTTCCTAGTTGCGGTAATTTTTCATCAACATCAAATTTGAAGAAAAAGAAAAAGATCCCCACCTCCCACCACCACCACGTACATCGACCAGTGAGTGAGTGTTAATTGGTCATTGCTATTTTTAAACCAATGACATCAAAATAACGGAAAGATCATGACATCTTTTTAAAATGTAAATTGGTTTAAACTACTCGTATGTGAGCATATTTACAGGTCTGAAAACAGAATGCAACTGTGGGGTTGTTTTAAAATTGTTGTAATGGACAATATTCTGGGTTGATTTGAGAGTGCATTTCAATCACATTTTCTAGCCCATAACACTTTAGTTTATCAGACCTGCAAATAAGTATACATCGGGTTTAACCTTAACTCTCTCCTTACCACCTGCAGCAAAATCGTCACAATTGTTACGACACAATATACATGTTTCTTATCCAGATTTATTTTGTACTTCACAAACCTTACAGAATGGTCTTTGTTTAATTAATATGAACATTAATATATTTTGTCGAGAGCTTGTTTGAGATAAGAATAATCAATTTTTCTGCTGTGTAAGCCTGACACTTTTGGGAAAATACTGAAAATGATCGGTAAGGAGAGAGAATCAAAAGGATCAACTGACTGACTGACCTCCACATCAGGGTAAATGTTTGGGTCAATGCCCTGACTCCTCAGCCTGTTTCTAAATGTCTCCCACACGTAGTCCACGTAAGAATGGTGGATGAAAAAGATGGGATCAAATGCTGATGTGTCAAGCTGACCCATGGTGCCGCCACAAAACACATGGACAGCGGCGTGGTGGAATTCCAGGTCATAGCGTGGGTCCGTGTCATCCGAGGTCAGGATATCCGCGTGGCTGGAATGAAATTGAAAAGGACTCAAGAGTTGTAATAATATACAGAATGTTCTGAATCTTTCTGGATGTTCTGATTTTTCTGAAATTTCTGAATATAAAGGATTATAGGGGTGTCAGGAGCGTGGATAATGTTGTTCACCTCGAAAATATATCCAGGTTAAAAAACAATGATTTGATAATTATTTAGGGGAATTTCACTTTTTCTATTCATTTGTAACTGATGGTCTAAAAACGGCATTATCTCGGGGTTACCTTCATGTGGAAGATTCACTTTTACACTGAGATTGCAAAATTTGAATTAAATTAAATAACTTCACAAATAAATGTGAGTTTTATTTCTTAATCTTGACAAGATTTGAATATCTGATTCTGATCATGTTGACTTGAAACTATTTTTCTTTCATTGCCATAATGGGTCACATGTGTTCTTATACATCATAAATAAATAAAATCAATTGAACATTTATATAGCGCAATATCCACTAAACGTCATCAAAGCGCTTTACAAGTTTTCCCTAGCAAAGCAACACGTAACATGTAGGACGAGACATGACCCATGTTAGGCGATATTACAATATTTCCCGACAGAGACAAACTTAAAACATTCCTTTACTAGGAATAATACAGTAATACACGTATGATCATTAACCATAAACAGACTCACCTACTCCTCGTCAGGATCTCTTCAATGGCATCTCTTCTGAAAAGCTCACCATCAGCAGAAGCCGTGCGCATGAGTTGTGATCCCTCGGGGGTAACCCATCCGGCAAAAGGGCCTTCCACGACTGGACCCTGTGGGTTCCCAAAGAACTGTGGGGTCCAAACAACTGACTCCAGAGGATCGTCTAGCTCGGAGTCTTGGGTGGAATCCCAGTAGGGCAAACACACATTTGGATCAACCTCTCGCAGAGCAGATTCAAACCTGTTGAAGAGAACAATATGGATTGTTCTGCTCATGTTTGTTGTGTGTAGCGCATCGCTTTATTAACCACTTGTCTGTCAGCCAAGACTATCGGCCTTCCAGTCTTCCAAAGAATGAACAGTAATCACAATATTTGACACATGCGTGTTTAGTTTAAACTTCACTCGGTGGCTTCACTCGGGTGTTTAATGATGCAAACATAACAGCACACAGGAAGCCCCGCAACAAACAATGAAATCAACAACAACAGCAACAACAACAACGTCAACTAGTAGTAGTAGTAGTAGTAGTATTATTAGTAGTAGTAGTAGTAGTAGTAGTAGTAGTAGTAGTAGTAGTAGTAGTAGTAGTAGTAGTAGTAGTAGTAGTTTTGTTGTTGTTGTTGTGATAGAGGAAGAAGAAGAAGAAGATAGATAGATAGATAGATAGATAGATAGATAGATAGATAGATAGATAGATTGATTGATTGATTGATTGATGGCTAGAGAGATAAAGAGATAGATATATAGATGATAGATGGATGGATGGATAGATGGATTGATTGATAGAAGATAGAATTATATATATATATAATATATATATATATATAAGAGAGAGAGAGAGAGAGAGAGAGTGGGAGAGAGAGATAGAGAGAGAGAGAAAGAGAGAGAGAGAGACAGAGAGAGAGAGAGATAGAGAGAGAGATAGATGGGTATGTAGATATATAGATAAATAAATAGATAGATATGTAGATAATTAGAAAGATAAATAAATAGTTAGATAGATAGATAGATAGATAGATAGTTAGATAGTTAGATAGATAGATAGATAGATAGTATCACTTACATGAGTGTGTATATCCGATGCCATCCAGGAAACCCTGGCCCTCCATGGGCCGTGAAGGACGCCATTCCAGTATGGAGGAGAGCAATGGCATCGTATTTGTTAGGGTCCACAGTCTAGAGCAGAAAATATGTCACATTATTCTAAAATCAGTTTGAGCCAGGGATGGATAATAAGAGTGTTGCTGAAAGAAGCATGAAGTCCTGAAAGCTCAGTAGGGCAGAGCACTCGCTTCGCACGCAAAGGGACAGAGATCGATCCCGGGTTAAGAGTTTTTTGTTTTTTTTCTGACCCACTGTAGGATTAGGTAGCTGAGTCTTTTAGACCTGGAGGAAAGTACGTTGCGATAGACTAGCGTCCTATCGAAAAGTAGTAGGCGTATGTAGCAAGCAAGACGTAACTATAGTTACGTCATGAAGCACGTAATTGCTATTGTCCATTTCACGCGAAAATGTAAATGTTTCTGCTCGAAACTCGAAGAACTAAATATTAATGTAAAATTGAATGTAAGCTTCAATTTAATTACAAAAACAGATCAAATGAACGTTTCGGGTTTCCCCTTTATCAACAAAACAAGATGAATGAAACACCACAGATGAATGAGATGATGTGGTAGTGGCGTAGTTAAAATGAATTCATCTGTTTTTATAATTAAATTTAAGCTTACATTTAATTTCACATTATTATTTATTTCACGTGATAGGAACAGGAATAAACTCTTGACTTCAAGGAGCCCAATTGCTCTGAATGACTATTTTTTAAAGAAGCCGGCTTCTCAATAAGGCACATCATAACACAAAATTACTATCACAGAAAGAAAGCTATCAGAGAAATGCAACAAATAACCCTGAAGGGAACATCAATATCTATTTATTGTGTCAAGGGCTCCGAATGTCTACGTGAGGCTCACCCTAAAGTACTCACAGCCCGTTTACCGTGTACACCTGAACTGTGTGGTCCCGAGTTCGACTCCTCGCCACACTTTGTGGCCTTGGGCAAGTTACCTGGTCTTAGATCACTTAATAATAATAATAATAATAATAATAATAATAATAATAATAATAATAATAATAATAATAATAATAATAATAATAATATAATAATAATAATAATAATAATATAATAATAATAATGATGATGATGATGATGATGATGATGATGATGATGATGATGATGATGATGATGATGATGATGATAATAATAATAATAATAGGGGGTGGGGGTAACCAAAGGTTTCTTTTAACTGGAGTTGTTTTGTTTGGTTTTGGAAATAAATTCAGACGTGTTAAAAATAGTTGATACTAGTGCGGAGCGGTCCCAAGCATGTTTAGGACCGCCGGTTCTACGGTCCCTGGGAAATGAGAACCGCAAGGACCGGTTCTTTTTCGACATTGGCCATTCACAAGGCTCGTGGGACCGTCAAAGAACCGTTCTTTTTCGACATTGGCCAATCACAAGGCGTCCTTGGGACCGTCAAACGATAGGAACCGGTCCAGCAGTAGATGGCTGTAGAACCGCTAAGTGTAAGAGAGAGCGGAGAAGGCGTGTTGCCACAAAACATGAAAATAGTGCTATAACACTATCCATTAAGCATGTGTGTGTGTGTGTGTGTGTGTGGTGTGTGTCGAAGATTGATGGAGCGGGTCGGGTCAATGTTAGGGAGTGAAAGGAAAAGGGATTGTTAATATTTTGTGTCTGTGACATGCTGGACCAAAAGTATGGGGAGTGGGAAGAGTTTGTTTTGATTTTTTAATTATTTTTTTTTTGGGGGGGGGGGGGGGGTTGTTGTTGTCTCCATTCCTTTTTTTCTCTTTTCGTGCGGCTATGTGGTCTTGTGGTATGACACTCGCTTTCGGATTGGAAGGTCCTGGGTTCGAGCCTCGCTCAGCGCCTAGTTTAGTCCATGAAAGACTCTTTACTCACATCCTATCACCGTACTCAGGTGTAAAATGAGTACTTGGTCGTCAACATTGTTGTCTCTGTCGGAAAAAAATTGTAACATCGCCTAACAGGCGTTATGTCTCGTTCTACATGTTACGTGTTGCTATTAGTCAGGGACCCGTTGTAAAGCGCTTTGAGCACATTTAGTGGATATTGCGCTATATAAAAGCTCACGTTTTTTTGTGTTTTTTTTAATTTAAAAACTATTTCTATCTTTGGATAAACGCTGTCTATCCCAAGGTACTTTTCGCCAGATCTAACAAACCCAGCTACCCATTCACTGCTGAATAGACAGAGATCAGAAGAAAAAAAAGCTCGACTGCACCCGGGATCAATCTCTGGCCCCTTGCGTGTAAAGAGAGTGCTCTATCAACTGAGCTATCGGGGCCCCCAAATAATCTAATGGTGGTTCTTAAAAATACAGACGTTATAATTGTTATTTTTGAAGAAAGCTATAGTATGTGAAACGTGTATCATTTGATTAGTTAAAACACCAAACGAAATAAAAATATTATTGTATCATCAAATGACAACAATGCGATAGAAAGGAGTGGTGACAACAGATAGCCAAAAGAAAAAAATCGGACCAGCAAGGTTCGAAACACAAGCACGAACACACACATACACACAAACACACATCTTATAGTGTCACATTCATTTCAAAGAATAACCCATTAGAGAAGAGGGGTGATGTCGTCAAAATAGATCATTGTCATTGCGATCATTAGTGTGTAGTAAATTAGGAAATTTACCCCGAGTAATGGAATCGTCCAAGGCGTCTCGCGGCCCCTCTTACTCCACCACACACACAAGAGGGCGTATGTGCAAGAGGGGGTTGGTGCGATTAATTAAGTGGGATGGGTGGTTAGGCAAACGACCTAGGCAAAAGAACCGAGAAAAGGCAGTAAAGAAACTAGAATCTCTGGGACTGTTCAAATAGAAAGATAAGTGAGGACCGCCAACGTGAGGACCGCCAACGGTTCTTCACCTTGGGACCGGTCCTCCGGTCCCAGCTAAGGAACCGTGGGACCGGCACTAGAGTTGATACCCACCGTGTCACTTTTCAATGCGTTGATAGCATTGTGGAATCGAGTCCTTTCAGCATCAGAAAGGGTGCGATATTCCCTTCTTAGACATCTTTGTTGCCCAGCCTGCCTCTTGGCCCGGACTCTCCTGGTCCCCGAGGAGGTCTGAATGACCTCGATGGATTTCTTATACAAGTGGTCGTAATAGCTGGGGAAATAATAGACAAACAAGACCTATATATTGTGATAACATACTTTTTTTTCTTTCGGTAAAAAAAATTGTCATTTAATATGTTCCTGAAATAAGATGCCCCAAAGTTTGTCAGTCTTTTGACGGTTGAATCATACGTTTCCTGAGCAAAATGGTGTACAATAGAAATATTGACATAAATGATATCATCGAGCAAAAGAGATTAAGAGAGAGTTGGAATTAATCCAAAAATTAAAATCATACGACGCTATAGTTAAGAAAGTTAAGACTAGAGAGGAACTTGACAATAGCCAAATACTAGTAAAAATCCGCGGGCACCAGGATCCACAATGAGCTTATTAATGATTCTCCAATTTTCACTCGTTTGGCTTTTGTCGAGGGCCTCTCGAGGCTTAACTTTCTTCACCATGGCTTCGTATAATTTAAATTTTTGGTTTCGGTCCAACCCTCTCTTAACCTCTTTTGTCAAATGATCTCTTTATGCCGATAGGATTATCGATAAATAGAGAATGATATACAAATATCCACATCTGAACATTGTGAGACTAAACCAATGAAGGCTCACCTCATCTTTTGAGCATCAAACTTCTTGGGGCCCGTAGCTTTAGAGCCTCGGATGGCGGTCTCACAGAACCAGCTAAAGGTGCTCCCCACGAAGGTGCTGATGTCTGCTCTGGCGACCTGGTTGTAGCATGACTGTAGGGATGGGGGGATGGGGATGTCCCAGATCTTCCCGTGGGACAGGGACGGAGAGGAAATGAGGAGTATGAGGAGAACGAGGAGGGATGAAACAATGTGGTAGGACTGGTAGAGGGAGAATATCCTTTGAGGAGTAGGTTTGGTTTTATGGTCTCCATCTTCGCTGTTGTGATGGTGATGACATTGGGATTTTGAGGTAGAACAGTGTACCAAAGGATTTGATGCTTCAATGCTTCTGGATTCGGGGGATATGTTGGAGGCCATTGTTGACTGGCGTGGATCAAAGTAGATTATCTGTGGAGAAAATATGTATTGATGTCAAGAAGGGTAGGGTGCACGCAAATTACTTGAAAATTCTAGATTTTTGCTAAGATTTTGCTCTGTACTTGTGTCAGAATTTAAGGTAAAAAACTTTGAGATAAAGCAATCTATTGCTTCTTCTCTTGTCATAAATGGTCACGCCACTCATGATTATGATAAATTAATATCAATATAAATTCGCTTACATTCAAGGTTTCAAACAAATTGTCATGTATATCTTAAAATTAATAGCGCTGCCAAATATGATTCGATGAACACATTAACAGCATACAATGAAGAGACACAGTCTCCAACTTTGACATATTATTATCGACATGAATCAGTATAAATACAAAACTCATTCAAAAATGTTAGAGAAAGGTAACTAAATATTATTTAAGCTCATATCAACCGGAAAGATGGCATCGAACAACTCAAAAAGACAGATGAAGAGTTTTGAGCCCAAAACGTCCTGGTTTTTTGTGTTGTTTTTATTTTGAAATTATTATAATCATTTTCGTACATTACTTTTTACAGTCTGTGGCTTCTGGCAACGGCGTTCATTAAGACAGATGATTGAAGTGCCATGGTGTCCAATGTCTACAACAAACCAAACACTATATATAACGATGGTGATTGGGGATATTTAGTTATATGACGATGGTGATTGGGGATATTTATTATATGGCGATGGTGATTGGGGATATTTAGTTATATGACTATGGTGATGGGGGATATTTAGTTATAATATGACGATGGTGATTGGGGACATTTAAATGACGATGGTGATTGGGGATATTTAGTTATATGACGATGGTGATTGGGGATTATTTAGTCATATGATGATGGTGATTGGGGATATTCAGTCAGCTATTAACATGAAGCTATGTAATGGACAAGGGAGGTGTCGGATCGAAAGAATGACTAGATAGCCTCAACAAATCAATTCTTTTATCTCAATCATGAGAAAATTTATATAATCTTATGTGAATATTATGTGGCCCAATGCCTCACACGAGCATAAAGTCGGGATAAACCAAGTGTAAAGAATGAATTTCAAGTTAAAATGAACAAAAATATATATTTTTGTCTTGGTGGAACTGTGTTTACTCTTCTCAATAGAACACATTAGCTTTTATCTCTCTTTTTGGGAGGGGGGGGGGGTAAAAATTCAATTTTCATTATCTAACTCACCTCGACATAATAAAGTTTTGAAACATTAGGTCATATAGATTATTATATAATTATCAACAAAAAAAAACTCACGTAAAAAAGTTGAAAAAGTCTTGTTTAGTTCTCCAGTGCCCCTGGCGTCTTTGGTGTATTCCACAAACAAAGCATGGACCAGTCCAAATCAAACAATCTTGTTTTTTTTAGGCCTTTGTTTTAGAATAATTTCACACAACCATCCAGTAATTTCTCAAAATGTCAATCTTTGTCACTAGAATGATGAGTAATTTTATTTTTATTATATCTATTTTCCCCCTTTCATAGCAATATTTTTTTAAATTGAAAATAGTACATCAGCATACGTCAGTGAATCGTTTTTATTTAACTTGATAAAGCTTTTATATTTCTTAACTACTTGTCTCCCATTTTACACAGTCCTTGCAACATCTAAGGAGACGGCTTATCCGCCCTGTCCTCTATCACACATGCACACACAGTCATACTATTCTTTCATTTGTGAAAAAATAGGCTTTTATATAGACGTGCATATATCTATACTATACTATTGTGTACTGTAAACTCTTAGTTTATTAGCGACGTAACAATTCAGCGTTCTATTATTATCCAGAATAGGATAAGCGCCTTCACCAGTCAGATTTATACTGTTCCTCTACACCCACAATTTATTATAATGTTCGTTTCCTTCTTTAGCGACAGTGTATTTTATTACATATTAAGAATCATATTATTTGGAGAGCACTGGAAAATTGCATCCAAATTCTGGGAAATTCCTATTTACACAACACGAAAGAGAAGAGAGAAAAGAAGAGAGAAAATAATTACATTAAATAAACGATAGAAGTTTTACAGTAACTGGATGTCATTGATTATATTGTCGGAGGAGGACAAGAACAGGACAGAGAACTCGGGCTTGTCACCGTTTCCCCCTCCCCCTCCCCCCCCCACCCCCAACCCCCCTCTTCCCACCTCCTCCCCCAAATCCCTCTCCATCCCCATTCTCTATTTACACCAATCAAATGATCTGGTCACACATTTACACTGTGTATGTCAGAATATAACCATTTGTCCGGATTCTGCCAAACAATGACAAAACATCTTTTCACATTTTAGCCAGAAATCTTTTACTCCATATTATAACATACCGATAATATTCTTAGAATGAGTCCCAAACCTGATGATATGTATTAAATCTGGAACTTTCTATCAATAAAAGAAATCTCATGTTTAAGATGTTTTGACAAGTTGTGTCCCACCTTAATCTATCGATAAAGTATAAGGTAAAATATTTTTTTTGCCAAAATGTAAAAAAAAAAGGCCATTTGTCGTGTTAGGGCGGAAGATATAATATTTATGTCCGTATGTCATCGTATTTGTGTGTCCGTTTCCTTTCTCCGATAAAATTATGTCCAGTTGGGAAATTCCATCCTCCCCCCCCCCCCCGAATATATGTTCTATTCTAGAGACGCTTCAGTCGACTCAGACGTGAATAAGTACCTGGCCATGAGCGTTGATGGATATCGTAAGATTGCTAACTCAAAAAAAAAATTATGTCAAACAAAAAACCTGAGAGAAATTGAAATTTGCTTCACTATGACTTACTGAAAAATAAATATACCACGGTGATTCGCATTGGCCAAGGTAAAAACGTTGAAATGCTCTGAATAATATGCATTTCTCTCAGTAGGGGAACGTTGTTGTTTTGTTTTTAAAGACCTTTTAGAAATTTAATTTAGACGAATTATCATTTGGATTATTAGAAATCATATTACTCGAAAAGGATGAATAACGGAAACTAGCAAAAACAAAACAAAACATCGTCCTGTTTGATTTTTGACCTTACGTTTGTGCCCAGGCCTAGACTACGAAGAATGGCAAATGATTGATTGATGCCAGTTTACCGACAACGTAACCTTCTGCCACGCATGAATAAATCCGCCTCTTTTGCTGATGACGTCAATGCGGTTTGTGCGAGCGTCATTTTCTTCCTTTCCTGTAATGTTTTCCTGTGCAGGGCATTGTCCGTGTGATATTTATAACCCATTGAAGCAGGAAAGATGCTAAATAAGTCAGCTGTAGATTTTCCCCCTCCACTTTCACAGGTGTTTAGACGCCATGTAGGAGTTTTATTAATGGTGAAACGTGGTAACGGTTTACGGCTGTAAGATAAGTGAAAGCACTAATCTTCACCTGACTGGATTGAAAAAAATGTGTTCACCATAAATCGTAAAATAATAACAACAATAGTAATGAATTAAAAGTATTCCTTCCGGGTCATAAGGCCAATGGAGTCGGAGTTTATCCCGGAGCTTTAGTGTTAAACAGCAGTAACAATTGCTTATTACTCTTTAGACTAGACGCTGGTTTGTCGTGAGGTACTTTCGACCAGATGTTTGAGATCCAGCAACTCAATCACTCCTCCTCCCCCGTGAAGCATCTTAACATTGTCATAATTTGGTCCTCCAGGTGGTGGCTAAACGTAAAGTTAGCAATCTTACTCGGCTATGTGGTCTAGTGGTAAGACACTCGCTTTCGGATCGTAAGGTCCTGGGTTCAAGTCCCTCGCTCGGCGCATAGTTGAGTCCTTGGAAAAGGCTCTTTACTCACATTCTCTCACCGTAATCAGGTGTAAAATGAGTACCTGGCCGTTAACAGCGTTGTCTTTGTCCGAAAAATTGTAATATCGCCTAACAGGCGTCATGTCCCGTCCTACATGTTAAAGGTTGCTGTTGACCAGGGACCCTATGTAAAGCGCTTTGAGCACATTTAGTGGATATTGCGCTATATAAAGCTCAATTTTTATTTTACTCCGGAAAAAATTTTCAAGCGAAAGGAATGTCAAAAAGAGAACCAAAAGATTAAAATGCCCTATAAGAGAGAGGAATTTCATGCAACTCGAGCAAACAGGCTCGGAATGTCACACCGAGAAAGGCGGGATCACCCAGTGAACGTTCTCTGTCGAAGACGTGACCCCTCTCACAATACTGCCGTACTCGTCCTTCAAATATCGACCGATTTAAATGACTCTCATCTTGTCAAAAAAAAAAAACAAACAAAAACCTCTCTCAAACCTTGGTACTTCGACCGTGCAGAAATCCTATGCCCATGGGAGGTAACCAGTACATTCTTTCAACCAGCTTTAGCATGGGGTCCTACCATGGGTCCTACCTAATTGCCGTCCGGCGGCCCAGGAGAGCCGTCCGGATGTCGTATTACAGAACGTGCTAGAATCCGATACTCATGATAGGTAACCAATACATTCGTTCAATTCACCCAGCTTCAGCATGTCGTATGTAAGTGCGCGAGTACTGTACTCCAGAACCGCCCAAAGTATGCAACAGCAAGAGAGGAACTTTGGTCTGGTACTACACCTCTGTAGACTAAACTATATTATGGGCCCCTGACAGAGTTGAGGAAGAAAACAGCGTTCCTTCGTCAAATAGACGGCTATGCGGTCTTGTGGTATGACACTCGCTTTCGGATCTGAAGGTCCTGGGTTCGAGCCTCGACGGCGCATAGTTGAATACATTCGTTCGCCCAGCTTCAGCATGTCGTATTGCAGTGTGCGCTGGAATTTGACGTGCTATAATCCGGCGTGTACTATACTCCAGAACAGCCCAAAGTATGCAACAGCA
This sequence comes from Berghia stephanieae, assembly GCF_034508935.2. Taxonomy (NCBI): domain Eukaryota; kingdom Metazoa; phylum Mollusca; class Gastropoda; order Nudibranchia; family Aeolidiidae; genus Berghia; species Berghia stephanieae. The sequence goes on from NC_088366.1 coordinate 22,588,348, forward strand.
AGAGAGGAGTTTTGGTCTGGTACTACACCTCTGTAGACTTAACTATATTATGGGCCCCTGACAGAGCTGAGGAAGACAACAGCGTTCCTTCGCCAAATAGACGGCTATGTGGACTTGTGGTATGACACTCGCTTTCGGATCGGAAGGTCTTGGCATAGTTGAAACATTGAAAAAGGTTCTTTACTCACATTCTCTATCGTACTCATGTGTAAAATGAGTACCTGGCCGTTAACAGTGTTGTCTCTGTCCGGAAAATAATTGTAATATCGCCTGACAGGCGTCATGTTTCGTTCTACATGTTAGTGTTGCTGTTGGTCTGGGACCCCTTGTAAAGCGCTTTGAGCATATTTTGTGGATATTGCGCTATACAAAAGCTCTTTTTTAAATTTTAAGTTAAAAAAAAAA
>NC_088366.1:22591252-22668752 GCF_034508935.2 Berghia stephanieae
GATTTACAAGGAAAAAAAATACCATCTCCCAAAACAATAACTATGCATTTGACTGTTTCCCTCCAAGCCAGGACTCCGGTCAGGTCAAGGTCAGGACAAAACCAAGTCGTAATCTCATCCCAAGACAAAGACAGAAAGCGAATTGGAAAACAGCTATTAAGGAGATAGAAGACACAGTTAGTACCTCCCTGCCCACTGTGGAGGTCGGGAACCCCATCCAGGAATGATGAGATTCAAATTGAATAGTGCTACCGGTTGTTATGAAGAAGGGTTCTAGATAACCGCTATGTCATAAGAAGGGAGACAAATGTGGCCCGTAACATAAGTAGGAGCCATAGATAGAAGTCTCCGGGCTCACAACATTAAAATATGCTGAGCCAAACTGGAAAGAAAGACAGATAGACAGATTGTGTGTTGGCTTGATGGTACGACTTCCATATGAGTGCATAACGTAAGCTTCAATTTAATAAAAGAAAACAGAAAATGTGGACATAACAGATTTTCCCCTTTATCAACAAAACACGATGAATGAAACACTACAGACGAGTGAGATATGCGAGAATGACAGAAAGCAAGTTGGATTCTTTCATTCATCATGTTATATTGATAAAGGGGAAACCCGAAATGTCCCCATTATCTGTTTAGGATTATTAAATTAAAGCTTGAATTAAAGATTGAATGATTCAATTTCACATTGTTTTTTTTTATTTCTTTGAGCTTTGAGCAGCAACATTTACATTTAAAGTCCCCTATAGACATCACCATAGGAACCTGCCATAAGCTTCACACTCCTCCAACTCAAAATAGTTGCAAAATAAATATCAATAACATAATTATAATAGCATCATAAAAAAAAAGAGAAATAAAATCAATGTAAGCATAGCATCCGTAATAAAATGACGCACATCACATCACCAACTCCACCATAAGCAAAGGGCACCCAGCAGGACTAAAGCAAAACCACACAAGAGAAAGAAAATAAAAGCCACGCAGATGGCAGGGCAAGTTTAGCTTATTTCAGTGCCAGTAATAACGATTGAGAAAAAGCAGAAAAATTGAGCTTATTTCATATATAGTGTAATATCCACTAAATGTGCTCAAAGCGCTTTACAAGGGTCCCTAGCCAACAGCAACATTTAACATTTAGGACGGGACAAGATGCCTGTTAGGCGATATTACATTTTTTTTTCAGACAGAGACAACGCTGTTAACGGCTGGGTACTCATTTTACACATGAGTACTCTCTAAGAGCCTTCTCCAAGGACTTAACTATGCGCCAAGCGAGGCTCGAACCCAGGACTTTCCGAATGTCACTAGACCACATAACTGCACGATAATATGGAATAATCTAAAAAAAATTAATGCTCAATTTACAATTAACCAGTTAACTGTTGTGCTCTGGAAAAATACAACTCTAAAAATTTGGCCAGAAAACGTGTCCTTCAAATATCGACCGATTTAAATGACCCTCATCTTGACAAAATCTCTCAAACCTGGTTAAAAGCACATGAGAAAAGATAAGACAAAGGGGACTGGTTCAGATCGGGAACAAAAGTAGATTCAAAAAAGTATATTATCAATGATCAATGTGCTTAGTTTGAGATCACCTTAAAGTCCAATCCAGACATAAAGCACATAATCTTACTGAGAGAAATTGAAATACGCTCAACTGCTTGCAAAAAGTACATTAAAAAGAAACAAAAAACAACTGTTCAAAGCAGAGATTGTTTACCTCTACCAAATCTAACAATATACATTCGAAAGTTTCCATCTCAGCCAAGGACTCCATCCATCCTGGGCCAGGGCAAACTAAATAAATCTACATGAAGACAAAGACAAAAAGCAACCTGAGAATAAAAATATAATTTAAAAACACAGATACAATTGAACAGTGAACAGTGATCTTACTGTCCACCATGGGTCGTAAATAGACCCCATCCCGTAAGTGTAAATTTATCCCTCGACCCAGTGGGTATCCGTCCTGAGAGAGTGGGATTGGGACGGAGGGGGGTCTCTTCCCATTGAAGACCATTTAAAAATTTTTTTTTTTTTTTTTTTGTTTTTAAGGGTTTTACGGCGCTTGCAACACATTTAAGGTCATATAAGCGCCAGTAAAAAGGAAGAAAATGGGATAGTAAAAAGTTCTAGAATTACAATTAAAGCACAAAAGAAAAGGTGAGACAAAGGGGAATTGGTTTAAATAGGGAACAGATGTAGACTCCAAGAGCATACCACAAATGTACTTAGTTTGAGATCACCTAAAAGTCTCACCCAGACACAAGCACATGCCCGAACTAAGAGGAATATACTCAAATGTTTACAAATTATATAATATAATATGTAAACTAAACATAACGCAATGCATAACAGAGAGATGATTTACAAGGAAAAAAATATCATCTCACAAAACTATAACTATACATTCGACTGTTTCCCTCCCAGCCAAGGAGCTCCGGCAAGGATCAGGACAAAACCAAGTAACCTCATTCCAAGACAATGACAGGTAACAATTGGGAAACTGGTATGGGGGGATAGAAGACACAGCATGTGGGAGGTCAGGAACCCCACCCAGTGAGAGAGTGGGATTGGGACGGAGGGGGGTCTCTTCCCATTGAAGACCATTTCAAAAAGACACATCAGTTATTTATATATGGCTATCAAAATAAATGAATAGAAAGCATAATGCTTGTATTGATAAAAAAAAAATATAACAACATCAACAAAAATATATATAATGCAAGACAAAACAAAACAAAAATTGCAATATTATAGAATAATTTCTTTTAAAAACATATAATGTTTAAAACTAGAGCTTGAATTTGTTCCTTGGGGTATATATATATATATATATATATATATATATATATATATATATATATATATATATATATATATATATATATATATATATATATATATATATATATATATATATATATATATATTACATAAAATTGTTCAAATGTTGAAATATAAAGAAAAACGAAGCTTACCAGATCCATAGATTCAAAGCTGGAATGAGCACATGTAGTGGATAATAATAATGGCAATATCATTATTGATAACATGAATAATATTAATAGTAATAATAATAATAATAATAATAATAATAATAATAATAATAATAATAATAATAATAATAATAATAATAATAATAATGATGATTTGATGATGATGATGTGATGATGATGATGTTGATGATGATGATGATGATGATATATGATGATGATGATGATGATAATGATATAATATAATAATAATAAATAATATAATATAATATAATGATAATATATATAATAATAATATAATAATAATAATAGTAATAATAATAATAATAATAACAATAATAATAATAATAATAATAATAATAATAATAATAAGGACGAGGAAAGTGTGGTTCTTTACTATTAGTATTCGAATCCTTTCAGTGCATAGATAATCAAGAAAAGATTTTTAAAAATAAATATAAGGGACATGAAGAAAGAGAGGGAGGAAGAGAGAGAGAAAGAGAGAGAGAGAGAGAGAGAGAGAGAGAGAGAGAGAGAGAGAGAGAGAGAGAGAGAGAGAGAGAGAGAGAGAGAGAGTAAGTGTCTTTTATCAACGTGAGAAAAACAATAATCTTGGATCACAGAGTAATTAACACTTATCAAGACTGAATATGTTTTAAAAACACGATGTATATACTATAAATATGGGTAAAAATTAAATAACAAACATCACAACCATCGCCATTTAAAAGACTTGGGATTTAGCAGTTTCATGTGACCTGATAAAACAAAGAACAGCAACTGTAAGGAGTAAATTATCACAACTTTGGTCATTGTCAACTCTAGAGAAAAAATCTAAAAATTCAAGAAATCAACTAATTTTTATAAAAAATTTCGATCGTTATCAATTACTTTATGAGAGAAAAGAGTAAAATAAAAAGTAAAAAAGCGGGAAGAATCTGAAGCAGATGTGAGATGAGAAAAAATTGGATGGCAAGACGCATTAACCAATAATCACTAAAAAAAAAAAAAAAAAAATTCCCAACCATCTGTTTCAGTGCCTCCTGATTTAATTGTTTTTTTTTTTTTTGTCTTTTTACTTAGACAGACAGGCAAAGGAAACAAAAATAAACTGAGTTTAAACTGATTGCCATTGCAATGTACATGCACTGAGTGTTTTTGATTGAGTGAAGTCATAAAATGATGAGAATTCTTATTCATTGCTTTGTTGGTTTAAAAAAAAACAAACAAAAAACACTACCATGAAAAAACGAGTTCTGCTACAAATGCGATTAAACAAAAATGTTGTGAGTAAAAATAATTGTTTGAGTATAACTAACACGTTACAGCCGTATTATGAAAAAAAAAAAACATTAAAAAAATTTTGGCCAGAAAACTTGTGCTTCAAATATTGACTCATTAACTCTTTCAGCGCCATTGGCCCAGAGCAGAATCTGTTCTACTGGTTGCACAGTGTGGCCAGTCTTGAAGGGCAAAAATAATAATGTAATCCAATCCTACTTTCTACAAAAGTACTATAAATTGAGCCAATTGTATCATTTCTTCATCAGAACTTTCAATTGGCCCCATGGGGGGGGGGGGGGGGGGGGGGGGGAGGGAAGAGGTATTTTAATTGAGGTTTTGCGCCGAATTTGAATGTCTCTTTGTCTTAGCTTGTCATTCTCATGCTGCCTCAATCAAGTGTCAGCCATTTTGTAATGGAAATTCGAATATAGCCTCAGCGCTGAAAATGTTAATATGACCCTCATCTTGTCAAAAACTCTCAAACCTGGGGACTTCAAGGAAGTCTTTAAGGAAGTCGTGGTTTTGAGTGGTTTTGATGAGATTAGATGGACATTTTAATCTATCAATAATTGAAAGATAAAGGATAAATTTTCTGTCCATTTTTTTTTTTAATGTGTTTTTTTTTTTCATTGTACAGCAGTACGTGAGAGTATTGAAATTAAAATAATTAGTGACATGTGACCAAACACATCAATCTAGTAAAATATCAGAATGAACCAGATGACGTGAAATGGATTTAAAAACAAACCGTTCAGGAATACAAAATTCAAACGTAGGATACTACATTCACTATCTTTGTAGTAACAAATTAGGGAGCAGGCACTGTGCAAGATACACATCTGAAAAGGTATGTATGAAACTGCCAGACATGTGGTCAAGTGGTATGACACTTGCCTTCAGATCGGACGGTCCTGGGTTCGAGTCCCAAGGGCGCCTTGTTGAATCCTTGAAAAAGGCTCTTTACTCACATTCTCTCACCGTACTCAGGAGTAAAATGAGTACCTGGCCATTAACAGTGTTGTCTCTGTCTGAATAAAAAAATGGTAATATCCCGTAACAGTTGTGATGACTCATCCTACATATTAATCATTGCTGTTGGCTGAGGACCCCTTGTAAAGAGCTTTGAACATGTTTAGTCGATATTGCGCTATGTAAAAGTTCAAGTTTAAAGAAGAAAGAAACCCATTCCAAAAAGTCAGCCTGTCTCAACCTTTTCTTTCTGACTTGTCTGCCACTGTTTCATACAAAACCACCCTTTTAGATTTATTCTCCTACAATGAGTGAAAGCATTTCACTCAAATTTCATATTTTCGGCTGACATAATACCAGACTTGTTGGTCACATATCAAAGTGATAAATATCAATGTGAAATTGAATGTAAGCTTCAATTTAATATCCAAAAACAGATAAAATGGATGTTTCGGATTTCCCCTTTATCAACAAAACAGGATGAATGAAACACTACAGACTTCTAGTGTTTCATTCATCCCATTTTGTTGTTAAAGGGAAACCTGAAACGTCCAATTTATTTGTTTTCATATATACAATTGAAGCTTACATTCATTTTCACATTGTTATTTATTTCTTCGATCTTTGAGCAGAAACATTTACACATGTCAAAGTCACAAATTAGGGAGCAGGTACTGGTGTACAATAAAAAAAAGAGAAACTATAGGCTGATTTTTGGGAGGTTTTTTTTTTCTTGTATTTTTTTCTTTCTTCTTTGTTTCATTCAGACCTTTTCAGATTTTTGTCACACAATAAAGTATGTTAACTTAATTGTACCATTTGTAAAACTGGGGAATTGATTCGTATAGATAAAATCCTTTCTAAAAAAAAACAAGAAAAATAATAATACAATTTGAAAAAAATTAAAGAAAACTGTGGAGCGATTGTCAAAATATTCATATGAAAACGTTTCCTGTGTTTACCAATCATAAAACAATTGGTGATGATAAAAGAATTGATATTATCTATCATATGAAAAGTTAACATTTATGAAAAACTAGAAATGTTTATTAATGGATAAGGTCCTTTTTGACAGAAAAGAGGCAAGAAATTATTATAAAATAGTCTGGTTAATTCTTTGAAATATTTTAATTCGAGTATTTAAAAACAGTAATTGGGTCCAATCCTTTAATAGCCATGCTGTCTATATCGATAGATGCATTTTCTTTGAACTTGTATATAATGCATTTGCTCAAAACACTAGAAAATGCTAGGAACAGGAAGAAGGAAAACGATTATATTTCTGTCTCCAAAAAATGATGAACATACTTTAATTTTAAATAATATTGATTACCAAATAATAACATGCATACAAATATGACAAGATGTCATTTTACAAGGAAAAATCATCTCCTAAAAAAAAAAGGAAATACATGATTGTTTCTTTTTCAGTGAAGGATCCCTTTCTAGATTGGGAAAACCAAGAGGTGTAAGCAAAAGGCTATGTGGGTTGGAAAAACAGATAAAGGAGGATGTAGGATAACATTATTTGACCTCTCTTTGATACACAAAGGAAGCCATGCCCCCCCCCCCCCCCCCCCCCTCTTCCTAGTTTCCCAATCTAGGCAGGAGGAGACCGTCAAAGATCAGAATTGCATACCATTTATTCACTTTTGAAAGACTTCAATTCAGAGGTGGTTAGTGAAATTGGTGGTTTCAGATACAAAAACATGACTGAGAAAAATAGTCTGGAAATTAGCCTATAATATAGAGAAACAAACATGTGCAATGGTCACCATCTGCTCAAAGTACAGATGGTTTTCAGTTACTTCCATAAAACGTAATTCATAAGAATCAAAACACCTTATAATCCCTATTACATATTCTCTCATATTCAAATATTAACCAAAAAGTGGTGACATCTTTTAGAGAAAGAAGCGTTCTCATTAACAGATTCCATCCCCAGCTAGGTTCATGGTTCATCCGAATTGACAGGAAATGTCATTTTGACTCGTTGGCTGACGGTGAAAACTGGTAGCATTGGGTTTGGTAGTGGCAGATTGGGAGGACTTGTTGTCTTGCACTTCATGCTCAATCCATCTTTGTCTGGAGTTGATTTAGTGGAACCAGTTGCACCATCATGGCTGGTAGCTGCACTGCTATAATTATTGCTATCATCACCGTTGACACTTTTAGAAGAGGAACAATCACCATCGCTATCACCACCACCACTGCTGCCATGGGATGTCCGACTGTTTTGTCGTCTGCTATGCAAAGCAATAACACGTCTGCCCTGAATTGTTCCCATAGAACCAGGTAGGATGATCCAGTAGGACAAAACAATGCCAAGATGGCCATCACTACTCACAGCCAATCGAATGGTTAGAGGGAGGTCAGAGAGAAAGGTGATTGGGGTCACATGACTATCATGGCAGAAAGCAAGATTTCCATTGGAGCAAATGATGCCGTAAGAGTATGGGTTCATTCCAACCTGAAAGTTTTATAGAAAATGGAGACTAGGTTTCAAATAAAGATGATGATGACGATGACGATGATGATAATGATGATTATCTACAAATTAATGGAGATAAGATCACTTAGCCCCAACACGAAAGACTCTTAAAGGATATTTTACAGGACAAGGAAAAATTCAAACAAGTTTTAAAAGAGTTACAGATACAGTTCACTCCGGATAATCACAAAACCTTGGGATCAGCGAAAATGTTGTGATTAACCAAAGTTGCAATTAACCGATGTTGAGTTTTCTGTCCACAATTGCAACATTTTACACAAATATGGTAAACTCAAACCAGTTGTTGTAAACATTGTTCTTAGTCCACCACAGACTGAGCAATTTGATTGGAATAAAAAATATATGGCAGCCCTGTATAGATTTTGACAAGCAATAACAGCTTTGAGGCAAGAAATCTTAAGATTGGATTCACTTTTTTTTCAACTTTTTTTTTCTCAACATTTGTAAGAACCCAAGAGATTAGCCGTGATGAGAGACAATAAGCTCTCACCAAACCCGTTGATCACAATGCACAGTTGGCAATCACAAAACAAAGGATATCATCGCTCAGTCTCTCCTCACAACTGTCGTCGTCTACCTGTTGTCTAAACCAAGCCCACCCCACTCACCTCATATCTAATGGTCACGGATGACCGCACAAACCCAAACTGCAAAGCCCTGCCCTCTTTTGTCTCTAATAGAGTGGTGACACACTACTGTAGCATTAAACCCCACCCACTCTTGATTCTTCAACGTGTCATGATTTAACTCATTATGAAATCTAATCATGAGATTTTGTTTGATTGATTCCTTGACTTTGCCTCCTTTAGAGGTGGAAAATTTGTTGCTATTAATCGAAGTTTGTTGCAATTAACCAGTGACTTTTATATAGAATTAATTCCATTTCTTGGGAAATGTTGCGATTAACCGAAAGTTGCAATTAACCGAGTTGCGATTATCCAGAGTGGACTGTAATTCAAAAAGAGTGCATGGGCATATTGCACGATTGAAATTGCACTTTTAGATTTTACAATATTTTCGTTGACAAATACTTTTGCAACAAAGTCAAATGTCTAACAGAATACAAACAATACAAGTTTTGAATGGACATGGTATTCAATATAATGCACAGCATGGTACTTGTGTATCGTATACTCAAATTCTCTCTACCCTTTATCGTAACAACGCAAATGTTGATGCTTGAAGCTTTAACAACACCGTTCCTCTTATCTCTCTTTTGTCTTTAGTGTTTCAGTCATCGTGTTTTGTTGATAAAAGGGAAACCCGAAATCGAAATGTCCACATCAGCTGTCTTCATTAATTAAATGAAGCTTTAATTCCATTTGACCATTGCTATTTATATTGCAACAAGGACATTGCTTGTAATGATAATAATAAATATATTTAATGCCCTCTGAAATTAACTTTTATTCTAGCTACCTTAGGCAATATTGTGAAAATATGGCACTAAAACATGCAAGCATATTTTAAATTCATTTTAAAGTATCTGGTACAACTCATCATTCTTCTATGAAGTAATGCACAATTTACTATTTTCAAACTTGCACCATGCACTTATGTCTGTACCTTACTTTTTCCAAAATAACAAGACATGAAGTGAGTAGGAAATTGCCAGAAGACAACAGAAAATAAAAACTTTGCGGTGGCGATGGGGCTTGAACCCACGCCCTTACCGGTTCGACAACTCCTCCTGGCCGTATGAGCTATCCACGACCCCAAAAAAGGTTGCTTCAAATTCTAGTCTATCGAGAACCAATCTCTCCTACTTTTTCCAAAGGGAATTAAAACTAAGAAATTTAACAAATTTTCAAAAAGGAAAAGAAATGTCTTAAAAAGAGATCAAATAATGTATCCACAAACCTGCTCTTTAGAGCTGAGACTCTGCTTAGCCACACCAACACCAAAAAGATAGCCAGTTTTGAGGTCCCCAATATGGCTGGTATTCCGTGCAATGTTGACAGTCCACTGCCCCCTTGACTCGACCGGTTCAGCTGTAAAGGAGGTGGAGTTAAACCCCCAAGTGATGAGAGTTCGACTCTGGACCCTGGGAGCTCCTTTCTGTCCAGGTGACAGAGGAGATGCCACAGATCTTACAGCTGGCATCATGATGGGGATATCTGACATGTCGGAATTGGTCTCTGAAATATGAAAGAATAAAAAAGAAAGTTTCTAAATTATTACTATAACAAGGCTAAAACATAAATATATATGCCAAATTCCATACAAAACCAATTCCATTTTTTGTAAATCGATAGGTAAATGTATGTTTTTTTTTTTTTCTTTTTTGTTTGTTTTGTTTTTTCCACCTCTAAACACAAAAACAAACAAACAAATAAACAAACAAAAGCAAAAAAAATTGTACATGTCGAAGTTAAATAGCCTAGATTTAATTTACTTATTTTTTATAAAAGTTTATTTTTAAGTGAAATAATCATATCCTTTAAAAAGGCATCTTTTCTTATTGAAGATGGATGGTAAATTTAGAGGTCCCCTTTTTATAGAGAAGCATTGCCTTTGTCTAAAAAAATGAACTAGCACTCAAAGGCTGTATGATTGTCCTACCTTTTTAAATGAAACGCACTCAACATCAAGTCATCAAAAAAAAAAAAAAAATTCTAAAGCACCTAGAGCATGCAGTTTGCCATGGATAACAATATAAAAATGCATCCAGTTATTTTTTTTTCATTTTCCACTTACCCATTGTTAAGTGTGACAGTAACCTGACAGCCACGTCATTGAAGGACAACAATGAAGACGAGAGATTTCTGGTTACTTCACTCAGCAAATCTTCCTCATTCCCAACAACCATCAGATCCAACCTGAATAAAAATAAACATCGTTGACGGAGTTAAAAAATATGTATCTATTTGTAGTCGATCTCTTTAAAATTGGGGCTTAATTTAACTCTAATTTAATATTATATCAAGCCATTTTGTCAAGAGAATAATTGGAGCCATGCAATACTGCATTGTTGTTACAACTCTCTTGCTGAATCTGATTAGGTCTGGATTATAACCCGATAGATATTGCTGAAACTAAGATTTCAACTTGTGAAAACATACAAAGACAATATCTCTATTTTCAAGTCATTGTGAAAAAAAAAATTAAAAATTGAATGGTAATGAAAGTTAGCAACACTGTAAGAGTGATTATTTTCCACAAAAAAATGTGATCAACAAGATTTTGGTATTTTGATGCAACATTGACATTGATTGTCTTGACTGAATAAATTGGTTTCATGAATAAAGGGATTTGATCATAACAACATACCTGATTGAATGAGTATCATGTTCAACGACACAATTCTGCTCCTAAAATTGCATGCATTTAAAGCTCACGAAATAGAACTTTGATCAAATCCACATATTATGCATACCTGCCTAGTGCTACTAAAAAATTGTAGAATTACGAATATTTGTCTCCAGCTAGATAAATGCATAGACGTTTTTGATTCAACAAATCTTGTTGAAAAGGAGAGTTTGGTTGCTTAGAAACTGTATCTAGGACTTTGAAGCAATATTTTGATTATGCTGAGGTCAAATAATTGATTTGTAATGCTAGTTACTGTGACCTTTTCATTTTTTCCCTTGGAAACAACGAATTTTTTACATTTCAAGTAAGCAGCTCTGTATTATGCCAAAAAACCTGTATCTTTCGATTTTTACTAGATAGTCTTTTTCAGCTTTTAAAAAAATGACTTTACTAATAATTACTTTTTATAAAATATATCTTGTATATCTGATAACTATAAAGCTGGAACTTCAATATTATGATTTACAGTTAAGGGGGGGAGCGACACAAAAAATGATGAATTTTGACCCAGTTTGCTAAAATTAGATTTTGGTGGGATGTTGTCATGTGACCATTTGTCTGCATAAAAAATTGCATGAGAACTTCATCTTCAGTTTTTTTCTACTCAAAATAACGTATTTTGTGACCCATAGTATGGTTAAATCCTGCCCATTTTTAGTTTCAGTGGACTGATTTCATGAAAGAATATAAAATAGTCTTTATAACTAAGTAAAGGCAAAAACATATCAATGAAAAGTAAAAACTCTCCTCTATCTTCAATAACCAATCACTTTGTCCTTAATTATGTCATGTGGTCACAATCCTATCAGAGAGCGAGAGGAGAGTTTTTCCCTAAACTCGTTTACTTTGACTTTTAAATGCGTTTTTCTCAAAACTGCAATTTTCGTCACTAAAAACCTATCTCCTCCCTCAGTTTTCAACCAATCTTTTTCAAACTTTCTACAAATGAGTGTCATACAAACACGCAGGTCCTCTAGGAGCCGGATTTTAAAAAAAAAAAAAAATTATGAGTAATTCGAAATTATGTAACTTTTTTCAAGGGGAACAATCATGTAATAGCTTTGAACTTAATTTTTAAAGTTTCTAATTTAAAAATTAAAAATCGGGCTCCTAGAGCCTCTTTATTTTCCTTTTTTCTACCTCTGGCCAAAATATTATGGCAATGGGTTGATAAACAAAAAAGCCTTTGACTTTTTAAGATTTGTTGGTTATTTTCCAATATGTCGTCGTTTCCATAGCAACGGGAAACTTTTTTCGAAAAAAATTATATGCAATCATCCTTCCCAAACATATACATTATGACTGTGCATAGAAGTTTAGGATATTTCATCAAATAAAAAAAATGACCCTTTAGTGTCGCTCCCCCCCTTAAGGTTCTACTCACTCTTTTGTCAGATGTGCAATTTCTTCAAGTATCCGTTCAATCTGGGCAGCCTGCGTCAGCATCAAATCATCATGTTTTACTTCCCGACATTCCATTGTCAGATTTAACCCACTCTCAGACGTCCTCAAATCGCCCCTTTCCTTCAAACCGTGTCTTGAATCAACTGGTGAACTCCTCTTTGATGTGTTCAGTTCTGAATTGGTTTTATCTGGTTGGAATGGATTCTTATTATTTCCCATTTTTTTAACATTAGCTATTTCAGGCTTATTATTACAATCATTATTGTCTTTCCCAAGATTAGAGTTTTGGTCTACTTTCTCAGCACTTACTGCAGCTACCATTTCTGTACAGTTTGTGCCAGAGGCTCCGTCTGAAGATCCTTTTGATAACACTGGGGATTTATTTGTCTTTCTCTCCATCTGAGGTACAGGTGTTGAGGTCATTAACACTCTATTATTACCATCTTCTAGACCACCCTTCTTTTTCGTTGATGACAATGAAACATCACATTTGGTATCTGGAAACAACTCCTCTTGACTCTTTGCAAAAGAAGGTAACCTGTTTATAAATTCTTGAGTCGGAAGTTGTGTTGCCTCTCTCTGATCAAGCAAACTTAAAGATCGTCTACTTTTTGGTTTTGTTTTAGGGCCTTTACGATGATCCATCATTGAAGAACTACTTGGGCTGTCCTCGGATGATGACAAGCTTAAATTGCCACCAGCTATCTGCGATGAAAAGGGCTGTGGTAAAGACCTCGCTCTAAAGTGTCTGTGATCGTCTTGATGTGACAGTTTGAATGGTTTGTTAGGGTTTATATTTACACCATTACTCAATCCTTGATTGATGAGGCGATTACAGTTGTCCAATAGATTCAAGCATCGACTGAGACAAGATTTAATTTGTTTGCTTCTGGACTCTACTGGTTGGCAGTGTTGACTAGAGCTTGAGGTGATTGTTTGCTGGAATTTCTGTCGTGCCAGATGAAGGGTGGCAGCTGCGTCTGACATAAAACACTGGAACTGACTGGTGATCTGAGACTGAGCCGAGTCGTGGAGAGCCTGGAAGAAGATATGGGAAAAAAGGAAATGGAAAAGTTAATGGTTTATCTTTTTAACTTCGATGTTCAATTGTTGCATTTAATCGTTAATCAGAGAGGGGGCGCGAGAGAGAGAGAGAGAGAGAGAGAGAGAGAGAGAGAGAGAGAGAGAGAGAGAGAGAGAGAGAGAGAGAGAGAGGAAGATGAGAGAGAGAAAGAGATAGAGAAAGAGAGAGTGAGAGGGAGAAAGATAGAGATGAAGAGACAGAGAGAGAGAGAGAGAGAGAGAGAGAGAGAGAGAGAGGGGGGGGGGGAGACGAGAGAGAGAAAGAGACCTTAATGGTATCCAGTTGTGAATCCATCTCTTTATCCCTCAAACTAAATACAGATATTAGAGCCGTCAGGTCTTCAGTTGCTTTGGAAAACGTGGTCTGGAATAGAAGACAGGAAATTTTAAAGACTATGTAACCTCAACAACAAATGAAGACTATATAATCTCAAAAACAAATGAATATTGGCCCTTAAGACCAGTGACTAGTGACATTTTTCTTCTTGCTCATTTGTATTTAAATAAGACAATAGCATGATTTTAGAAGAATTCTCATTTATAAAGAATTTTTTAAAATGAATTAACATGTCTTAGTTGATTTGAAAAATACGCCACTTTGCAGAATAAAATTCTTTTATTATCCGTGATATTATTCTTATGTTTACTTAAGAAAACCTTAATCAATTTATATATTAACTTTATACCCACAAAGACATTAACATTCGGAAAACACAAGATCCAGCTATACTATTTGGCATCTTTTTTTTTTCTTTCCCCTAAGACAGAAATTTAATCATCACTGTTCACTTTGCAACATTGCAATTTAATTGGCTTGGTTGATTTGAATTTCTTATTTTTAAAAAAATAGAAAGTAATCCTTCAAAGGCATGAGGTCAGGAACTGGAAAGGTCAAGGAACTGGAAAGGTCAAGGAACTGGAATTTATCCAAATTACAGGGGTTGGGGGGGGGCGTTAAATGGATACAAACAATAAATGCATTCTATCCTTTAGTTGAAATGCAGTCTAAAGCAAAGATTTATCCATCAGATATACCAAATATCCAATGACCTTAACACTGCTGGACTCAGACTCCACCCAGTATCGATACCCATCACTCCTTAGCTTGTGAAACAAGTCCTTTCTTTTTTTCCACTAAAATATTAGGACTCCTTTCTTTGAAATAGTATCGACAGAAAAATGTCCCTACAGGGTGATTCAATGAAACTATACTTTATCAATAATCACTGCTTTAAATTACCTTCCAATGTCAAGGATGTCAAAATCTAAACTCCAAATATTTTACTTTATCTCTTATCATTAAAATAAACAATAAATTTGGGTCTTGAGAAATGTTATTCAATTAATCTTTTCATCTGCTCTAGTTCTTGAGACATACCTGCATCTTCTCTCTAGCTGTGTTGAGATCAAGGATGATATGATTTCCGTGTGACCCTTGACCCTGACACACACATAGATGGCACGCAACTGTCTTACATGTATCACAGAATATGCTGGCTCTCTCACTGGTATGTTCCAAGCAGTAGAGTACATTCTCCTTTACAATCTTCCGTTGCATTGGTTTGCAAACCTTTGATTAACACACAATATAGACAAAAATACATATTTTAATATAAGATACAATGCATACCCCAAAAGATGTCCTGTTTTACAGCACGGTATAAGCTCGAAGATTAGAGATCAGGTGGTCACAGGTTAAGATAAAAGTAAATAAGTAATACATTAGAAACTATATGATAAACTTGATTCTTACCAGAGTATCTTTAGTCACAAAAGTCATTTCATAATACATGTCTCATGGAGCAGGAAAATTGGATACTAGGAACATGCTCAGAAAATGAGATGGAAAAAGACGATGTCTTGGGATGAAAAGCTCAAAATTGAGCTAACTTGCTATAATACTCCTTGATTACCAAATTTTCAATCTCTGTGTTTTGCTTTAAGCTTAAGTGTCATAAATATTATTTTTGTTTTATGTTTAGGTCAGTTGGGTACTATTCAAATTGACTAAAATTCAAGTTTAAAAACAAAATTTTCTCAGTTCCATCGACCTTTATCTTATTAAGTTTAAAAACATTTAATTCTGTTGCTAATTTAGCTAGGAATAAATTTCAAATGGCAAAACCATTAACAAAGGCTGTGCTAAAAGAATCAATGAGACAAAAGGCTGTTTTGTTTTCACATTTTACCATAGTTTCCTATAACACTGAATATATTTACCTCTTCCTCCATGTACTGGAGAACTGTAATTGTAAATCAAATATCTTAAAAAGTAGTGTTGGCTCAAAAGAAGCCGAAATTCCAATGATCTATTCTATGATTACAAGACTAAATGTATGTCTTTAAACTTACTTTTCTTGATAACAGTGGCTATTTAGTGTGATCTAGCAATCTTTTCATCAAACTCACCTTATGTCGACCTAATGATCCTTTTCTAGGATGAAAAGTGTTCAAACAGTTTTGGCAATAAAGAACATCGCATTGTGGACAGAACCATTCTGCTCGCTTGTTCTGATTGTCATCACACATTCCTGGAAATAGTGAAAATAAATAAATACAGAGAATAAAATAAATATTTTTAAATGACAAG
Organism: Berghia stephanieae; assembly: GCF_034508935.2. Lineage (NCBI taxonomy): Eukaryota > Metazoa > Mollusca > Gastropoda > Nudibranchia > Aeolidiidae > Berghia > Berghia stephanieae. The sequence goes on from NC_088366.1 coordinate 22,607,415, forward strand.
TCATGACTATCATTAAAACAAATCTTTCATATTTTCAAATTCATTTCACCACCACCACCATCTTTATATTTATTATTATTATTATTATATTATTATTATTATTATATTATTATTATTATTATTATTATTATTATTATTATTATTATTATATTATTATTATTATTATTATTTATTATTATCATACTTCCATTTCTTTCTTATATAAACATGTTTCCATTTCTTCTTTTAAAAAAAGATTATCTAGCTTTATTTTTAAAGCACATAATAAAAAACCCAGATTTGGGTCCCCCTTGAACCAGCATTATGAAAAAAATACCAAAAGAGCACATAGGAGACTTGATCTAGTTGTGATCCAGCCCTTTTGGAGTCTAAAACGTTATGGACTGTTGGAGGGGAATTTCTTTTTTGAGACATTCTGCCTTAACTCTTACAGATTTTCTTCCTAGAAGGCCTACATAACAATGTGAAATTGAATGTAAGCTTCAATTTACTATACGAAAACAGATAAAATGGACGTTTTGGGTTTCCCCTTTATCAACAAAACAGGATGAATGAAATAAATGAGATAATGTGTTAGTGGACTACCATATTATCTCATTCGTCTGTAGTGTTTCATTCATCCTGTTTTGTTGATAAAGGGAAACCCGCAACATCCATTTTATCTGTTTTCGTATAGTAAATTGAAGCTTACATTCAATTTCACATTGTTATTTATTTCTTCGAGCTTCGAGCAGCAACATTCACAATTCCTAGAAGGTCATAAATTCAGTATCCTTTAATCTAAAGGACTACTCTACTGTTTTATGAAATGATAGCATGACTCATAATTATCAAACAATTTTGCAACCCTTAAAAATAACTAAATAAATGAGTAAATGAATTCATTAATAAATTAATTCCCAGATTAATTAAGTGATTAATCAATAATGGAATAAATAAATAAATAAATAAATGAATAAATGAAGATATTAAAAAAGCAATCAACAAATAAATTAATTCTTTGATAAGTAAATGATTAAGCCATATTTGAATGAAATCTTACCACAAGTACTGTCAACAATAGTCTCATCAAACACATCGTCACTATCATCGTTGGTATTTTCCCTAGACTTTGATTCAAGGGAAGCAAATGACTGATCAAATAAACCTTCAGACCGACTGAGGCTTGTACTTTTGAATTCCTGGAATCGGATAACAATGTTTTCTAGCGCCAGATTCTTGGGTAGTTTGTCAAACAAATCCGATGTGATTGGATGCGTCTCACGGCATGTTGGACATTCAAACTCTGTTGCGATTGAATATCAGTGATTTATCATTTACAGTGTAAAACAGTACAGCCCAATAATATCAAATCAATCACAAGCAAATCACACAAACCCTACACCTTTATTATGAAAATTCAGTAATCAAAAACTTTATGATGCAAAACTACTATCCAGTTTAACACAAATCTTAACTTTTAAATGCTTCAGAACAGGGATGGTATGACCCCAACTTGAAAACAAAGCCACTGATAGGTTAAATGAAGATATTTTTCTATAAAAATTATATAAATCATCTCCGAAAGAGAAAATTAAATTTGGCCATTAATATTTAGTTGCTTTCTAAATAAGTGCAATTATAAGATCGTCAAAAACATCACCAACATGAAACACAAATTCAAACTTTTAGGTGCACCATCAGAGGAAAAAAAACCCATTAAAATTTATACAATCTCGTGAATCTTTTTCTCTTTAATCCCCCAGAGGCATAGGCCACATAAAAAAAAGCCTGAGTCTACCCTGATTTTTGCAGCATTAAGAGATAAAATCAATTTCTTTTTTTCCCTTTGGATAGATTGCTACTCTATCAAAGTAAAGTGCCAGATACGATAGACCTAGCTTCTAAATCACTATTGAGTACAAACAGAATCATAAAAAATCCTTGACTAAACGGGATGAAAACCGATCCCTTTGCTTGCCAGGTGATTGCTCCATTACCTGAGCTATCAGTAATCCACATATAAAAATCCCCCAAAAAACGAGCTTTTATATAGTTGAATATCCACTAAGCGTGCTCAAAGTGCTTTACAAGGGGTCCCTGGTCAACAGCAACACTTAAGACTTACGACAGGACATGATGCCTATTACAATTTTTTTTTTCGGACAGAGACAACGCTGTTAACAGCCAGGTACTCGTTTTACACCTGAGTACGATGAGAGACTGTGAATAAAGAGCCTTTTCCAAGGACTCAACTATGCGTCGAGCTAGGCTCGAACCCAGGACCTTCCAATCCGAAAGCGAGTGTCACACCACTAGACCACATAGCTGCACATATAGGCGTACTTATTCCATTAATACATTGACACCAACTTCATTCATCTCTATCAAGCTTACAAGTAAGGCCAGGGCTTATCTGAAGTACACATTTCAAACAACTACTTCCATCTCCCAGATTTGACATACCTGACTTTCCCAACTTTTCCCTCATCATCTTAATGTCATTGAGACACGTCTTACAAATGCTGTGAGAGCACGTCATCATTAGGGGGTCGGCATACAACTCTAAACACACAGGGCAAGTCAGGTCCTCTTCCATTTTCTCATAACATGCATTAGCTGAAAGTAAATCAAAAAGTGATCCTAGAGAGCTGGACTTTATCCCGATTTCTGTAACTTTACGTATAAAGTAACATTTGCTTACAACAGTTTGGATAGGTTGTTAGTCTGGTGCAAAGTCCTTTCTCTGTGTTGTGTTCAGGTCAGACTACCCAATAATCATCATCATTGCCTCTTTTTCACCCTGGGTCAGGGTATAGGCCACAGACAAACAGTTCCCATCCTCCTCTATCCTGAGCTAACTTTTTTATCAAGTTCCATTTATCTTTTCTCTGTATATCAGCTTCTTTATTGTCTGTTGTCCTTCATAAATTCTGTCATTGCAGAAACTCTTCGGTTGCCCAAGTTAAAAAAAGGATTTGATTTGTCTGTCTGTGTTTCTGTAACAATGAGTTTATACAAAATGGGTGTTAACCCTTCGACAACCCCAACCTGGAGGACAGGATGACTCGAAAGGGGGAAGTCACACACCATTAGTCGTCTTTTACAACCCACTGGTTTGGCGTTGGGCTATTCTTGCACCCTCTCAGTTGAGGGACCCCAGACACCAAACGGGGTTACCCACTAATGGCAGGGTGGAAATGCCTTTACTTCACCTGTTTATAAGGTAAGAGGACTAATGAAGTGAGCTTACGTGCCCAAATATAAAAAAACAATACATGTGAACCCTTGGAGTCTTGCACTGTTTAATGCATTTTAAAAGATGTGTCTCTCTCTAACAACCAGTTGTCTTCCAATTTACTCTCTCTCTCTCTCTCTCTCTCTCTCTCTCTCTCTCTCTCTCTCCTCTTCTCTCACTCTCTCCTCCGTCTTCTCTCTCCTCTCTTCTCTTCTTTCTCTCTCCTCTCTCTCTCTCTCAATCTCCCCCCCCCCCTCTAAATAATTTTTATGTTTAATTCTACTATTGTATATTATATATATATATATAATAATATATATATATAATATATATATAATATAAATATATATATATATATATATATAATATATATATATATATAAGTATAGTGATGTAGCTTCAGACTTCATAAAATAAGTATGTATGAGTTTAGTTTCTTGTTGTAGTGATAATATGTTATTTTTCACAGAACTTCACATTAAAAGCTTTGTCTCACACTTTCCTTTTTTATATTGAGGTTTGATGGGAAAAAAAAAAAAATATCATAACGAATTACAGATCTTTTCAATTTTTGGCCATTTTCCCCATTGCATAAATTTCTTGAATAATACTAATTAAAATCTTACCATGAGGAGGTGATGTTAAAGAGGAATCCATCATTCTACTAGCAGAATCTGGCGATATAATGAAAAAAATTACATGACATCACTCATGTACATACAGAAAACAAATTTTAGTATCAACAAAATTCAAAGAGACTACACCTGACAGCGCACTCCATACATTGCAGAGACCTAACAGTTATAACAGAACAATCTATTTAGACTTTCATCTACTAAAATTATATTTGAGATTTAAGACTTTACTTCCTATCCAAATGATGAACATGAGTAAATATTTATTTTGGTGAGAGTAAAGAGAAACATAGATAAATCTGAAAAGAAAACAAGAGATTTGGGACACCAGTACTACCGCAAACTCGGGGACCCAAATAATTTTGGGGTTTTGGGAGGGGGGGAACTTTTTAAAAAATAATTTTAGGGGTTTGGGAGGGGGAAACTTTTTTTTTTTTTCAAGTCTCTCCCCTCCCAAACTAAACCCCCTACATATTGTATTGCCGGGTGCCACCGATTTCCACACCGTCCATCTGTAAGTCTGTACCAATCAAAAATAAGATTTTTAAAATGTATGATTACATCCAGTTGTCTTTAATTTGTCTTTATTTAAATTGGATTGGGCGAGTTTTCATTGACGTGACTTGAGTCTTGAGGTCGACATCTCAACCCTGGAGACAGGGCCAGGGCCCAAGTCCAAGTCCATCCAAATAATTATAAGGAAGTGGTTATTCAGTATCAGATACTGAATAGTGCTTTTCCACTATTCAGTATCCACAAGGAACTCTTTTTTATAGAGAGAGTGAAAAGTGCGACAATCTCGGTTGAATGTAAATAAACTGCTGACCTCCTTCCAGATTGAACATGTGCAGTAACTGACAGCCCGATTCAAAGTTGTAAAAATATTTTGATCGTAATTTTTAAATTTCTGCTATTGTGCAATTAACACATCTAGTTCAAAATATCAAAGTAAGAGTGGCATTCAAATACATTTTAAATGTCTAAATAGACATGATTAAATGTCACCAAATGTTAAGTGACACCATGTCTTGGTGGATATAAGCTGTTTGACTCTGAGCTTAAGGTTCGAGAGTTCAAATCCCGGCTGGGATAACTTTTTTTTCCCCAATATTTTAAAAATTCCTTCTGTCTATTGATATTTTTTAAACTTTTGTTTTAATAATTTTATTTGCTTGTAATATGCTTTAATGTTGATATTATACTATTATTATTATTATTATTATTATTATTATTATTATTATTATTATTATTATTATTATTATTATTATTATTATTATTATTATAATAATTATTATTATTATTATTATCATTATTATTATTGTTGTAATCGTCATCATCATCATTATTATTATGTTTATTATTTTTTTTAATCAAGTAGTTGGAGTAATTTAATCAGTTATCGATTTATTACGAATATCTTTTATGTGTTATAATCTCATTGTTTTTCATTGATGTGCTCTTCTCTTGTTTATTACTTTTTAAAATCTTGAATTTTCTGTTTGTCTCATTTGTTGTTGTTGTTGTTGTTGTTGTTGTTGTTGTTTGTTTGTTTGTTTGTTTGTTTGGTCATCTAAGACAAACCCGATTCATTATAAATATGTGGCCAGACTTTCTGCCATTTTTAATTGAGCGATGTACTTCCGTGAATTAATTGCCGTATTATATTAAAATTTACGCGATAATAATAATAATAATAATAATAATAATAATAATAATAATAATAATAATAATAATAATAATGATAATAATAATAATGATAATAATAATAATAATAATAATAATAATAATAATAATAATAATAATAATAATAATAAAAATAATAATAATAATAATAATAATAAATGATAATAATTTAAATAGATATTGAATATTAGACTACAATTGACATCTATTTACTGAATACACGTGGTATTTTTAGAGGTGTTTCTTTTTTTACGAAACACGCCAGGAAGTAGGCAACAGTGGGGAGTGAACCTGGGACTGGGTTTCGTAAAAAAAAAGCAATTACTTTTTTTTATGAAACCCGGCAATATCCGACAAAGTTATGGAAAGAAAGTAGGCAACAGTGGGGGGTGAACCCGAGACTCAGGGAAGTGTACACTATTGGGGAGTAAACCTAAGTCTATGGATTTTCGACAGCTTTTGGCGGGTTTCGTAAAAATGTAATTGCTTCATTCTCGTCTGGTACCCACCTCCCATAGTCCGGCTTCATTTCCCACTGGTATCCATCTTCCATAGTCCCAGGTTCATTCCCACTGTTAACCTCTTCTCACAGTCCCAGGTTCACTCCCAACCGGTGTGCACTTCCCTGAGTCCCGGTTCATTGCCCAATGGTGCCCACTTCCCATAACTTTTGACAATATCGGTAGGTTTTGAAATAAAAGTACATTCTGAGCTCCCTGTCCACTGGTATGAACCTCTCGCAGTCCCAGGTTCAATCCTCATCGGTGTCCGAATCCCAGATTCACTCCCCACTGCTGCTTGCTTCCCATAACTTTGTCGGGTTTTGGCGGCTTCCGATAAAAAGTAATTCCCCCTTTCCCTTGGTTTTGCTTTTTTACAAAATCCAGAGTCCCAGGTTCACTCCCCACAAGTGTACACTTCCCTGAATCACAGGATCACCCCCCACTGTTGCCTACTTCAATAACTTTGTCGGATATTGCCAGGTTTGTCGGGTTTCGAAAAAAAGTAATTGCTTTTATATGAAACTCGCTGAAACCCGCCGAAAACCAGAGTCTCAGGTTCACTCCCCATTGGTGTACACTTCCCTTAGTCTCACGTTCACTCCCCATTATTTGCCTACTTTCCATAACTTTGCCCCATTTTGTTGGGATTTGGCGCATTTCGTAAACAAAAAGTAATTGCTTTTTTTTTCCTCCAAAACTCACCGAAATCCAGTCCCAGGTTCACTCCCCACTAGTGTACACTTCCTCGAATCTCAGGTTCACTCCCCACTGTTGCCTACTACCCATAACTTTATCGGATATTGCCAGGTTTCGTCGGGTTTCATAAAAATGTAATTGCTTTTATATGAAATTATCTGAAGCCCGCCGAAAACCATAGTCTCAGGTTCACTCCCCACTGGTGTACACTTCACTGTCTCAGGTTCAGTCCCACGCTTTGCCTACTTTCCACAAGTTTGCCGCATATTGTCGGGTTTCGTAAAAAAGTAACACCCCCCCCCCCCATTTTGTTACTGCTGTTTTACAAAACCCAGAGTCCCAGGTTCACTCCCCACTGGTGTACACTTCCCTGGTTCTCAGGTTCATCCCTTCCTCCTCCCCCCCCCCCCCCCCGCCTCCCTTACACACTCACACACACACACACACACACACACGCTGATGCCTAACTCCCATAACTTTGTCGGATATTGCCAGGTGTCGTCGGGTTTCGTAAAAAAGTAAAATTGCTTTTTATTACGAAACCCGCCGACACCCAGTCCCAGGTTCACTCCCCACAGGTGTACACTCCTCTGAGTCCCAGATTCACTCCCACAGCTGCCCTCTTTGTCTGGTTTCGGAAAAAAACAACACCGTATTATAGTGCAAAACCACTATTCAGTGTCAGATACTGAATAGTACAAAACCACTATTCAGTATCAGATACTGAATAGTACAAAACCGCTATTCAGTATCTGATACTGAATAGTGCAAAACCACTATTCAGTATCAGATACTGAATAGTGCTAGCCTAATTATAATTTGAGACATGTACCAAAATGCATGTTTCAAACTTCTCTTATATTATTCTGAATAGATGTGTTTATGGAGGTCTTCTTTCAAAATATCAAGACTCGCAATGAAAGTGAAAGAGTTCTGACCCCGACATAGTCATAGGTTAGTGAACCAGGATTGCTAATCAGCAGGCTACTCACTCAAACTCAAACTCAATAGGTATCATTCATGATTGTTAAAGTACTGAAGTAAATCAAGGGAGGCCTTCCTAAAGCCCCCTAAACCAATGTTATTTTCAGATTAGTTATTATAGCTTTCCCACTGCCAACATCAATCATCAATTGCATATGATTGATGAGAAAATGACAATTGAAGTTTGAAGGCGAGTGCAGGGGTGTCAGGTCACAACGCAGTGACAGATTGTGTTCCTCTAATCGTCGTAACTATTGGGAGAGAACATGAGAAGGAAATCAGTAACTCAGTGCACCTCAATCTCTTGTTATGTCATCCATGGAATATCACAACTTCCACTTCGCCATTGGTATTTTGATATTGATTGAAGATCGATAAAGTGTGGTCAAAATTGATTTGTTGACTCAAACTAACTAAAAAGTAGAGGGAGCACTCAAAACAATGTTGACCTTTCTACAATTTCCGGGTCATAAAAAAATCATCTTAAGGGAGAGAATCGTGCTAATTGTTTTCATAATTAATTATATCTACAGTTATGTTTCTTTGATCAATCCAGACGCTAACAATTTGGGATGGTGGTCTTCTGAGGATATATATCTATATCTATTTGTCCTGGCACTATGTTGTTTTTTGGGTTTGTTTTCTTTATGTATTTGTGTTGTTGTTTTGTTTTTTTGTTGTTGTTGTTTTGTTTTGTTTTTTAATTATTTTTTTTTTTTTTTTTGGGGGGGGGGGGGGAGGGGGTCGCATGGGAGCACTGCGCCCTCGATTGGGGCAAGAAGCAGGCTTGGTATGTCATAAAGTTGACAACAGACTCAGTGAATTTATGTACATTGATTATTGTCTGGGAACGCTGAATCAATAGCACACAAAGAAAGAGGCCCGGTTATGGTAGCAATTCAGCGCCCCGATGCGGAACACGAGATTTAAAAAATTATAGCTTCCAAGATATTGAAAGAGGATACTAATGTTAGATGGAGCCATTTTGACCTGGAGCGCGAATTGGAAGATCAAGGCTCTTTATGGTGGGTCCAGCGGCGTAGCCTGGTCATTTAGGAGCATGGGGCTGGATTTGAGATGGGTTGTCGCATATATATATATATATATATATATATATATATATATATATATATATATATATATATATATTTAATATATATATATATATATATATATATATATATATATGGAGAGAGAGAGAGAGAGAGAGAGAGAGAGAGAGAGAGAGAGAGAGAGAGAGAGAGAGAGAGAGAGAGAGAGAGAGAGAGAATTTGATGCACTCAATTATTTTACCAAAATTTGTATGTTCTTTGTAACTTGTTCATCATGCCTGGCTAAAGATAAGCGATAGCCACTGTCAATCTGTGCACCTATGTGAACAGTACCAACGGTTTTCAATCTAGTGGTGATATTTAAATGTAAGTTAGACTTCTGATGGTTCAATGCTCTCTGTGTTAAATTTTTCAAACAGGTAAATCCACTTCTTGTCCAAGACAATTCTGTATTGCTGTTATCGCCAAACAAAATACAATTAAAAGAAAATAAACTCTTATTTTCTATTCTCACCGATAGCCAAGGAAAACGACTATACCAATCTTTATCAAATTAAATGACCGATTCTGTTTCCCGTCTTTAAAAAGTTTATTCTCCCTATTCAAATAACTGGTATTGATAGTCAACTGCTAATCAACGTGATTCATCACACTTAATAGCAATTAATTAAAATTTTAAAAACAAATTAACACATCAGATTAACACACTCAAGTTAAAAGGGGCAATGGGGAATTCAATATCACATGCCTGACACGCCTCGAAGAGGGATGGGTAACAGGTACAACACGATTGCCATTAATGGAACAATTATGTCATTGTGTGTGGCTGCGAGTAAGAAAGCCACAATGACTCAGTTCAACGTCAAGATGCCTCTTGATGCCCACAGTCATAGCACACGGCAAACGTGAAATGCATCGCCTGGTTGTACCGTAGGAATATGGCTGGAAGCCTTCTCCACCTTTAAAGCCACACGCTGTACTGATTGGTCAGGGGCACGAGTATGACTCGAGCTGTAGTAAATTCACAGCGGTGTGATTGGTTCACGTTTTGAGGCTCTGTAAGGGTTTTTTAACACCAGGTCAACAATGAATTTCATTGTTTGTGAAACAGAAAAATTAAAAGTGTGACTTTTTATTGTTAAATTCTTACATACTTTCAAGACAATGACGACCTGTGGCTTAGCCTTAATAGCCTTTAAGGCCCTACGCCACTGGGTGGGTCTTGGGCTTTCATCGGAATAAATGGATACTGGCGGTGTCTCCCACTTGCCCTCATTGTGGGAAAGGTCGGGAATACCAGACGCGTCCGGTTGAGCATTGCATTTTGGGGCAATAGAAGAAAGGTTCGTGTGTGTAGAAAACCCTTGCAGATTTTACAACTGGGACTGACCACGCAAATCCGGTATTTATGTTGGAATGAATAAGACGAAAAAAAACAACAAAAAGCCAGTTTCAATCACAGTTGTTTTTTTTTAATTTAAAAAAAAGGAGTCCCTGGAAAAGGCTCTTTACTCACATTCACTCACAGTACTCAGGTGTAAATGGGTACCTGGTCGTTAACAGCGTTGTCTCTGTCCGAAAATTGTAATATTGCCTAACAGGCGTCATGTGAATATTTTAGGTTTTTGAAACATATGAAACAATTTCATCACCTTCACTGGAGGCCACCAAACTCTCTGGTCAGTTCATGTTGAATTGAGACATGTATTTTAACTCAGAACCTACGGTTTACAGGTGTATTAACCCAAATTGTTATGGGCTCATTGTTGTAATGGAAATACTTTCAAACCAACGTAGAACACGATCCGTTACAACGATGATAAAATCAAGTCCATATTTGCGCTCGACTACCAGGCCGGTTTTAACGCTACTTCTCTTCATCTAATCTAAGTTTCCTATATTGGAATATCGTGAATGTTCAAATTCATTACGGATAGGAAGGTCCTGGGTCCAGCCTCGCTCGGCGCATTGTTGAGTCCTTGGAAAAGTATCTTTACTCACGTTCTCTCATTGTACTCATGTGTAAAATGAGTACCGGGCATTAACAACGTTGTCTCTGTCAGAAAGAATTGTAATATTATCGCCTAATCGGCGTCAAGTCTCGTTCTTCTTGTTACGTGTTGCTGTTGGTCGGGGACCCTTTGTAAAGCGCTCTCAGCACATTTAATGGATGTTGCGCAATTCAAAAGCTCAAGTATTTTTTTTTCCTTAACGATTAAATATCGCTTTGCTGCGGTAGGTCATTAATGTTACATAAAGTTAAAACATTAATTCAGAAATTTGATTGAACCACATTAGAAGACGGTCGCTTGTTTGTGTAGGAGAATTAGAATTCCTTTTTTTTAAACACACTTTTTCATTCATATGTGTCAAGTCAATTATTTTATGTGTGAAAAGAACTACTTTTGGTCGCCATAAGAATAATAGTAATAGGGACGAAAAGTTGTGACAACAAACCCTCTACTCTTTTGGTTCCTAAAGCATTGGGAGTGTGTGAATGTATTTTTTTTTTTAATTGAGCTTTTATATAGCGTAATATCCACCAAACGTGCTCAAAGAGCTTTACAATGGGTCGCTGACCAACAGCAACACGTAACATGTAGAACGAGACATGACGCCTGTTAGGCAATAATACAATTTTCGGACAGAGACAACGCTGTTAACGGCCAGGTACCCATTTTACACCTGAGTACTGTGAGTGAATGTGAGTAAAGAGCCTTTTCCAGGGACTCAACTATGCGCCGAGCGAGGCTCGAACCCAGGACCTTCCGATCCGAAAGCGAGTGTCATACCACTAGACACATAGCCGCAAATGTAACCAGTCCTGAGTACTAATAATGAATAGGTTAGTAGGTTAGATAAGGTGACATAACTATTTCAGTAGCAGGATGTACATGCAGATTCTTTGGATTACGGGACGTAATAGAGCGATGATGGATGATCTTAATTGACGACCAGCATAATATATTTAGGCTAGAAAATAAGATAACATCACTCAGAAGATGAATCACACAAGGTATGTATCCATTCCTCCGGAAGAGTGGATTTACACTTCAAATGAAATAGGAACCAGTTTTTTGACATCACACTTTTCTTCCCAATAGGATTCAATAGTCGTACCGTCACTTCCTTCCTAATGACGTATGGTAACTTAGTAACACTGGCTCTAAACTATCGGAACAATGGCGGACGCCGTATGAAATATTTCTCCGGCGAGCTTAAAAGCGTATCTAGAGGAAAAAAACCCCATCAATTTGATCATGTTTTGACTTTTACACATTCTGATCACAAGGCACATGAAAAGGGAATGAAAAGTTCTCGCCAGCATGAAGAATAAAAAGTAAAGATTTTCTTTGTTTAGAACCAAGGTGGCCGCCGTTGCCGGGCGCGTGACATCAGACTACTGAATCCAATTTGTGCATCTGTGAGCTGGGGCTCAAGGCATGGCCTTCGTTAACTTATAGATAGTATGCGCTTGGGTAAGAAGCTCACAACATTGTCATCCGGATGTATAACGAACCAACACACAAAACGATGTGTAACCTTAAACGTTTATGGTGGCATCCTTCCGTCTCAAGATGGTTTGCGCTCTGTATGACTTTGGTCTCATCAATCTTGTTGAAGCAGCGACGGGTGTGACTCAGCAGGCTGATCCTTGCATGGTAGTCTCTATCGCAGTTGCTGCACACGTAGTTTATAGTCTGGTTAATACAGTTTAGTGAGAATTACTCATAAACGTGGATGGCAAAAAGCAATAACAAAGACATGAGTGACGTCAACTTCATACTATCTATAGATAACATCATTGCCTATAGATAGTATGCGCTTGGCTAAGAAGCTCATAACAATGCCATCCGGAAGTTTAACGGACAAACACACAAAACTGTGTGTATCCATGAACGTTTATAGTCGGGTTAATACACAGTGAGCATTACTCATAAACGCGGATGGCAAAAAACAATAACAAAGACCTGATTGACGTCATCTTGTTTTGGCGTTATTTTTAGGTTAGTGCACCGCTTACTGAGTTGTCATTTGATCCCATTGGCTGAGGTGTTGAACACAACTCACGAAATTTGCTTTCTTTTGCTGGGCCTTGTATTTTGACGTAATTTTTGGTCACTGTCAGGCTACGAGTTAACGAAGGCTACGCTTAAATTAAGGTGGCCACACAATGGACAGGTAGATAACGACGCCTCTCGGACAATCGTCATAATGTAAACAATGGCAGTGATTGGTAGACACAGCAAACTACACAGGTTTTACTGTCGATGGTATGTATTTAAGTACAATACCCACTTTTCTACCGCTTGATCAATAGAACTAACACAGAAAACTATGTGTAAATTTAAACGGTCGTGGTCTGATCGAGAAAATCGTGTGATAACTAGTCACCCATTTGGCGGTATAAAAACAATAACAAGGATCAGAGAGAAGTCGATTCCAATCACGTTACTGTTTATAAACAAATAACTATGTTTGTCCGAGCACGTGTGAGGTGTGTGTCACAAATTCCATGTTTTGATTGGTCAAAAATCAACTGGTTAATTCAGCGGATAGGATGCGAACCTCCAGTTACAAACGAGGACTATGCTGACGCACCATGTTGCTCCTCTTTCTGCTTTAATTATTTTTAGCTATATATTTTTCGGATAAGCTACCTTTAGTAACACCACGTGGCCACAGCGTACTAAAAAATGTATTTTAAAAAGCGGAAGGCGCCTTACCTTGACATGAAGACTATAAAATCAATTCATATTATTCCCACACGGTAAACAAAAAAACAACAACAAAAACAAACAAACAAACAAACCAAAAAAAAAAACAAACCCCCTCAAAAAAACAACAAAAACCAAAAAAAAAAAAAAAAAAACAATAACAAACGAGCAACTGTATCTGTCATGTCATGATATTATAAAGATGTTGATTTTGGGACCAAGCTACTAGAAACTGTGCATTGTAAAAAGCAATGAATGAAAATGAATAGACTATAAAAGCTCGACATGAACAAAATGTTGTTTTTGTTATTGAGCCCGAAACTTTCCGTGTTTGATATTTAATTCATTTTTTTCTCTATCGAAGTTGTAAAATTATTCATTTTTGTGTGATTTGTTAGAAGTCTGCTGGTATGATGTTACTTTATCTGGGGTATGATCTACAAACTCACAAAACGATGAGATCTGAAATGGAGACTAAAAGGTCTAGATACATCGACTTTATAAACACCTTTAACTATTTTTGTCATGCAGAAGTGCTGCCGCCTCCCAATTTTTCACTACTTTAATGGGGCATTTCCTGAGTTTACCCATTCTCGATAATTTTAAATTTGCTCAATCACCCTTCCTCTCTCCAGCGCACGTCTTGGAACTAATATTATATTTTAAAATTTACGAGCCGCTTGTTGGGCGCCGTTTTTGTACCAACAGTCTGATTATCGACTGCTATATTTAATTCACCCATGAGTCGAGTAAGATAATGGAGTGTACAATGTTACAATGTCTTCAACACACAAGTTTTGCATTGTCACGTGTTCAGTCATTGATCACACTAAATGTTGCTGGACAACAGCAGGTTACTACTTCGACCATGTTAGCCACAATGTTGATTTGAATCATGCATATTTTTGTTGATTTTAACTTCAGGGCTTTAACTCTAGACTGAATAATAATCGTCTAGGTCTTAAAATTCAACTTAGCTCTATTTCTGATAACGATTAGATAGAATCATCAGTAATATCGTATTGACTTGTAATATTTATATAATATCTAGTATTGCAACGTACACATGGCAGAATTGCCTTTTCTACATAAAGAAAAGAAAGTTCATTAAGCGAAACCTAAGCGATAACTTTCACAGTCGTTACGATAAGGGCGACTTTCGCTGGCAATGAACTGTCTGAACGTCACAGCCGAGACTCTCTTGACTGCTCGATTTCATGCCATGCAAATGAGGCGAACCAACACAAACGGTATCGTAGAAACCCGTAAACACATTCCAAGATGGCCGCCTGCCCTGTACAGGCATAAACTTGAGCAGGAATAAGTTTACCACAAGTTATGTTTTTGTTTCTCTTGTTTTACTCTTCAGTTTGTGGATAAGTAACTAAAAGTGAATTCTGAGGGTTTGAGAAATTTACAAAATGTCGACAGATCCACAAGCAGGTGGAAAAGAGCGCCAGAAGAGCGCTGAGGCGAAGAATAAATCTCGACTCGCGGCCTTGGCGCCTGGAGAGAACATCAAGGAAAAACAGGTAGGAATGATTCCATGTAAAGTGAAAAGTAAATTGAACCAATTTTTAAAAGGTCAATGTCAAAGGAAAGTAGCTGATTTTAAATAAAGCTATAATTTAATGTCTCTTCATCGAGTTGTAGAAAAATTCGAAGCACTTCTTAAAATAAATTTAAAAATAAAAACTTCCAGGCTTCAGGACCTCAGGCACTGCGAATCACGAGAGCGTTATTTAATTTCGCATTTTGTTGACATTAGCTGAAAGACCAGTAAACTCTTCAGTTTAATATTAAATCTGTCAATATGCAGTAATCTTCTTGCAATGCTATTTTATCACCAGTACAATAATTCTTTCAAAAGTTTGAAGTTCAATTCTGCATTCAATTTAGAAAAAAAACGCCAGTTAATTTCTAGATCATTTGAAATAAGATGGTTTTTATTTGAAAGCGAAAGGAGGAAGGCTGGAGAAAGGGGGGAGGACATTTCCAATCGCATTTTGTAAAATAATAAATTAAAGATGCCAGTTAATAAACTACTCTCAAATTAAATTAAATACTTTGTTTTAAAGCTCCTTCAAGTTAATAAGGCCAATAGAATCACTGGACTCATCAGACGGTCCTTTACATTTCTCTATTTGGAGTCCATGAGAATGCTTTTTAATGCTTTAGTTCGGCCTCACCTGGAATTTAGCAACTCACCATGGTCAACCAAATATAAAAAGGACAAGAAGCTGTTAGAAAGTGTACTCCACATAGCAACAAAGATAATACCAGGCATAAAAGATATGAAGAACGACTGAAAATGATTGGAATCCCCAGTATGGCATTAGGCATATCAGAGGCGACATGATAGAAACATATATATTTACGCACGACCTGTACAATGTCCAGAAGGGATTATTTGTGTTTGCTGACAGTAACACCAGAGGCCACTTATATAAATTGAACACAGCCAAATGCAACACATCACTCAGACAACATTTCTTTAGCCAGCGAGTAATTGATCGATGGAACAATCTTCCAATCTCCGTTGCGGAAGCTCCAGACCTAAACGTCTTCAAGAGGCAATTTGACAGCCTCTGTCTAAACCACAGATTCAGCTTAGTTGAGCTCCCCCCCCCCCCCCCCCCCCCCCCATGAAAGTGAGATAACTGCTAAGAATTATCCATACCCTGGATCAGCAAAGGCACTGAAAGCCTAATTCGCTGGACACACTATACTATACTTACCTATTCTGGAGCTGATAGAATCTAGACCTAGATTATGAAATTTCATTATAAAAATAAAACAAAAACAAACAAAAGAATCTCAGTACATTCCGATCAAAGTGCTTTATAAGATTTTATGCAGAATGAGTTGACTCGATTGTTGTTTTTTTTTAAAGATACATATTATGCATCTCTTTAGAACAGAATAAGCTGCATTTGCAGCTGTCTGATCATGCCCATTTGAACAATTGATACTTTTATGTATATCTCATTTGTGATTTCTGTTTCTGTATCATTTGGAAGACTTATCATTTCTGTTTTCTGAGTGTTCCGATTGTTTGCATATGTAGATTTTTTCTGATTAAAAATCAATATGGGCCAACAAAACTGACACGAAAGAGAGAGAAGAGAAAAGGTGAAACAAGATGAAAAAATCCGGCAGCAAAACACCACTTAGATCCAACTACAAAATTAACAATCACGCAATGGAAGAAGTGACAGAAAATCCATATTTAGGTATCATAATACAAGAGAACCTAAAATGGCAAGCACACATCAACAAAATTATAAATAAGCAAATTCATTGCTAGGGTTCATTAAAAGGAACATCCGACATTACCATAAAGGCCTGAAAGAAACAGCCGTAAGCCGTAACACTCGTAAGATCAATCTTAGACTAATCCTGTACAGTTTGGGACCCACATCTACAATCTGACATAAAAACAATTGAAGCTGTCCAGCACCATGCTGCAAGATTTATCTTCCATGACTACAGCCACCATAGCAGCATAACAGACATGATCACAGGGCTTAGATGGAAACAGATGGAAAGAACAACGACTAACACTCGTGTTCAAAATTACAAACAAAATGATGGCAATCTCATCAGGATAACTTCACATACAACGAAATTCGCTCATTCAAAGAATGTAAATTACTAAATTATTAAAACATCAATCTGTAAACTCAAACATCTTCAAATATTCAAGTGTGAACACAACAGATTTATACACTTTCAAGCGAAGATTATGAACATTCTTCAGCCTAAACACCAACAATGGCTGTCACATTCAACAACTCTCTCCACCCTCAAGTACAAATACATAGAATTTAGTCCACTTCGAGTAACATTCAGAATCAGACCAGATGCTGGGAGAAATAGATTTATCATTTACCATTAGGAAATAATTTTAGAAATAAAAAAGAATAAAACTTATATATAAACCATAATTTTTTAGAAATGTCTGAGGTAATAAAAAAAAATAGTTTAAATTTAAATTAAAGAAGTTAATTGAAATATTTAAAGTGACCATCACCTACTGTCATCACCTCTGATGGATATGATATTCAGTTATATTTTGTTGGTGTTGATGTTGCTATTGTTGTTGTTCTTTTTCTTTGAAGCGTCCGCTTAAAACCAATTTGTTTTGATTTTAGTAGATGGTATGAGACACAAGATAACATATGGTCTGTATGTGTGTATGTGTATGGGTGTTTGTGTAGGTGTTTAACCCCCTTTTTCTTTTTCTAACATCAGTGTCTATTGGCAGTCCTATAAAAGGAGAAAAAAATTCCCCCAAAATGATGGTTAAAATAATAATAATAATAATAATAATACTAATAATAATAATAATAATAATAATAATAATAATAATAATTATAATAAAAATGATAATGATATTTGTAATGATAATACAGGAATTAATTTAAGGGGGACGAAGTGGTAGAGTGGTTAAGGCATTGCACTGTGACCTGGAAGGTCCCGGGTTCGAACATCGCTTCATGCACTTTCCTTTGGGCAAGATTATTAACCCCCAATTTGCTCACTTGGACAACATGGGTTATTCCTGTTGACACCAGACACCTTGTTTGATGAATTATCTATATTCCTTTGTGAAATGCCAAAGCGGCAATATCTTATGATGTCATTGCAGAAGGGCATCATTTAAGAAAACAAAACAATTTGAAGTTTAAAGCATATTTTGGTAAATTCTTGATTGTCAAACTGTAGTGCAGTTCAAAGTCTCCATGAATCGTGTAAAAATCACCTAAAAATTTCATAACGTATTCCAGGTTTGTGGACCCATTTTCCTGAAATATGAATAAGTTTTATTTATTTGTGTATTAATATTTATTTTTATTTATCTATTGTTTTCATATCATTGTTCAATTACCAATGGAAGAATTGGACAAACACTGAAAAATCAAAATAAGTAGAAAACTTTGCTCATTAATTTCTTTTAAATAAAAACAGAATCAGCTTGTTTTGCATTGCGTATTCTTTGTGTTATTTGTGTTATGTTTTATCATTATTATTGCATGTGGTAACCAGTTTGACTTTACTTTGCCGCATTCTCTACCTCCATCAAAAGGCACAATCTATTCCTGTCCAGTTGATAGTCACTCATAATTTATAACACTGCATTTATAAGGAGTCTCAATTTTCATGGCCAGTTTGCACGTTTTTCAGTTATTTCATTAAATGGGGCAGTTTGTTCTTACAATTATTTGATTTGTACCTAATAAGAATTCTTCCGTTAAAAGTTAAAGTTAAAGAAAAGAAAATTATGTCAAGGATGGTAACTAACTGGTCTTTGTCATTTCAGTAGGTTGGTTGGTCAATATTTTTCATCTTATTTAGTTGCTTGGTTGTACTGGATCTGAATTGAACCATTAGTGTCCCATGTTTAGTTTAGTTGACAGCTGAAGGCATGGATACAGCTTGTGACGACATTAACAGTTCACGAGGACACCTCCTACCACCTCCTACTCTTCATTCCCCATTCATTTCCTTTACCCCACAATACACGAGGTGCGTGTGCTAGTGCCAGTGTTTACACATGAGATAAGCCATACCTGCTGGCTAGTCTGACCATAAGAAAGGTTTTGTTCCAGTTTTAGCCCAGGACTAAATTGTATACATAATGGTGTGTACAAGGAAAGACCCGTGAAGCCCAGACCGTCGTGCTATGTGTTGGAAAGGTGCCAATATAACAATAATGTTATATATTTACGGTCTACTTTATACATAATCTTTTCTAGTTAGCTCTGCTTAAGATTATCTGAGGTCCATCATAGCTATCATTATGATACCTGCTTTAATTTGGTTCAAATGTTAGGTTCAAGATATTTATTTTCCCCCCCCCCCCCCCCAATAAACAACAAAACAAACTAAATACCAAAATAAAAAGAAAAAAACAAAAAACTCAGACAGACAATGGAACAAGAAAACCCCATAAAACATATAAAACATAGAACAAACACACGAATAATGGAAAATAAAACAAAAGCAAAACACACAACCCAAAACCATTGATTCTTTATAATAAAAGAATGATTGTAAATGATATTATATTTTTCTTCCTTGTTTGTTAAAACATGTTATTTGTTTTGAATTATTGTTATTACTATTATTATTATTATTATTATTATTATTATTATTATTATTATTATTATTATTATTAAATTATTATTATTATTATTATTATTATTATTATATTATTATTATTATCATTATTATTAATTTTGTTATTATTATTATTATTATTAATATTATTATTATTATTATTATTATTATTATTATTATTATTATTATTATTATTATTATTATTATTATTATTATTATTATATTATTATATTATTATTATTATTATTATTATTATTATTATTATTATTATTATTTATTATTATTATATTATATTATTACTATTACTATACGTGATGGGCTTTGAAAGGGGCAACATTGGACATGACCTTTTCTTGATTTATCTTATTCTACCAATAAAAGATTTGATTTACATCTTTGCGCATTTACTTTCAATTAAGATGTAGTTTTTGATTGTTCTGTTTTGATTAATGAAAAATCAATAGGCTACCCTTTACCCTATCCCACACCCACCCATAAAAAAAAATAAGACAAAAAAAAAAAGGAACAAATCAAAAAACAAAAACAGGATCTAAATATGATGTAGGTAAATATACACAAATGATTGAGCAATACCATGATTTTACTGTGCCGAATTCATGTCATAGTACTGCATTGACTATTTTTAAAAATCCGCCCTGACACTTTTGCATGAATTGTCAAGAGGGGATCTGAACCTCATAATGGTTTTAGATACCTCCCTTTGTTTTGTTGGTTTGTGGTTCTTTAACCACAACATTGCATATAGCTGGGACACACACACACACACACACACACACATATATATTATATATATATATATATATATATATATATATATATATATATATATATTATATATAATAATATATATATTATATATATATATATATATATATATATATATATATATATAATATATATATATATTATATATATAATATATATATATGACAGTATAATGTAACATATTATGTGACCCGCCTTCATAGTCTGTACTCTGGAAAATGTATCATACTGTCGAAGTTGAAAAATTCTACCTAAAAATGAATATGAAAAGAATGTAGTTTTATAATTTTTATAATTTTGAGCATTTTGAAGTTCAGTTTTTTGTGTTGTTTTTTTTGTTGTAAATTTGGGTCTCTCTCTCTCGCGCACCTCAATTCAATACCAGATTATAATGGTTGGCAACATTTATAGACTAAAGGAAATAATCATTATTTTTTGGTTCAGTCTGGTGTATACATTACTTATTTAGAAAATATAATTTCATTGTTTGACCACAGCAAAAGCTGAAAGAGGAAAGAGAAGCCAAACGAAACCAGCTAGATGACAGGCATTACTATGTGCTGCAAACGGTGGCAGACAGCTTGGGAATGGAAAGATCAGAGGTTGAAGATGCCATTCTTGAGGGAAATCAGGTAAGATAAGTTGTATAGTTGAATAATGGTAGTATAAAATACATGAGGAGTTATAGTTTGATTCCCAAATTTCCTTTTTCCATTTTCCATTTCCTAAATAAGGCAACTTTTTTATGTGTTTTTTAATCTATACCAGTAGTTCTGTCATTACACAGCTTTCCGCGCTTGCGGTGTGATACTCAACAACTGATGTGGAGGTCCAAAGTTTAATTCTTGGATTAGGCTCTTCACAAACATTCTCTCCCCGTACTCATATATGTGAAATGAGTGTTTGGCTTGTAACAGCGCTACTCGTTACTCATATTCTCTCACTATACTCAGGTGGAAAATTATAACTAGGTTGCTAACGCAATGGTGTCAATTTTTTTAAAAAGTTCTGATCGCACTTTACATATCTCGTCATACTTGTAATTTTTTTTACTGTTGGCTTGGCACCCCTTGTAAAGTGCTTTAAGCATTTAGTGGGTATTGCTCTCAACAAAAGCTAACATTATTTTTGTTAGTCATTGGTAACAATTGATTTTATTTAGATTTTTTAATAGTTTGATTAAATAGAGACTAACACTCTTGATTTTTGTAATTTTACAATGTATTATATTTTCGATGAGGAATGCCATTTTTTAATATTTGCCAATAGTCACTCTCCCTCTCTTATGCAGAAAAGATGTATACAATTTTTACATTATTGAATAATTCTGAATCACTCGTGCGGCTATGTAGTCTAGTCGTTTGACACTCGCTTTCGGATCGGTAGGTCCTGGGTTTGAGCCTCGCTCGGTGCATAGTTGAGTACTTGGAGAAGGCTCTTTACTCAACTCACCGTACTCAGGTGTAAAATGAGTACCTAGCTGTTAACAGCGTTGTCTTTGTCCGAAAAAAAATGTAATATCGCCTAACAGGCGACATGTCCCGTCCTAAATGTTAAATTTTGCTGTGGGCCAGGGACCCCTTGTAAAGTGCTTTGAGCACGTTTAGTGGATACTGCGCTATATAAAAGATCAATTTTTAATCACTCTGATAGATTTTAATAATTGTCAGTTGCATGGAATTAAAGACTTGTTTAATGCGCCCATGGGTTCAGGCAGCTCAATTAGTAGAACACTCAACTTGCCAACAAAACAGACCGCTTTCGAATTCAGAAAGTGTCTTGGGTTCTTTCCTTATCTTATCTTATCTTATCTTATCTTATCTTATCTTATCTTACTGAAGGCTTAATAAAGGAATTCTCATATTGCTTGCATTGTATCATTCACAGACAATTATAAACAACTTTGAATGCCAGGGAAAATGTATCAATACGGCAATGTAAAATCGAAAAATATTGTCATAGAATACTGGTAATTGAAAATTGGTCATGATCGAATGAATCATAAATGTACCAAGTTCATAGTACAATGAAATATTAATGACAAAAATAATCATGAAAGCAACAACAATAATAATCATACATAAGTCTCTTGGGTTCTTTCCTTATCCCCCCCCCCCCCCCCCCCCCTCTAAACCTTAACATCTCCACATATATTTCAGATTTGAACTTATCATTATTTTGAATTTCAAATTCCGAAGCAAGCGGGGAAGTGGTCAGTAAAGAACACAGACACTTTCTGGAATTGAAACCTTTATATTTGTTTGCTCTCTGTTTTAACGGATAGTGCTTTACAATTGTTGTTTTATTTATATATTTTGTTAATGAATTATTATTTTCTTCTTCAGATTGAGACCATGGAGAAATTCCTAGGGGTGAATGGCTGTAACCGTCTTCTATTTTATTATCAAGAGCCAGAGGAAAAGGAACCAGGTAATTATATATTCCTCCTATACTCTTTTTGGGTTGTATAGATTAGTGTGTGTGCATTTTTTTCCTTCTGTTTTCTTATCCTGGCAAATCTTGGCAAATTAAAATTTAGGTCCATAGAAAATGGGTAATTGTCTTTAAATGCTCCATTTGAAGAACTCACTGTACTAATACAATTTCGGTCAAGTTATAAAAGAAAATTTTTCATAATTTAAATTTGATATTAAGATATTTGTTAAAACTGTCATATTTATGTTAAGATTTTCATTTTACTTGAACATAAGGAGGAAAATTAGTCTTCGTCATATTTAAGCATAAACAAGAAATTGTTGCCAGTCTCTAGCATCTTGTAATGAGTTATTTAAACTATTTAAACATTTTTTTTCTTTTTCTCCATTAATGGGTTTCTTCCAAAATAAGAGAGGATAAAAAAAAATTAAGCAGATATCACCGCTTGGTTCTTGCTTTATTTACCCTACTTGTCATCTCAAGTTCAAAAATTATACTGCACTTTGTGTGTTTTTTATCAAACATGATCAAATTATATGTGACTTGGTGCGTCACTCTGGTAATATGTCGGAATGAACCAGATAGAAGAAAGTTACGTTTTAAGTAAACATGGTCAGACTTTGGATATTTCAATTTTTTTTAAAGATAAAGAAGCAAAACTCACCCTCCTCAAGCGACACACATTTTAATTACTTTATGGGGTAAGCTTAAAATGAATGTTTGACCTTCAGGATTGTCTCGACATAATACCGTTTTGGGATGACTGGTCACATACATATTCTCTTCAGCCTATGTTTATGCTGATTCATTATTGTCACAATTTTGTCTGTCATGCACCATCTATCAAGAAAATGCATTTTTCCTGTCCACAAATCATTTCATGCTGATTGATCAATTAGGATTTTTTAAAATAGGAAGTGCTATTGTTTTCAAACCCAAAGAAAGGGAGATGTTTTATAATAAGAAAAAAAAAGTGTTATTTAAATTTTACTTAAAAGCAAAGTGACAAAGTAATTCTCAAAACTCCAAATCAAAGCCGTACAATTATTATTTATTTACAACAATTACAATTTTATTGACTGTTGTCATGGAATATTGATTCATTGCAAAACTTAGCAATGCTGAATCCTGCTATGTTTAATGACTAGTCAAACAAAGAAAAAAAAATATTCAATAGACATAACAGCAATGCGAATGGAATGAGTCAGTGAAATTATATTTTGAATGCTATTGAATAAATAATTGATAGGAAATTACTTTTGTTGACATTTATTGATTCTTTTTTTTTTAACGGCAAACAATGAAGAACACGTCTAGCCTGTATTGGAGAGTTAGATTGATCAATAGATAATTTTATAATGAAAAACTCCCTTTAATGTTCAGCAGAGTGCTCGTTCTAAAATAGATCTTATTATTTTAAAGACAGAATATATTCATAACATACAGGACATATGTCATATATGTATGTAGTTGGTAACTACACATGTTATGCTTAAGGTTTTGAATAGTCTCTCTCTCTCTCTCTCTCTCTCTCTCTCTCTCTCTCTCTCTCTCTCTCTCTCTCTCTCTCTCTCTCTTTCTCTCCCTCTGTGTGTGTGTGTCGGTGTGTGTGTGTGTGTATGTGTTCATCTCTCGCACACCCTTTTCAAATCATATGTGACCCACCACCACAATCTGTCGTCAAGCCAGAGTAAAGCATATGACTAAAATTGAGGTTAAAGTTGAGATGGTTAGAAATACAAAAGATTAGTTTTTTAAAAAAAAGATTTATTCCTCATTATTAATATATTTTTATTTAATTTTCTGAAATTGTATACATTCTCCGAAATAAAGACTTTGCATTCCATTTTAAAGATAATCTTGTTCATCCGAGCATAACACCAGTTTAAGGTGGATGGTCACATATTCTTATCACATCATATTATCGTATCACCTTAGTAGATCACACAAAATTACATAGTAGATGACTCTATCATGATCACTTCCACAGCCTCCTCTACCCAAGCTTCTTCTGACTTTGGCGCCATCCCCTTGGGCCACTTCAAAACACCCAAAGGTGCCAGCAGATGTACATACTATAAAACATGCAATATTCTATTTATCAAACTCCCTCCCCCCTATCTTTCACCCCCTCACTTCGTCCCTCTTCCCTCTATCTAATTTCAAGACACATCCTCTCACTTCCATCCCAAAGATTATCACCAAATTAACTTCAGTCTACAAACTGTAACCAATGACATTGACTATAACCAAACTATATATATACGTTAACCCTGTAACGGCGGCGAGAGTGATTTTCCTAGAAATACAATTTCTCCCATTACTGTTCTGTTTTTGATTGCAAACTTAATCAGTGTCACCAATGGTGCAGTCAAAACGGCGATGCTAAAAGAGCATTTGATGAATCTGAGTCATTTTGCTTCAAGACAGCAGTAGCAGAAATGCAACACATATTTCAATGAAGCCCTAGTCGCATTGCTGTATCTGCTCTCTTGGTGAAAACGGTAAAAAAAATATGACATCAAGATACATACAGTGGAATCAAATTTCACATCAAAGGGATTTGGAAGTTAATAAAACGAAAACGAAATCAATCCCCATCCTTCCAAGAGACACTGGCTTTATGACTCTTTAATTGATCACCAATACAACTCTCAAATGATTAGATGTAGGGCTGACTGTCAATTTAAGCGCGTATTTAGACAAATAATTAGCTCCATCGCTCCCCTTTTTTCACGATTTCCCTTTACAGCATGACAAATAATTGTATCTACAATCTGACCTTAATAAATTTCCCTCTTTATGAACATTTTTATTTTTTCCAATTAATTATTGTCCAGCCCATTCTTACATTGCCATATCAATATTATCGCCTTGAACCCACTATTAAGAAATGCCACTTAATTTAGAATCATTCCTTTTCGGTAACCCATCTAATGATATTTATCTCAATGATAAAAGGTCCTCATTGTAGTCTGTTCCCCCTCTTTCTTCCCCCCCCCCCCCCCCCTCCTATCCACGCTGTTTAATTTAATTTAACTCAATTAATTATAGCATCTTGCCCCATTTTCAGATGAAAAGCGTTTGATAGATTAATAAAGAATACGTTTTGCCCTTTTTTAATTTTAAGAATTATGGTCTCGAATGTGTTGATTAAAAATATTATAATGTAAAAAGATTATTTGACATTTTTTACTTGAAGCCAAGATGCCTTTTGTTTTCAGGGAAAGTTTAGAATTTAGATCAAGCAGAGAATATGTCTTGCCATAAGTACTCTAATCAACACACGATAGAATGTTTTCTCTTATAGTGGGGCTCCAATTTAAAATTCACACTTTTTGAATTTTATCCGGGGTTTTGGAGCAGTAACCGTTCGGTCCTATGTGTTTATTATAGGGCAAATAACTGAAAAGATAGATTAAAAATAAATAACGTAATTAATATATATTAAAAATGAATTGAAAGAAAAAGATAGATATGTGTTTATAGTATGGCAAATAACTAAATAGATTAATAAATAAAGCAATGAATTGATATACAAAATAGAATATATAGATAAATTCTAAAAGTAAAATGTTGATATCGATGTTATAATAAACCATACCAGATATATTTGTCTCACAAAGGCACACGTCTACATTTCCATTTTATCTGATTTTTATATTGAAACACAAACACATCTTTGTCATAGTGTTAAGTTGAGAGCAATAAAGATTAACATTTTTCTTTTTTTTAAAGTAATGTAATTTTTTTATTAATATTAATTAATTAATTTTGTTCTATTTAATTATTTATCTATTTATTTATTTTTTTTTGCACAAGGGAATAAATGAGATGCCTACATCATACATATTATAACGTAAACCGAGCGTGCTGAATACGACACAAAGCCACTGTTTAAATATATGTTGTCATACATCGAAAACAAAAAAAATATATATTATATTTTTTTCTCTCATTTTGACAAGAAAATAAGATACTTTTTATATCGATAGATTTAGATAACCATCCAATCTGTCTAAAAGTCTTAAACTTCTTTGTCGTCTTGGGTTTGAAATCGTTTTTTGACATTGAATCATATAAATCTATCGATATTTGATATTGAAAGTTTTCTGACCAAAATATGTTCAAAATCGTTTCGTCAATTCATGGCAGTAGTACGGGTGTTACACACCAATAATATTTATGATTATAATGACGCGCCATGCTCTGATTGCAATGTCGATAATCCCATGTTATAGTGTTAATCCGATGTAGTGGCCACAACGGTAAAAAAAATCAAAAAATCTAACGGATAATCATTAATCTATGAGCTCTCTAGATCAACGTGTAATGAATAACGATCGGGCCAAAAATAAACAATTCTTACAACGATATCAATGAAATAACTCTGCATTAGCCAGATGTGTTTCGCTATAATCTTGTATCCCGATAAAATGCTTTTTTTTTAAAAAAAAAATTCTTCTTATTTTTACATTTTTGCCAGAAAACAATTACTTCATATTAGTATATTAATCAGTTGAAATTATTCCCTACTTGTCAATAAAACCTTAAGCCGAGATTTAAAAAAATGTTTGGTGGGTAATATTAATCGAGCTTTATAATATTGTTTCCTGGTCAAATATATAAATAAATAAATAAATAAATGAGTAAATAAATAAATAAATAAATAAATAAATAAATAAATAAATAAATAAGAACACAAACGAAAATAAATAAATAGTAAAATAATAAATAGGATTTAAAAAAACAAACAAACAACAACAACAAACAAAGCAAAGTAAAATATTCGCGATGAGCCGGCAGTATTGCTGATAAATAAATAAATAAACAAATAAATAAATAACTGTCTGATGTTAACAGTAATTCGCCTTGCTGTTTTAAATGAGCAAATTAAGGGTTAATAATCTTGCCCTAGAAAAAGAAAAACGGACGAACCAGGGACCTTCCGGGTCATAATATGATGCTTTATTAAGCTAAATTGTTATGGTCTCATTGTTGTAATGGAAATGTACTTTCACATCATAGTAAAAAAAAAAAAATAATATGCACATTGACTCAACAATGTTAAAACAAGCCCATAATTGCGTTCAATAATCAGATATTGTATGCCTGTAGATTAAAGCAAATAGGAGCCGCTTTCCGTGTCGTCCATTTTTATCCATCCGATCACCTATCACTGTACAGCTGGCTGTACTCTGGAAAAAAAAACATATTTTAAAATTTGGCCAGAAAACTCGTCCTTCAAATATCGATTGATTTAAATGACCCTCATCTTGGATAAACAAACAAAAAAAACACACACAAAAAAAAAACACACAAAAAACAACAAAAACTCTGAAGCCTGAGACTTCGCTATTTTTTTTTCTCCAGAGTACCGCAGAATAATCGTCGGATCTGTTTCGAATCCAATTCTAGACGGCGCAAAGTTTAATCCTTCGAGAAGGCACTTTAATCACATCCTCAACGCACTCAAAAATGAGTGTAAAATGAGTACCATCCCGGTAATAGCTCGTGTCTGTCGAAGAAAATTGTAACAGAGCCTTACAGGCGTCATGTCGTAGCCTGTGTTCATAGAGTGTTGCTATTGGCCTAACATCTATGGGTCATATTTATCGGATATTGCCCTGTATAAGGGGGTGGGGGGGGGGGGGAGTGGTCGAGTGGTTAAGGCATTGCATTGTGATCCAGAAGGTCCCGGGTTTGAGCCCCGTTTCAGGCACTGTCGTTTTTTTTTCCCTCGAGCAAGATTATTAACTCTCAATTTGCTAGCTTGGACAACATGGGTGAGTCCTGTTGACATCAGACATCCTATTTGATGGATTATCTTTATTCCTTTATGGAATGCCTAGGCGACGGGATCTTATGATGCCGTGGCGGAAGGGTGTAATATAATAAATTGCACTGTATATAAAGCTCATTTTAAAACTGAAAATTCACTAATATTGAACGACAGGAATCTTTAATCCATTTATTGTTTGTCCCGTGTAATGTCATTGTTTTCAGATCGGCCTGGAGACAAATCGAGATCCATTTAATAAAATACAGACACAATCTGCCGTACTCTGGAAAACCCAATATTTAAAGATTTGGCCAGGAACTCGTCCTTCAAATATCGATCGATTTAAATTTAAATGACCCTAATCTTGGCAAAAACTCTAAAACCTGGGGACTTCGCGAAGTCCCAGGTTTGAGAGTTTTTTTTTCCAAGATGAGCGTCATTTAAATCGATCGATATTTGAAGGACGAGTTTTCTGGCCAAATTTTTAAATATGTTTTTATTTTATTTTCCAGAGTACGGCAGAACGCCTCCTCCTTTTTCCACCTCCCCCCGTCCCGCCGCCCCTCCTCCTCTACGTTCCACCCCACGGGCCTTCCAAGGGCTTTTGAAGCGTTCCTATGTTCTTGTGTTGTTTCTTTCTGCTTTCACTACCGTGCTTTTTTATTTGATCTAAGAACCTCTTTAGTCAAATAGGCCTTTGTCCTCTAACCTGAATTTGATCGATTTTTAATCAAAGGTGTGTATGTATGCATGTATATCATTTGCGTGTGTTTGTGTATGAATGTGTGTGCGTGTGTGTATGTTTATGTGTGTTTGTGTGTATATTATTTGCGTGTGTGTTTGTATATGAATGTTTGTGTGTGTCTTTGTGTTGACAATGTGTGTGTATGTGTGTGTAATGTTCCAGTGTTTTTACCAAATAGTTCCCGTGTTTGGGGGATTGATTACTAAAATAAAGTGCTGGAATAGATCAATGATTGAATGACTGAATGAGTGGATGAATGGATGAATGAATGAATTATGGATTGATTGATTGAATGAATGGGTTTATTTGTCGTTATAGCCGAGTCTTGGTTGTCGCCTGTTGCTATGATGTCTTGTCAAGAATGAAATGACAAAGTGATCACTGATATCAAATTATGGCCATTCTGTCGTACATTATTAACAAAACGCCTTTCTTCATTTTGGCCAAAAATAATTTTACTTCATTCATGGAATATGAAAATTACTTGTAATTACTTGTAAAAAAAAAGATTAAACCCTATAGACTTCATGGAAAGAAAAAAAAAAGAATTCTCTGTTATTAAGTTAGAATGTTTTTATTGATTTGGTTTTGTTTTTGGTATTTTTGGTTGTCAAGTTGGGGCCATTGTTTTTTCCAAACTCTGAAAAAAGACATGTATTTTTGGCCAAAAAAGCTTGTCCTGCAAATATCGATCGATTAAAAAGACTCAATATTATCAACCACTCTCAAACCTGTCAATTTGCGCAGTCCCAAATTTTTGAGGGTTTTTTTTTTTTGTTTTTTTTTTGTTGCCAAGATGAGTGTCATTTTAATCGATCGACAGTTAAAGGATGAGTTTTCTAGCCAAAATTTTTTTTTGTGTGTGTGTGTGTGTGTGTATGTGTGTGTGTGTTTTTATTTTTATTTTTTTTGTTGGTATTTTTTTATTATTTGGCGGGGGGGGGGGGGAAGGGGGGGGGAGGGGGCGGGGTTAGAGTGCGATAATATAATCAATCGATATATAAAGTAAAGGTTTTCTGGCCCCCCAAAAATAAAGTGCGTTTTGTATGTGTATGGCAGCATTGTGATAATTTAAGTGGGTTTTGAAGACTAAATGAGCTGGAAATTAGAGTTAACAAAAGTAGTTAAGTTTTTTGTAGTTAACACCATCGTCGAAACTCGAAACGCCCATGCAATAAAATCAATATATATATAAAAAATGGAGAATTATTGCTCAATCATTTTTTTATAAATTATAATATAATATAGGTACATTTGTATTTTATAGTCGGTCTTATTGATCGACTCCCCCCCCCCCCCTCCTCCTCCACACACACACACACACACACACACACACACACACACAACACACACATAATATTATGTCTGATAAATGAAGGCAGCTGTCGGGTTAATTTAACATTGTTTTTTTGTTTTTTTTGACAATATTTAATTTGACGTTTGAGAGTATTTCCACAACTATGATGAGAACATAAAAATATGGGTTATCGGACTTGTAATTAAGTAGGTGCACGTAGCCCGACGTGCACACATTTGACGTCGCCTCTACACTACAGCCACGTCTCTCCAATCCGAACACCTCCGTTCCCCAGCATTTTGTCCGGATTACAGAGACATCCGGATTGTGGAACCAGTCCATATATATAGAAAAAAAATATGTCCCCTGGCAACCTGTCCGGATAATGGAGATATCCGGATTGTGGAGTTCCAACTGATATTATATATTATTATATCAACTTTTTGATGAAAGGAGCTATTCATAAAATATTTCAAGTATAATTATGATCAACTTCTACAATTTTGTTTCGGGCATTCGATGATGAGAGCGAATGCTCGAAACATTATTGTAGAAGTTGATCGTAATTATACTTGAAATATTATATATATATATATATATATATATATATATATATATATATATATATATATATATATATATAATAAAATTTGACATAGAATATTCTCAATTACAACAAGGATAAACAAGTTCATGATTCATTTGTTGCGCTTGACTATCAGACTTGTAAATTTATTAATGCACATAGAACACACCCCGACCCGCGAACTAAATCATGGACTCCGGGCATTTTACAGTAAATGTTTAGATGCATTTGGAAATTGTCAGTCATTCGAGAAAGTGGCAGGTTTAAGAATCTCTAACAAGTCAGGTAGGATACAGCAGGTAACCCTAAGAGATAAATACACATTAATGTACACGAAATTGCGGCGAGCGCGCGTTTCAATTCGAAATTCCATTGTCTCTAACAACAAGCGCGTATACTGTGAAATGTATTCTTGTGCGCGTATACTGTGAAATGCATTCGTGTGCAATAAAAGTGGGTATAAATTTAAGGTTTGCGGTCATAAAATTCTAGTATCTATGTGTTTTGTTCTCGAAAAAATCTTAGAATTTGACGCTTTTGTAAACGGATTTAACTCCTCGAGTTCACCAAATTTTGAAAATCGAACAAATTGTTCGATTTTCCATTCATATGAAGTCGAGAAAATTTTAATCCAAAAAAGAAAATGCGGTGCGTATTGCAATACTTTTTAAATATAGAAATTATGGCTTTGATTGAACCCAACTATCCAACATGTGAGATACGAAGAGGTGTGATATATATTATTTATTTCAGGCCTATCACAATCCTATTAAAAGTTGACGTTGCCGACTGTACTTAAAAGGTTACCGTAATTGGCAATCGTGATAAGAATGATAAGTTCATGGATATCAATTCATTCCGAAACCCAGCCATTCCTCCACAAACAAAAATTGGCTTAAAATTGACATGTTGAAACGGATAAGGGGGGTTCGGTGTCCTGAGATTAAATTATATATAGGATTTGTAAATTGACAAATGGCAGTAATAAATCGGACAGTATGGTGCCTTGTCCTTGTCCTTGCGATAATATTGAAATAAATATGTAAACCATTGATATTGAGTGTCTGATATTTCGTTGGGACGAATCAAGTCAAAATTATTTTAATTACGAAAAAAAAATATGTTTATGAAATCACGTTCACTTTCCTTTAAGTAAGGAGAGCAATCAATAATAATATATCTTAATTCTAAAAAATAATTTAGATTATTTTTGTTTTTGTTTTTTGTTTTGTTTGTTTTTGTTTTCGTAATCAGTGTGATTGCCTTGAGGGTGATTTACGTATATAAAAGTAGTCAAGAATGTCGTTCCAGAAACAAATGGTCTTTAACAATTTTTAAAATCACACAACAAAAACAACAACAACAACAACAACAACAAAGAGGCTCGGGGTCAGATCACAGATTTGGTGGAATTCTTACTTGATGTGTTTAAGTTTCTCTCTCTCTCTCATTTTCCATTTAAAAAGTTTTTAAAAACTAGACATTTACACGCTTAGAAAATTACGCGGCAGTTCAAAATATTTTTTATCAATCCATTTACGCTGAAACTTAAAAAAAAAATCTTATTGCTACAGAAGATTGATTGGGACGGAACCTTTAAAACTCCAATGCTTTAAACTTAAAACGGGTTACCACTCAATCCAAAGTCAAAAGATTTAATCACTAAACCACAGATACGTTGTCTCTGCTGTCTCTGGACTTGTCTGGTTCCATATTATTTCGTCTCTTCTTCGAGTTGATGAGTTAAAAAATCTCTGTCCCGTTGTTACAATTTTTTTTTTTTGACATCAAATCATTTTAGCGCTACCTGAAGCATCATTAGTAGCATCTTGTGGTTACAAATTCTAGTTTCATTGAGGGCAAGAAAGCAACTTCCCACTTGTAAAATGTGTCTACAGCCCAACATAGTTGTCATCTCTGTGTGATAAATAACAATGTGAAATTGAATGTAAGCTTCAATTTAATATACGAAAACAGATAAAATGGACGTTTCGGGTTTCCCCTTTATCAACAAAACAGGATGAATGAAACACTACAGACGAATGAGATAATGTGGTAGTGGCGTTGTACAACGCTACAGCTTCGAGCAGGAACATTTATATCTCTGTGTAATGAGAGCAGGCACTGTCATAGCAGCGCCGAGGCTGTATAGTTCATTTCTAGACCTATATCTCGCATGAATTTGACAACTCATTTTTGCTCGCCCGATTTTATTCCTCATGCGTCTCGCAAAGAAATAGTTTTATTTTAAAAATACGCTCAATTTTGACCCAACATCATCATTGACCAATTATACAAATCCTAGTTATTTTTCACTCAACCTTCATGGTTAGATAGACAAAAAAAAAGAAGAAAAAGGGACAATCAAACAAAAAATGAATACATAAAATAAAAGAAAGCAAAAATAAAACAAGACATCAACCCCCCCCCCCCCACGGAAAATAACAAAATAAATCAACAACAATAACAACCCCGTAAAATGGCATCAGCCTCAATCATCCAATGTGTCAACAGCTAATTTTAACGCGACTGTCCAGACGAAATTCAGTTAATTTTCTTCTTCAAAACACAAACGCATTCATCCTCCTTTCAAATGCTGTTTTTAAAAAAGGATAATTATTTTTGAAACTCTTTTGGGTGTCGCCTATTCCCCCCTTCTAACTACGTACTACCATCCCATTCCTATTCTAATTTCCCTAACAATTTAAACATAGGGCGGTTCATATAGGCAATAATTCACCTTTCAATAATTCTAATCATAAAACAATAGTTCAATTTTAACATTTTACAAGCGAGGTTCGATTTTACTCTAGCTTGACGTCATAATAGGAATCTTTGTTTATGTTGTTTTTTGTTTGATTTTTTTTCAACAAGAGACTAGTAATAGCACCCGATGAACGAATATGCTATATAAATAAATAAAGAAAGAAAGAAAGAAAGAAAGAAAGAAAAAAAGAAATAGATAAATAGAAAAATTAATGAATGAATAAAAGCTTGATTTGCGTTTACTATTATAGTCTGATATTTCTATTGATGTTACTGCACTTTGTATAAAGATGTCTGTTTGAAATTGGTCAGATAGGGAAAGACTACGGTTTGAAAGAAGTATAATTCAGTCTCGCCATTAGTGACTTAAACAGTGGCCCCATACATTTTTGCATGCGTCCTCCCAGCTCCCAGTCACAAGTCAAAATATATCTCGCAATTTTAATTTTAATTCTATCACATCTTGTCAGGAACATCGTTTGGCCATTTGGATTGTTTAAACTATCTGCTACACGAAATGTTTGAAGCTGCTAATGCTATTTATTTATTTTTTAAAGAAAAGTTCATTAAAAAAAAAAAAGATGAATAGGTTATGACAGACTTTTGGTTAAAAGAATAAAAATACTTATTTTACCGAATTTTCATTTAGCAGATGCCATGTTGTGTTGGGTAGATATCTGTTTTGGTATTTTGGACCCTTTTAATGTCATTATGAGCGTGATAGCGAATATTGAGTCGTCAAAGAAACAAAAGTCTCTCTCCTAAATGAAGACATTTATTTTAAATCAAAATATAGAAGTTGAATTTAAAATTAAATTTTAAGCATCAGTATTGATACAACTGGTTACATATGTAATTTCAATAAAGTTTTACTTATTTCTGTTTCCTCTTGTTAACCCTCCAGCTGCCGATTCCATTCGACTGGGCCCTCCGCAGACCAAGGTAGTGAAGACAACCAAGCCTAAACTCTTCATCGCCAATGGGAGTGAGACGCCCCTGCGTGGCGTCTGCCTGGTCTTCACACGTATGCCATCCAGTGAGCCCAGCGTCACTGAGGCTAATATGACAAAGGTAATCCAGCTCTTTCATATTTTTAAAGCCTGATAAATAAAACATAGCATCAACAACAACAAAAAAGAATATATCAATTTAAAAAATCCAACAAATAAGAAAATAAACTCAGATATCAGACTAAGCATCAACTATGGGACAATATTATTTAAATGGAATCGGAAAAAGAAAACACCAAAAAAAAAAAGCAACAGAACAAAAAACAACAACAAAGAACACGATAAATAATAGTAATTAAACTAATCAAAACAACAATGTTAAGTACAGTAGTAAATTAGGAAGAAATATTACACAGACTCTCTCTCTCTCTCTCTCTCTCTCTCTCTCTCTCTCTCTCTCTCTCAAAAATAAATAAACAAATAAATAAAAAATTAAAAGCCTGGATTAGTTTAGAAGGCATCATCACTAATTAAATATTTTTTAAAACATTGATCATATTTAAATCATTTTTATGACGTCGACGGTGATGATGATTATGATGGTGATGATGATAGTGACGATAAGATAATTATCATAATGGATATTTAATGTGATGCATACACATTTATATGCGCAGTCAAGATTTCTAAACTAGATTACAGTAATATTCACTCCTTGCTCAAACATTTCAGGAAATCAACTTCACCATGTTGGATTGTAATGGTCACGGTGCCAATGGGAGGGGTCTTCTTCACGCCGTGGAGAGTGTGCTGTCTGGGGTTTTCATCCCAGCTCTCAAGAAGCTGGACAAAGGCTGGAACCAGCTGTACAGTCAAGAGGGGGATGGTGTTCGAACTGACTTCCTTAACTCCCTTGACTCCTTTGTGTCCGTCCTGGTTGGTAAGTGAAAACGATCGACAGAAATTGACATATTGTCTTTCTAATAATGATAAAACAAGAATGAAAGAAAAATGTGGAGGATTTCTTTTTACAACTTGGATTTCTAAAGGGTAAACTATCATGGCATAGTTAATTTTATTGGACAAGGACTCCAACTAAACCAAACAAAAAAAATTAAAAACTAAAAAAAAAAAAAGAAAAAAAAAAAGAGAAACAGAACAAAAAAAATACAACAGCTTGTGTAATTAGTATTGAAATGACTATCACACCAACGAGGAACGTTTGTCCTATCATAAATCATAGCCACATAATACCTATTACCTTGTTCAAGGTTTACTGTTCAACCCAAAAGGGATCATTTATCTGTAATTGGATTTTAGGAGACGTCTTAAGAGACGTTTGTAGGCGTCTATCGAGGGTGCTTTTGATACTTCAATTTTTTTTTTGCAAACCAATGCAGAAACTGCCAAGACAATTATAAATCAGCATAATAACTGATAATGTAGATGTTTAAAAAAGTATGACTAAGTGTTGTGGTTGACCATTTATTTGAGTCATTTGCAAATGTTTTGTATACGTGTTTGATATCTATCAAAAAATGGAATTTTTAATAGAACATTACAAAGTTGAGAATCAAAATGTTACGACAAATTTGATGTTCAAAAATTTATAATTTAGATCATAATTCAAAATACACATATATCAAAAAATCTCCCTATGGCGATATACAACATTATCTCTGTGATTGTGGAAATTTTAAGACAATTTAATTGAATAGATTCTGAGAAACGTTTGATACAGTATCCCATACCCTTAGAAAAATGGTATTCAGAAAATAGCAAAATAGCTCTCCGTTTTTCACACTTTTATTACTACTTGTACCCTTTTCGACTGTATTATTCGTACCTTTATAGTCTATTTTGAGAAGTTAGACTTCAATAATATTATTTCTAAGATAATAAAATATCGTTTTCCACCAAAATCTCAAAATCAATTTTTTGAAGAATTTTCCTAATAATTAGACCCAAACCACCCCTTAAGGTTAATATTGTGTACAATTTGATCTCACAGGTGCACAAGAGAGCCTGCAGGAAAAAGTAACTCTGAAGCCATGTGAAGGGTACGAGCTACGTAAGGTGAACACCATTGCTGACTACCAGGCTGTGGCCAATAGCACCGAGTCCTTGGAAAAGATTGAAGAATGCATGAAAGTCTGGATCAAACAGATTGAGCAAGTAAGAGATCAGAAATAAATATCACTTTAATATTGTTGTAACCCTTGTTGTACAAAATATACAATTGATCAGAAAATAATATAACAACAAAAGTTACAATCATCATATTTTTTTAATGCCTAGACTTAAACGTTTCGATGAGATAGAGATTTTCGTATTTTATCCATAAGACCTTAAAACTAACTAATTTTTTTGAGCTCACGACTTCTTCGGATTATTTAACTTCAATATTTTATGAAAAAAAAATCTTATCAAATCCATTTAGAGTTGAAGAAAAGTCTAAATAGTTTTTAAAAAAATTAAATTGACATTTTACACCTTATTTGAAGATTTAATTAGATCCAAGTATAACAGACAAAATCCCTTCCCCTAAAATAAATGCAAAGACAAATTGAGAAAAAGCTGTATTAATCATTAGTTGACTAAAGGCAACATGGAAATGAAAGCATGTTAATCTATTTATTATTTTTTGGTCTAGACATAGTGGTGCTTTTATGTACGTGAGTGACTTCAGTAAACCATTTAATTCAGAAAAAAAATAATAACCCCTCCCCAAAAAGGTGTTATGTAATTATCTTATATTTAAATAATGATCGTTTTTTAAATAATCATATTCAACCATGAAGATCGAGGAGATCGACATTACAATAACAACAAAAACAGTAATCACAACAACAATATCAACAACTTTAAAAACAGCAAAGATAACAACAAGAGCAAAAATTCTACTCTGTCCAAGCAACAGATATAAGTAAAAAAAAAAACCAACATCAACTACAACCACAACAACAATGACAACAGTGACAGCAATGATAATAGCAATAATAAGAACAACGACGACAACAACATAAAATTCCAAACTAACAAATTAATTCAAATTCTTTTTTTTTTTTTTCCTTCCCACACCAGGTTTTGGCTGAGAGTGAGCAAATGAGACGCGAGGCAGACGACATTGGCCCCAGGGCAGAACTGGAGCACTGGAAAAAGAGGATGTCCAAATTCAACTACCTGGTGGACCAAATCAAAGGCCATGATGTCAAAGCAGTACTGGGAATACTGCATGCTGCTAAATCCAAGATGATCAAGGTAAATTTGTCTCATAGCATTAATCTTGTAGTATGCGGAATGCAGTAGATAAATGAAATTAATATGTGGATTTTGACCAATCAGAACAGACACAGGATTTTGTGACAAACCCTCAAGCCCACTGGTACAAACAAAGCTGTTTTTTTTTTTTTACAAACAATAAAATCTATCGTGTCAACGTGGTGTCTCGGTGAAGTAGATGAAGAAAATGAAATAAAGATAATCAGAAATAAGAAATTAAACTTTTTTAAAGCTTAATAAACTATACGCCCACTCCCCAATGAAGACAAGCGTGGAATTCAGTTTAAAATGCCAAATAAACTCTACATAATGATGTTGTGGAATGATTGACTGCAATCAGTTGAAATTACCCTGACCAAACAAACAAACAAAAAAAAAACAACAAAATAAATAAATAAATAAATAAATAAATAAATAAATAAAGCAAGGTAGTAAAAGCTCATGGTTTTAGTATTGGTCGTTGTTTGTTTGATTTTTGTATTTAAAAAAAAAAATCCCTTGAAAAAGAATAAAATTGAAGTTCACTGCAGAAACATTTTGCTGTAGTAGTCAGAGGTAGAGAGCTACCATAATATATTATCATTATTTCATCAGGTTTGGCAAGAGCTTGATCGTCGTATCACCGATACAGCCAATGAGGCCAAGGATAACGTTAGGTTTCTGTACACATTGGAGAAGTTGTGTGATCCTCTGTACAATAGCGATCCTGTAAGTATAGGAATGGATGGTCGTCATCCTCTCCCTCTTCTCACCTCCTTTTCTTCCTCCTACTCCTCCTCCTCCTCCCCTCCTCCTCCTCCTCCTTCTCCTCATCATCATCATCATCATCATCATCATCATCAGCAGCAGCAGCAACAGCAGCAGCAGCAGCAGCATCTTTATCATTGTTTAACATTTGTTGGAATTATAATTTTTTTTTCTCAATTTAATTTAAATTCTCACCCATTGAATGTCATACTCCATTGAATAAAGTATAGTTTCAAATAAAATGACTATGGCAATGGAGTTTATTTTGTTTTATAGTTTAGAATGGACAATAACACAATCGCTCTCTACATTTGGGATAGGACACTAGTCTATCATAATGTACATTCTTCCATAATATGATTAATATCTGGTACACTTTTATTGCTCATTAGACAATTGGCTTGCAAAAAAAATATTCGAACATTCTTTTATTTGTCCTGCCATTGCATTTTCCCCTGTGATTATCACATATTTAATTTTATGATTTCCGATAGGTTGGCATGTTGGAGGGTATCCCAGCCCTCATCAATGCTATACGGATGGTCCACAGCATCTCACGATACTACAACACCTCAGAAAGGATGACCTCACTCTTTGTCAAGGTACCTGATTTGCTTAGGAATGATCAATTCTAGGCCCCATATAATGAATTAGAATAAAAGTTAAAATGAATAGATGGATAAAACTTCCTTTAATGATCTACATGGGGGACATTGTCTTAGTGTGTTTTTAGAGAAGTTTGAGAGGACATTATCTTGGTGTGTTTTAAGGAGTTTGAAATACCCCAGCCATCATTTACAGTGCAACGCTGCATAGATGATTTTTCCACCACAGTACACCATTTGTGTGTTGAATCCATATCTCCAGGGTATAAATCAAAGAACATACCTTTATCTTATTTCCCTTATAATATTGTAATCAACTTTATTCTACCTAGACTTTATTCACAATGTAATTTTTACTCTGGCTCGTGGAATAATGTTCATATGGTGAAATAGAGTCATTGTTATTAAATAAAGAAAAAATTCCCACAGAGAGTCTTTAACTCTCTTCTTACCGATCATTTTCAGTATTTTCCCAAAATGACTGGATTACCCAGCATACAAATTGATTTTTAAAACTCAAACAAGTTCTGTACAAAACAACTTTATGTTCTTGTTAATTAAACAAAGATCATTCTTCAAAGTTTGTAATGTACAAAATATCTGAATAAGAAAACTGTATATTGTGTCGTAACAAATGTGACGATTTTGCTCCAGGTGGTAAGGAGAGGGTTACGATGTTAAAGGATTAAAAAAGAAAAGAAGAAAAAAAAGAAATCAAGCCATTCACAACCTTTAAAACAAATTGTCATTGATATTGATACTTTTTTATGTAATTTATGACATTTGCTATGTTTCAATTCCCACTTAGATCACAAATCAGATGATCACTGCCTGCAAGTCTTACATAACGGACAATCGCATCGAGACCGTTTGGTCCCAACCCATGCCTATGGTCAGGAAGAAGCTGGAGGCTTGTATCACTTTGAATGACGAGTATCAGAGACATTTCCATAAGACCAAGGTTAGTTTGAAATACAAAGGAATCTGTATAATGTTTCAGCTGCACTTTCAGGAGGAGAAAAAAAAAGAAGAAAAATGAGAAGAAGAAGAAGAAGAAGAAGAAGAAGAAGAAGAAGAAGAAGAAGAAGAAGTAGGAGGAGGAGATGGATGAAGAGGAGAGGAAGAGAAGGGAGGGAGGAGGAGGAGATGGAGGACATCAAGAATAAGAATTGAATAACTTTAACAACAGCGCCATTACCATCATAAACAACAATACTGTCGTCAATAGCAAATACATCATTATCATCAATTACAACAGCAAGAACTGAAACATAAGGTGGAATAGTGTTTACTGCAATATAAGAACATCAATATATATGATATAATAACTTAAGCTATGGCAGAAGCTCCTGCAGAAATTGATAATAATGAGCAAAGAAAAACATTTAAATTACAACTGTTATATTTTTTTAAGACCATGATATTTGATACGTCCAAAATGTTTCTAAATCAGATCTAATAATTTGTTTACCTTTAAACTTCTCTAATGTTTTTTTTTTTTAGAAGTTACATAGAACTAAATTTTTATTTTTCATGCCTATAAATTTTTCACAGGCAAAGCTTGAAAACAGTCCTCAAGAGCGTCCGTTTGATTTTTCTGAGATGTACATTTTTGGCAAATTTGACACGTTCACACGTAGACTCAAGAAGATTCTAGACATGTTCGACACTATTGATATGTACTCACATCTGGCAGAGAGCAAAATTGAAGGTGAGATAACTCTAGAGATAAAATTTTATTACCTGATTAAACTTCTCCTCTACTCTTCTGATATAGGCCACGCTGTGCACAAGGAGTATTTTTGAACAATTAACAAAGATATCAATGAATTTTTTAATCGATTGAATAAAAAAAAAAGCACAATCTATGGATTTGCAACATCATCAACAACGTTGCCGAAATTTGTGACTACAACATCAATAGCAACAACAACAACAACAATAGCAATGACTCAACAACAGCAAGACGTTTAAAACAAAACAATAACTACAAATGTCGCTATTTATATTTCAATGTAAAAATCAGATCTTGCTAATTACAAAATATCTTCATTTTAAGAAGTAGGATAAACCAGATGGAGAAAAATGAAATTTGTAAAGTGTAAAATAGGAAGATCATATCATTTTGTAATTATTTCGAGTTAAAGAAACTGCATTTATTTTCTTCAATTAAAATTCAGCTTTAATTTTATAACAAAGACTTAAACTTCACTTTTCTGCATCTGGTTTATAGAGATGTATTACTAGATAGAGACAGTCAGTCACAGAAGTGCTCAGTTTATTGAGTTATCTGAATTGTTAAATTACTAAAAACATAGCTCGAAGAGACAAAATACAAAGAAAGAGAAAAGCCATAAATTGTTGATAAGCTTGGACAACAGAAGCCTAGTTCTGTTTTTGTTTTTTTTTTTAAATGAATGACTGTAACGGTTTGTTCTCTTGCTCAGACTTAAAAATCCAAACATTTGTATATGATACAGTTCTAGACAAGAAAAAAAAGAGAAAAGAAATCTTGCTGCAGACAAAAATATAGTAAAACATTGACATCCAGATTGGATTGCAATTGATAAAGCTTGTTTCCTTTTTCAAAAATTAAATAAATGATTTTTGTTCTATGAACCAGGCATGGAACTGATGTCCAACAAGTTCACTGTCATTGTGACCTCCATACGCAAGAAACCCTACGACTTCCTGGACCAGAGGAAGATGGAATTTGACCAGGATTATGACGATTTCAAGAGAATGATTGGGGAACTGCATGTACGTGTTTGGCAGTCCATAGATGGATGTTTTTTGTATATATGTTTATCATCCTCCCCCCCACCACCAAACTCTCTCTCCCTCCCCCCCTCTCTCTCTCTCTCCCTCTCTCTCTCTCTCTCTCTTCTCTCTCTCCTCTCTCTCTCTCTCTCTCTTCTCTCTCTCTCTCTCTCTCTCTCTCTCTCTCTCTCTCTCTCTCTCTCTCTCTCTCTATCTCATCTCATCATCTACTCCTACTCACTCTTCTCTCTCTCACTCCTCTTCTCTCTCTTCATCTCTCTCTCTCTCGCTCATCCTACTCTCTCTCTCCCCTCCCCCCTCTCTCTCTCTCTCCTCTCTCTCTCTCTCTCTCTCTCTCATCTATCTCTCTCTCGTCTCTCTCCTCTCTTCTCTTCTCTCTCTCTCTCTCTCTCTCTCCTCCTCCTCTCTTCTCCTCTCCCCTCCTCTCTCTCTCTCTCTTCTCTCCTCTCTCTCTCTCTCTCTCTCTCTCTCCCTCTCTGTCTTTCTCTCTCTCTTCTCTTTTTTTCCTTTCTCTCCCCTAAGTTT
Source organism: Berghia stephanieae (assembly GCF_034508935.2). Classification (NCBI taxonomy): domain Eukaryota; kingdom Metazoa; phylum Mollusca; class Gastropoda; order Nudibranchia; family Aeolidiidae; genus Berghia; species Berghia stephanieae. The sequence continues at coordinate 22,650,314 of NC_088366.1, forward strand.
ACCAGGGATAAATAACTGCTAACAGAAAGAGATTAGATTATTAAAAGGATTGTCGCTCCTTCCCTAGGATGACCCACGTCTCAATAGGTACCGACATTGTTGCAAAAAGGACTCTGTCATGTAATGTCAAAAGATAGATAGTATAGATAAGATGCTTTTGCATTGTTTTTTTTTTTGTTTTTTCTTTTTAATTGTATGAACGATCTGAACTTTTACTTTGGCAGTATACTTGAGTTTTCAATAGGTTGAATTACTTCTTATTTGTTCGGCTTTTTTCTTTATTAATTTTTCTTTATTGTTTGTACTCCTGTGTTTTTACACTGTTCTCCTGCAAGAGGAGTAGGATTGAAAGACCTCTCTGAAATGTTTTCTTCTTCTTAATTAATAATTAATAATAATTAATAATATAAAATAAATAATAATAATAATAATAATAATAATAATAATAATAATAATATATAATAAAATAATAATAAAAAATAAGGAAAAAAAAATTGCATAAAAAGGAAATTTTTTGTACAGACGTGTTATAATTTACACAATAAGATAAAATACATTGGAAATAGGATGTATATATAAAAAAGGCGCAGCTCCATAACCAGAGCCGCGCTTTATAATAATAGGAATAATTTCAACACTGTAAAATAGTTCAATGCTCCCATCCATTTCATCTAGACTGCCATTTCGTCATTTATGGACCAGCGGTTTGAGAAGATCAACAGCACACAACGTGCCTTGGTGTTACTGAGAAAATTCGAGAAGCTCCAGTTAACTAACTTGGGCATAATGGAGAAATACCAACGTATCCTGCAGCACTACAGGTTGGTCATCTTACTTTGTGTGTAATACGATAATTTTATACTCGTCTGTGCTACTGCTTCTCTCATCCACCCTTAATCAGGAGTGGGGTCATTCTTGTTGGTACTTCTTATATCTTCTGATATACATTTTCCTTTTTTCATTTTCCTTTCCGTTATTATCTGGACTTGATATTATTGAGTTTTGCTCTAGCCCTGGCCCTGTCATTTATTTATTTATTTATTTATTTATTTATTTATTTATTTATTTATTTATTATTTATTATAATAATATTATTTATTATTTATTATTTATTTATTATATTTATTTATTAATTATTTATTCATAATAAATAATGCTAATAATATATATATATATATAGTATTTATATCGAGCATTATCATGAGAAGGCCATGCTCTATGCTCTTATTTATGTTCCAACTTTTGATATCAACCATATGTGACCAAATGCCTCAATACAGTATTATGTTGGAGTGATTTAATTGCTGAAAGTTGCATTTATCGTAAAGATATAAAACTTGGGGTCATTTGTTTCTGCTTTATTGATAACGTAGTTACTTAAAGTTAGAATAAAACTATATAAAATATCACTTTTTTTGACATTATAATTTTGATGTCACTTTTTGACATTTAACTCATCCAGACATAGTATTGTTTTGAAACGAAAGGTCACGTTTGATTTGTGAATAAATTTGGTCTCCATAGTAGAGACATAGAAATAGTTAGTGTATTGTATCTCTGGTCTGATTTTTTGACTATGTTTATATCGTTATTTTATATCCTGTAATTTTTATTTCGTTTTCACAGTCGTGACATTGAGATGGTATCCAGACTTTACCAAAAGCAAAAGAGTGACCCTCCACTAGACAGGGATCAACCTCCGATTGCAGGAAAGATTTCGTGGGCTCGGCAACTCTTCCGAAGAATTCAGGTTAGTGATAAGATATAAAGCAATATGTGAAAAGGGTGAGGTGGAGAGAGGGGAAAAAAAGAGGAGATGGGAGAGAAAGCCGGAGGAGAAAGAAGAGAAGAAGAAGAAGAAGAAGAAAAAGAAGAAGAAGAAGAAGAAGAAGAAGAAGAAGAAGAAGAAGAAGAAGAAGAAGAAGAAGAAGAAGAAGAAGAAGAAGAAGAAGAAGAAGAAGAAGAAGAAGAAGAAGAAGAACAACAAGAAGAAGAAGAAGAAGAACAAGAACAAGAACAAGAAGAAGAAGAACAAGAAGAAGAAGAAGAAGATGAAGAATATAAAGAAGAGTAAAATAACGTTGATGATGATGATGATGATGATGATGATGATGATGATGATGATGATGATGATGATGATGATGGTGATGAGGAGGAGGAGGAGAAAGGGTAGAGGAGAGGAAGGCATCACAAATATGAAATGATGATGTTTAATAACAGCTTAATTTGTAACAATAATTTTATCAACAACAACAATACCAACAAAGACAGGAACATCAATAGATACAAAAGCAAGGACAATAATATTGAGAGCAATTATTGATATGTAAACCGAGACATCAAGAATAGATAGTTCGAAGATGACGTCACTCATGCCTTTGTTATTGTTTTTGCCATCCGCGTTTGTGAGTTGTTCTCACTAAACTGTATTAACCTGACTATAAACATTCATGGTTACACAGAGTTTGTGTGTTGGTCCGTTATACTTCCGGATGGCAATGTTGTGAACTCCTTGGCCAAGCGCATTCTATCTATACCAATATGATTATATAATAAAATAACGTTGGCAGCAGTTGCTTCAGAAGATAATAATGGCAACCAAGAGAAATGATTAAATGTACAACTAAACCTGTTCTACAACAAGCACCTGGTTCATATATATTACTCGTTTGATTATTAAAATCCTTTTCTGTCTCTTTAGGAGCCCATGGAAGTTTTCCAGCGTCAGGGCAGCATCCTGCAGGGGTCAGATGCCAAGAAGATCATCAAGAACTACAACAAGCTAGCAAAAGTCCTTTTGGAGTTTGAAATGCTTTACCATCGTGGATGGCTACGTCAGGTAACTAATATACTTTCACACAATGTTAGAGAACCTATTTTCCATTCTTACGAGAAACATTTATTTTATATTCTGATCGATGAAGATGATCCCCCACATCGAAAAAGTCTCAAACCTGGGACTTTTTATGAAAGAAAAATTATAATAATCTGTATATTAAGAAGCTATGATAATGTGACTGTAAACCAAAGAAGTGTTAAAGGATATTTTGCAGGACATGGAAAAATTCTAACAAGTTTTGAAATTGTTAAAGAATTTACCAGAAAAATGCTCATTCTTAATTTTGATCTTTTTAAGTGCAAACTTTGCCATTTTTCATTAAGAGGCGTTAACAGTGGTGTGACTCTGGCTTCATTGAAATCTAAATCTCATTGCAGTTGCTGCTCTCGTGGTGAAAATGATAAGATGCGATGTAACGTTACAGTAAACCCAACTTGTAACAGATTAAGTATGTTTTTTAATACTTATTCCATTTTTTGAAAACTTCTCTCGCAGATGGAAGCTGCCAAATCTGGTCTCCAAGCATCACTGCTGGTAAAACACCCAGAGACCAAGGAACTGTATGTGAACTTTGACTTCCAAATCTTCACCATGATCAAGGAAACAAACCACATGTCTTTGCTTGGCCTTGAAATTCCACCCATCGCCAAAACAATGAGGGCCAAGGAGATTGAGTACAAGAACAACTTCTCTGCTCTCACCGTAAGTTCACATGTTGTCCCATTTGTGTATTTGTTCTATGGTCTTTGCCACTACCTAATGACGTGAAAGTGTTTTATGTCTAGCTATATATACAGATCAGGGGATAAGGAGAGCTTGAAGATGTGGATCAGAGAGATAATGAATATTTGAATCAGAGAAGGAAAAATAAGAATCTGAAAGATAATAGATACAACAGGGGTTATTTTTTTTGGCAACTAATCTTTAATTTTCAAATTTTGACAGATGATGCTTGAAGAGAACCGTCGAGTACGAGCCAAAATTCCAACTGCCTTTGAAGCTCTTATGGGTCTCCACCTGGCCAAGGTCGATGACTCCCTAGATGCAGGGCTTCACGTTCTCTCTTGGACTTCCACCAAAATTCCTGACTTCATCAGGAGTGTCTACAGGTAAAAACTTTGACTTTTAACCTTTATCATGCCGATACAGAGAGATGGAGGAGAAGGACAAAAGGGGAAGGGGACTAGGAAGATGAGGACAGGTGAGGAGAGGAGGAAATTGAGAAAGTATATAAATAGTTAGAGGGTTTTATTTTCAATCACTGTAAATTTTAAAAATACTATTTTGTCCCCTTCATTTTCTCTGTAGCACCCTGTCTGAGCTTGAACTGCTGGTAGATCGTGCTCATGACGTCACTGAGTTCCGTATCGACGCCATTTTGAGTGAGATGGCTGTGACCACTCTGTGCCAATTGCCTGAAGATGAGCCTTGGACTGTAGATGATTTCTTGGACAACACGCAGGTATGAAAATGATATTTCAAATTGACAATATTAACAACAATATTATTAATTATTATTATTATTATTATTTATTATTATTATTATTATTATTATTATTATTATTATTATTATTATTATTATTATTATTATTATTATTATTATTAAATTATTTATTAATTATATATATGATGATAATAAAAATTGATATTATAAAATGGTGATGATGGTAATGAACATGATGATGATGATTATGATGATGAAGATGATGATAACCTTTTATCCAAGACAGCAGTAAAAGCAATACGGGTTTACATTCCTACTTCCTTTGAAGCTCTTATGGGTGTCCACCTGGCCAAGGTAAATGACTCCCTAAACAGTTATATGTTGTCATGATGGAGTAAGATCTATCTCCATCTGTTAAATGTTAAAATCAATGGTACTTTGTAATATTGTTTTGTTTTTTTTTCTTCATTTCCTTCCATCCAACTCCAGAAACTGTGTGCCAAGGGAGCGAACATCCTGCAGACCAAGAGTCAGACAGTAGAAGAGGCAGCCAATGAACTCATCAATATGCTGTGTGACGTGGAGACAAAAGATGAAAGAGACAAGGACTACGACGAGGAGGAAGAGGATGCTGGTTTTGAGGAGGAGGAAGTCGCTGAAGGTTGGTTTATGTTGTTGGGTTTTTTTTTAATCTTCTGAATTGAGCTCCTTGATACTCTCTTGTGGATTAGGGGGTCACTTTTGCTGTCTCTTCTATCTTCTTATATCTTCTTTCCCTTTTAGATTTCTATCCACACACTTGAAATTCAATTCATTTCAATTCAAAAATGTCTTTTATTGTCGGAAATTGTATGCATATTATTCAGAGTTCATAGGTTTAATATGAAATAAGAAATTAATAAGAATAAATAGATCAATATTAGATCTTTATGATTTTTCTCCGATATTTAAATTATTATACATAGATCTAGAAAATATAGAAATACATCAACACTAGCAAACAAGCTCTCCATAAGATTCACTCATGCACTCTCACGCTTTTTATTCCCTTTTTAAATGTCGGAATGATTCAGACCCCATTAAATGAATTCAGAATTAGAATGAAAAAAAAATCGAAATGAATTTTTTTTTTTTTTTTTTTTTTTTGCAATTTAAGAATCTGTATTTATTCTCCACCATTATGAATAGAAAGCAACAATAAGTTTCATATTTGTGACTGTGAATTCAATTTTCAGTACCTAGTTAATTCTGACATAAAACAGCTTAGAGACTACTAGTCACAAATGGGGTTTGTTTTTTTTTGCATGAAAATATTCCAATTTTCTGTGCAACATAATTTTTTTAAAAATCATTATTTACTCACTCAGAAGAGGATAAAGAACCGGTGAGCTCCAGAGAAGATGGTGGGGAAGATTCTCAAGCAATGTCAAGGACAGGCAGCCGAAAGTCTCGCCCAGTCTCGTCCAAGGCTCATGCTGTGGCCAAAAAGAAGAAGGAGATGCGGGAGAACATTGAGGAATCGGCCATGGAGTTGCTGACTCATTTCAACAACAGGAATTTGGACGCTCTGCTCAAAGCTACACGCAACACCCTTGAAGCTCTACGCAAGAGGATCACCTCTAGCTCCATGGCTCATTATATTGGTATGTAGACATTAAGACTTGAAATGCAATTTTTTTCAATGCAGAGTTTGCTAGCTTTACTGTCTGGCTTTATTTATTTATTTTTTTTTCTTATTCGTTTTTTAATTTCTCTCGAATATTTATCATTTTAAAAACATTTTACTTTTCTTCATATTATTTATCTTTAACTAGTTTACAGTGTTTAGGAAAGTCAAATTTACTTGACTAAGGTATTGCAGCCATTCATTTTATCAACAAGCTGCACTTCACGCTCATAGCCCCACTTGACTCAGATGTGAATTAGTACCTAGCTACGTATAGGCATTGGTAGATAGTTATCCTGAAAAGTATGCATAAACTTGTTCACTTTGACTTGCTAGGGCTAAATGAAGCATACAAATTGCAATGAACTTGGTTGAAATATTATGCAAATATACAAATATTTTTTTAGTTTATTAAAGATAAGACAAATAGTGTGTGTAGAGCTAATTTTATTTCCCATGTAATTATTTTATAATAAGATAAAAGAAAAAACTTTAGTAGTAAATTTAAAATGCACATTTTTCTTAATCTAACAGGAGACTCGTTGTATGGTGACCAAAAGAAAGACAGTCGCCCATTCTTCCGTACCAATGCCACATTGGCTATTCCTCAAATCGTGATGCACCCAGCTCTTGACGAGGTACAACAGGCTTTGAACAAAGCTGTCCAGCACGTCATCAGTGTGTCCAGTGCTGTGGCCCAGTGGAGCAAAGAGAGGAAGAAAGTGGTCAAACCAGGTAATTGTCTCTATTTATCAACACGAAATCGGCACCCTGAGGTACCTCGTGCTGAATGATAAAAAATAAAATAAGAAATGTATTTAGAGAAAAAAATGAGACAACGTGAAAAATTGTGCATAAAATGATGGCTTCATTTAACTCAGTCATCAATGGGAACCTACTACTTTGCTGCCATGCAATTCTAACTTTTTAAATCATTTTTATTGGAAAATATTTATTCCAAATAATCCATGATTCAAAATGACCTAATTTGTCACGTTCTAACAACAGATAATTGTTAGATGCCTAAGATTTAAGAATTGGTGACAAGTTTGAGGTCGTCTCAATCTGTCAATATTACAAAAGTTTTTTTCAAACCCAAAATTTTTAAAATATGAGTTATGTGGTTGATAAGAATGAATAAGTAAACAATTAGCTCATAACGCAGCACCTAATTATCAAACACTGTTTCACAGCTATTGCTAACCAATAATCCATTCACAGATCATTGGAAGGCTTAACGTGTAAACATGCCATTTAACACACCATTTAAACCTGTTACATACTCGCATATTCTTGTCAATTTTATATATTGGACATAGAAAGCATGCAAATATTTCATCATGTCCTTTGGAAAATGAAAGCAAAAGAATGTGATTTCTTGAAGCCGTTTTTTAGTAGTAACCAATCCCTGTTATACCTCATATGTATATTTCGTGATATTTCAATGTAGAAAATGTATTTTTTATATTTCTACATAAGTCTCTCCTGGATGGTAAAACAAACTGTTTCACATTGTGTGAAGCTTTTCACAGTTTTTATTTAAAGTAATATTTTTTTTAGAAATATTGAAACAAGATTCAATTTCATTTCTTATTATAACTTGCCACTGGCCATCAATAATTGGTTTATAGTTTGTTTGTTTGTTTTTGTTTTCTTTTTGTGTTTTTTTTTTCCTTTAAAAAAAATGAAAATTTGAAGAACTGTTGACGAAAACATGTTTTCAAAACCCCTGTTTTAATTTTGCATGGTCAACTCTTTCACACTCCATAGCAACGATCAAATTTGTAGTTTTACTGTTTTCTCTAATCCATCTTGAATGTTCACTCAAGGCTCATGCATCACAAGTCTTTTTTTATTTTTGTTTTGTTTCGTCTTTGAATCACATTATATGTCGATTGTTTTTGTCTGCTTTTTGGTCTTGATTAGATTCTATTACTATTATCATTATTCTGCAATTTCATTTGAAATTTGCGAGTAGTGATACAAATAGATATGTATAGATTTTTTTCCACGGTACCACTTTCTCCTGTAAAGTCTTTGATATAAAAAAAGCAGTGAATATTGTTGCTTCTGTTTATTTCTTTTTTTTTTCCTTTTCCTTTTTCTTTTTAACCCTCTCTTTACCGGCCTTTTCCAGAATTTTCCCTCATACACCCAACACAAAAATATATTTTTCTAACTCAAACAGGAAAACAACAATTACATTCTAAGCATAATATTATTAAGCAAATTGAGCCCTATTTAAAGGTTTTATAGCGATTAAAAAAAAAAATTTGTGATGTAAAATTGAAATAAGAATGAGAAATTATTGGTTTTATCGTAACGGTTGGTAAGGAAAGGGTTAAATGCGAGTTGCACGAATATGAAATGCAGAGATATTATTGATATCCACCTCTACCTCATCCAATTCTGCATTGGGACCAAATAGATAATCATATGACTTCCTCATTTTGAGATGAGAGAGAGAGGGAGAGAGAGAGAGAGAGAGAGAGAGAGAGAGAGAGAGAGAGAGAGAGAGAGAGAGAGAGAGAGAATGAGAATGAAAGCAAATAAAAGTATGAACACAAAGTTAAATGTCGCTAAATGGTCACAAGTCCATCCAAGCATATTTTATTACATTATGGTTTAATCTTGCTTCTTATCATTCTATGTGTGATGTTTTCATAAAAGACAATATTTTGAAATGCATTTTATATTAATGAGAAAAGAGGGGGGGGGGTGTTTAATTAATTTTAAAAATAAATTTTGTGGCTGTTTGCTCTTAGATAAGATGGAACTCAATTTAATAAATAGATAAGATTAGCTCTAGACCCCATATTATTTATTGTTGAAATAAATTTAATATCTGGATTTTGAAGCTTTTCTTATTGACAAATGCTTCATTTCATTACATAATACAATATTTTAGTGTCATCATCATCATTATCATCATCCTCTACCGTGCTTCATTGTTCGTTTCTATTCACAGCCATTCTCTTACACTGTCCATCATCTTTTGTCGCTGCTGGCTAGGTGCTTTTTTCTCTCTTCTAGCATCGAGATGTTGTTCTTCGTTCCTTTTCAATATCCAGAAGCTGGATCCATTCCCTTATTTTTAAGACTTTTCCCTTCACTTTTCCAGATACACTTAGTAGGTTTTGATACTGGGTCTATTTAAATTTTAAAAAATATAAACTTCGTAGTGTAAACCGATCGTCTCAGCCAAAGTTATTAGTACTCTTAATGAACTTTTTAAAAAACTATAATATTTATTTTTGGATATTAAAAGTCTCTTTTGTATTGAAAAAATAGTTCAATAACTTGATACCAACAACTTTTTTCCCCATAGAGGCACAATATTTGGAAAGAACGAATAACGTTGACTGTCAAAATTAGGGGAAAGAATATTGAAAGTTTTGATAATGTCTGCTAGGCTTGTGGGTTTTATTATTTACTTCATCGTTATGGGTTCATTGGCAGACTTGATCTTTCATTATGAGTTGATACGTTGGTCCTAGCTCAAATTTCATGGTATTATAAACGTCCAAAACTTTTCATGTTTACATCTGTATACCACAGATACATGGCCTGTCATTTGTAACATGTTTTTGTCACAATTTTATTCTGGAAATTTGATAGAAATGCTTTTATATAACTCTATCACCAGCCCCATTGGAGCAAGGTTTAACAAATGTAGGAGAGGGTGGGGAGCGTAGAGGAAGTGTTGTCAGTCAGGCTCCATCAGAAACCTCACATCTGGATAGCAAGAAGGAAGGAGCAGAATCTGTGAAGAGTTATGTTGTACAAAACCAGCCAAAGAATTACTTCAAGTCAGTGTCAGAGAATAAAGAAATCGCCAAACTGGCTTCACTGCTGTCGACAAGTATCAACTCCAATAAGAAGGTACAATTAAGCGATGAGTCTTAGAGTTTTACTTGATTTACTATATGATAAAATCAACAACACATTGTGCGATACACACCCGCTTCCCCTCTCTCTCTCTCTCTCTCTCTCTCTCTCTCTCTCTCTCTCTCTCTCTCTCTCTCTCTCTCTCTCTCTCCTCTCTCTCTTCTCTCTCTCTCTCTCTCTCTCTCTCTCCTCTCTCTCTCCCTCTCTCTCTCCCTCTCTCCCTCTCTCCCTCTCTCTCGCTCTCCCTCTCTCCCTCTCTCTCTCTCTCTCTCTATCTCTCTCTCTCTGCCCCCCCCCTCTTCTTTCCCTTTCCAAATCTGAACCAAACCAGCATTGATTGACCGTGTATCTACTGCATCTCTTTGTCTTCCACAGGAGGTGACCACAGCCTTGGACCAATTCTCCAACTATCACAAGATCTGGGAGAGAAATATGGAGGAAGCCATGGAAGAGTTCATGAAGGACGACCCAAAACTGACCGAGTTTGAGGCTGCCGTAAAAAATTACGAGGATTTGGAGGTTGAGATCAATAGTCTTCCAGAGTACTACGATGTTGGACCCATTGCTCTCTATACTGGTAAGGACACAACTTTTTTTTAATCTCTTTTTTTTTTCGTTGGTTTTTATCTTTGTTTTTGTTTTTTGTAGACATTCTGGTTTTACAAAATATTTTGAATCAAATTTCTAGATATAACTTTGTTCACGTCATTTTTAGACATTAAAATGTCTATTTTTTAATCATTTAAAATGTATGAGAAGGTTTTGACGTGTCATCATCATCATCATCATCATCATCATCATCATCATCATCATCATCATCATCATCATCATCATCATCATCATCATCACCACCACCTCATGATCATAATCATCTTCAGTTTGCTTCTTACTAAAATGATGCTAAATACATTTGAAATTTTAAACTCCAACAGAGCATCTCAAGATTGGTTTGACCAATGAAACCAAAGCATGGAGAATGGCTTATGGCAAAGCTTGCAACAACAAATATCGTACCGAAATGGATGAGATCTTCAACTTCATCGAGGACTTGCAGAAGAGACTTACTCGTCCAATCAAAGATCTGGATGACATCAGGTTTGCAATGGCTGGTCTAAAAGATATCAGGGAGAGCGAGATCAGAATTGACATGTGCATTAGTCCCATTGAGGTAAAAATCACTGTTGTTTATACTCTTGTTGTTTAGGTTTTTGTCCATTTGAAATCTGTTGAAAAAATGGTATGCATGGCAAGAATGTTGAATTGTCTTGCTATTCTGTACCGTTGGTTGATACTAAATTGTAAAGGATCAATAAAGAACATCTTATATTATCTTGTATCTTAATTTATTTCTGTTTTCTTTCTGTTTTCTCTATATCTTGAATATACCAGGGCACAAGATCAATTTTGTGTTTAATTTCCGATCATAAATCAGATATTACTTCATTGTGAAACAGAATCGAAGAATATATTGGATTTATTGAGAAACAATTCTCATAATTTTCTTGTAGAAAAGTGGACTTAACTTGTTTTTCTCCATATTCTAAAGATGCAAGCTCTTATTCTATATGTTTTTAATATTTCAAGTTTTTCTTTCCCTTTCAAGGAATCATATGCTATGCTGAATAAGCACGATCTAAAACCAGAGAAAGAGGAAGCAGAAAAATGCGACACCCTGCGCTACTCATGGGAGAAACTTCAGTCTCAATCCATTGAAGTCCAGGATCATCTGCTGAAGATCCAGCCCAACTTCAAGGAAGACCTTATTCAAAATGTCGAGATCTTCAACACAGACTGTGCAGATTTCTACTCCAGTTATGATGATGTAAGCAGATTTTGTTATAGTTTCTATCAAAGTGATTGATTTGATAGAGGTCTGTGTTTATGTGTGCATTTTATGTTATATTAAATGATGCATTCCAAAGTTCATAAGAACAAGTCTGGAGAAATCTTTTAGAATGTGCAGATTTATTTGTAATGTTATTTTCATATTTTTATTTTTTGTTAGTTCAAAAACTTTGCTTATGTGATAGTAGAACAGGTCAAATGTCTGTAAACTATCTCATTAAAATACCTGTAGTAATGTTTTTAAAAAATAGAGGATAAAAGTAAGAAGCTAGCAATGTGAAGTGTTTTGTATATATCATTATTTGATGGCTGTACTTTTGCAGTTTAGATGTGTTGTGTATGTTTGGAAATAATGCATGGCCTAGGGTAGATTAGCACTAAATTATTATATAATTGTCAAGATGAACAGAAGGTGTTTATTAACTGGCTCCATAGATGCTAACAGTGAGTTGTAATTTTAATCCCTACAGAAAGGCCCAATGGTACCAGGTGTGGCTCCTCGAGAGGCCTCGGATAGACTCATCATCTACCAGAATACCTTCGACACACTATACCGGAAGTTCATCACTTACACAGGAGGAGAAGAACTCTTTGGTCTTCAGGTAAGGATGATAGCTAACAGTGATCACTTAAAAATTGCAATTTTAATCCAGCTGTCCTACCCTAAGACCTTATTCTTATATTGCGCAGCAAAAAACAAAAAACAAAAACAAAACAAACAAACAAAAAAAAAAATAGAGTGATTCGGGGTTAAAATTATGATAATAAAGTAACTTGGTTTTTATGTCCCAATCAGGATTCTGATTTTTATGTTAATGCCTATGTTAAAGAGCATGTCAGTGAGTGTTTTTTATTTTTTTTTTGTAGTAGTAGCAGGGAGGAAGAGGGGTCTATTGGAGTATGTATGTTTGTTTATGTGTGTGAGTTTGTGAGTATGTTGTTGTTGTTTTTTTCTCCCAAGACCAAAGTTTTAGAAAACTTTACATCAGCATTGTGTCGGCATTGAAAGCCATACATGGGTTTAATGGATCTTTTACACTGACTCAAATTTGTGAAGACTAAATGGTACTACTTTGAATATATGCTTTTTTATTGGTTGGAAAGACAGAACGGTACAGATCTAACATTTCTATTTTGTGGATTTGTTTTTTGTCTTAAGGTATCTGAGTATCCGAAGCTTCTCCAGATCAGGAAGGAGCTGAACTTGTTACAAAAACTGTATGGCCTTTACAACAGCGTCATCGACACAGTCCATGGGTATTACGATATTTTGTGGCAGGATGTCAACATTGAGAAAATCAACAACGAACTTCAAGACTTCCAGAATAAGTAAGGACTTCATTATCTCAATAAGGCTTTTAGATTAAGATCTTATTGTGGCCCTGGTGGCTCAGCTCTGTGGTACAGTGGAATCTGCTTAAAGTCAACACTCTTAAAGCCAACTTATTCTTAAAGTTAAGGTCTCTTGGTGGTCCCAGATTTTCTGTTCTTTATCTAAGTGTGTTTTATAGATAATAGATAAAGTCTACATATCTTTGTGGTCCCGCAGCGTTGGCTTTATCAGGATTTTAACAAGTTGAGCAAAGTTAGTGAGCGGGTGGTTGGATGGGAGCATCACCCTTGAATCATATACCTATGATGTTCGCATGGGTGTACGATCCGATAGTGATGTCGTTTCTTCTTCTCTTTACTAGCCTATCCTGCTTCTTTGGTTTGTGATTGTATTTTTGACAGGGATATTTTTTTTTTCTGTAAATCTTCTGCCTGTTTGTTCTTGGTTATTTATAATTTAGGTTATGATATCTTTAGGTTATGATTTTGATTGACATTTGTACTATTTTTGTTAGATTGCTTGTTTTTTTGTTTCAGCGGTCTCTCATATAACCTCAATTGTGTTGGAAGAGACGTAAAGCAACAAACAACAAAGTTAGTGACCAGGTTGATAACATTGACTGCAAGAACATTAACCCCAGCATGGTGTCTTTGAGTCAGACATTTGAACACACCATCTTACTCGACTGAGATGTGAATGAGTACCTAGCTTTTGGCAGTGACATACATCCTAAGAGTGCTAGTGCAAAACAGTTAATTTTTAAAGGTGACTTTTACATTATGAAATGAAAATTTGGTTCCATATGGCGTGTTGGGGGAAATAAGGCATTGAACATGGTGGATCCATGGGAATGTTCTATATTAATGTTCAAATTGTAAAAAAAAAATCATTTAAAGATGAGATTGAATCTTTTTCAATCCATAGTTGCTCCCATCATTAATCGTATTATGTTTGTATAACAACATAACCATTTTCAGCACAAGACCAGATACTATTTGATTTGATGTCTGGTTAGAGTAAAATTGGGAAACCCTGCATGGTTGAAATGACAGAGCTACTCTTTTATATAATGTTGTTATCGTAAAAAAAATTTTGAACGATTTTTAAAAATCTTTTTCTTTCCTTGGTCTAGCAAAATCTATCTAGATTTGGCAGTAGCTTGTCGACTTAGATTGTATCCTCACAAAATTTCTTAATCATCATAATCATCGTCGTCCTCATCATCATCATCGTCATCATCATCATCATCATCATCATCATCATCATCATCATCATCATCATCATCACCAACACCATTACTATCATCAATGCACGTTTCCTAACATACGGTATCTAATTAAACTCAACTAGGTGCCGCAAACTTCCAAGGGCATTGAAAGACTGGCAAGCTTTTGGTGATTTGAAAAAGACGATTGACGACTTCAATGAAATGGTGCCGCTCCTGGAGCTGATGTCAAACAAGGCTATGAAGGGAAGACATTGGCAGAGAATGAGTGATACCACTGGGCATCTGTTTGACATTGAGGGAGAAAACTTTACATTGAGAAACATTCTGGAAGCTCCCTTGCTCAAATATAAAGAGGAGATTGAGGTGTGTGTTATATCTGATATACATTATTCAAGCTTACCCCCCCCCCTCCACTCCCACCCTATTTCTCTCTCTCTCTCTCTCTCTCTCTCTCTCTCTCTCTCTCTCTCTCTCTCTCTCTCTCTCTCTCTCTCTCTCTCTCTCTCTCTCTCTCTCTCTCTCTCTCTCTCTCTCTCTCTCTCTCTCTCTCTCTCTCTCTCTCTCTCTCTCTACCTTCTGCCTAATTGTGATATTTAAAAAAAAATAGTGTGACAACATACAAATCCAAGCAGCAAAATGCTCGACTCTTGTCTGAAAAAGAATTTTGAGTGGCAGAAATCAAAGCTTTATATATTTTAGATAGTTCACTGGTGACTTAACTTAGGTTATGGATGCAGATGACAGTTATCGAGCCTCTTCTGTCTTTACTTTTTAAAAAATAAATTATTTATTTATTTATTAAAAATTGTATTTTATTTGATTACAACCCTTACCGATCTTATTGTTTCTAGTATAACTGCATTTTCTGTCAATTTTTTAGGACATTTGCATCAGTGCCGTGAAAGAGAAAGACATTGAAGCCAAACTGAAGCAAGTTGTTGCAGACTGGGGCACACAAGATTTCAACTTTGGTGCTTTCAAGACAAGAGGAGAACTCTTGCTTCGTGGTGATACTACTGGTGAAATTATCTCCCTTATGGAAGATTCTCTCATGGTTCTCAGCTCTCTCCTAAGCAACAGGTCAGTTAGTCCAATTGTATTATCAATCTTTTTGAATGGTTTATAAGCTTTCTGGTGTCTTTCTCTCTCTCATTCTCTCTCTTTCTCACTTTCTTTTGCAAATACAGACTCACTTGGTGCAAATATGACCTTTAAGTAACACACGAGCTATTAAATTTGTAACAAGATGCTTTGCTCGAGCTGACAGATTTGAACGATACTGTCAGAAAAATAATTAGTACTTTTTTTTTTCTATAATGGACATATATACAATAACATTCTCTCTCTCCTCTCTCTCTCTCTCTCTCTCTCTCTCTCTCTCCTCTCTCTCCTCTCTCTCTCTCCTCTCTCTCTCTCTCTCTCTCTCTCTCCCCTTCGATTGAGTCAGTCGTTTATTTGAGATAATTGGTAACATTTATTTAATGTTGTGATTTCAAGACCGTACCACTACACCACAAAGAAATTCTGCTTCTACAGCTTGACCTATCTCAACTCTCTCTCTCTCTCTCTCTCTTTACTTTTCTTCCCCATCCTTGCCAGGTACAATGCTCCTTTCAAGAAGAACATCCAGACTTGGGTACAAAACTTGACCAACTCATCTGAGATCATTGAGAACTGGATGACCGTCCAGAACCTCTGGGTTTACTTAGAGGCCGTCTTCGTTGGTGGTGATATTGCCAAACAGCTGCCCAAGGTAGGGAATCCTATGATGACGTCAATACCGGAAATATTAACTCTATAATTGTGGAAGAAATATCAAAGAGATTGAACCCCCAAAAAATGATTGTTATAAAAAAAAGCAGCTGATGTAATGAACAAAATATATGACATAGAAATGTTCTGGTGCATACTAATGTATCTCAGCTAATGAAAAATATAGTATATAGTAAGGCAATGTCTGTGTTTGATATTTAATCAATTTTATGATATAGACGTCTATATTTTTGAATATTTATTTTATGTATTATTGAAATAAGTTGAATTAACAGTAAATGTAAATAAATTCATTATTTTTTAACCAACGGAAAGAGATGGGTTGAAACCAGAATGTTTCTTAATTACTTTCATTTATTATAAGTTAAGTTTTGTTTTATTTTATTCAAATAGTGTACAGTTTTCCCATATTGTGTTTGTTATTTGCTCATCATGTCTTAAAACTACAACACTGGATGTCAAAGGAGTTTATATTAAATTTAAGACTTCTCTCTCTCCACTAACAACAAACATTTTAGAATTAATTCTCACTTATCCAGTCACCTCTCGTGCTAAACGTCACTTGACTGTATTACACGACAAGTAACAATGTGAAATTGAATGTAATCTTCAATTTAATATACGAAAACAGATAAAATGGACGTTTCAGGTTTCCCCTTTATCAACAAAATAGGATGAATGAAACACTACGGACGAATGAGATAATGTGGTACTAGCATGGTACAATGCCACTACTACATTATCTCAACGGCCAGGTACTCATTTTACACCTGAGTACAGTGAGAGAATGTGAGTTAAGAGCCTTTTTCAAGAACTCAACTATGCACTGAGCGAGGCTCGAACCCAGGACCTTCCGATCGGAAAGCGAGTGTCATACCACTAGACCACATAGCCGCACAAAAGTTTTTTTTCGGAAAGCTATTCTTTATCTTTTTTTTCTCACAAAATTACCATATCTACCCTATGATAATGATGATAATTACTGTGGTTATAATGTGTGTCTTTCAGGAAGCCAAACGATTCTCTAACATTGACAAGTCATGGGTGAAAATCATGACGAGAGCTCACGAGACACCAAACGTGGTCCAGTGTTGTGTGGGAGACGAGACACTGATGCAGTTGTTGCCTCATCTTCTGGAACAGCTAGAGTTGTGTCAGAAATCTCTAACTGGGTAAGGATTTTTGTTAACTGAACAGCTGAATAAATAAAAATGAAGATAATGATGTGAATAAATAGGTAAATGAATAAGCAACTAAAATGAATAATTAATTATACATGCATTTTAGTAATAAATAAGTCAATTTATAATTAAATATACGTTTTAAAATAAATAAATAATTAATTAAAAAATGAATAGATAAATAAAAACTAAATAAAATAATAAATAAGTAAGTAAATTATTAAACTGATAGAAAAACAAGTAAGTAAATAAATTTGTAAGTCAATAGATAGCTATGGAATAATTGTGCAATATCTTTTTAAAGATTCGTGTACCTGTCTTCAATAAAGTTGGTAATCGCAGAAGTGGGTATGCTGGTTTGAAGAATATAATAGGCTTTTTTTTTCCTTAAGTTAAGAAGTATTACCAATCTTTATGACAAATTGTCAAAATCATTCCATATTCCATTGTGCTGCTATGTGGTTTTGTGGTCTGACACTCGCTTTTGGATGGGAAGGTCCTGGGTTTGAGCCTCGCTCAGTGCATAGTTAACTCCTTGGAAAAGACTCTTTACTCACATTCTCTCACCGTGCTCAGGTGTAAAATGAGTAATGGCCGTTAACAGTGTTGTCTCTGTAGGAATGAAATATAATATCACGTTTGTTACATGCTGCTGTTGGTCAGGGACCCCTTTTAAAGCGCTTTGAGCATGTTTAATGGATATTGCACTCTATAAATGCTCTAGTTTTTATGGGGTTTCTTTTCTATCTATTTAAACACTGTTCAACCCCAACCTCTAAATCTCGTGCTCCTTACAGGTACCTTGAGAAGAAGAGATTGAGTTTCCCTCGTTTCTTCTTTGTATCGGATCCTGCCCTGTTGGAAATCCTGGGTCAAGCCAGTGACTCTCACACCATCCAGGCCCATCTCCTCAGTGTTTTTGACAACACCAAGAATGTGCGATTCCACGAGAAGAACTACGATCAGATCTTGGCCATCATTTCATCAGAAGGAGAAACCATTGAGGTAATAGAGGAAAAAAAGTTTTTACTAATTTATTTAAGTTATTCATTAGGTTGTAGCTGTATGTACATATATGCAGATTAGACATCCGAACCCACTCATGGGCCTAGTTTAATATTGTTGTAATGGACAATATTTTGCATCATATTTTGAGATTTCCATTACATCAATGAGCCCATAATGAATCGGGTTATCAGACCTGCAAATCAATGTGGTATGCCTAAGATATTCTATACTCTG
>NC_088366.1:22678752-22691252 GCF_034508935.2 Berghia stephanieae
ACAGCCGAGATTGCAAAAGCATTGAAGAGAAAGAAAAAGACAATTTTAGAGCCAGAAATAGAGGAAAATCAACCAAGATGGTTTTGGAAACTACATGGGATTTAAGAAGAGATAAATAATTAACCAAGTTTGTTTTATTTTATATAACATAAATTACGAAAGGATTAAAAAATTTAATCAAAATAATAAAATCAGGATTTAATCCTAATTTAAACATAAAATACAAATAATGTAAAATATGACTTGTTTGTTTTTCCCTTCAACATTTGTTGTATCCAGGTACCGCTAAGACTGTAATGATCAACAAATACTTCACCAATTACAACCCAGAATTCCACATTGCCCAATCTGTCAGCTTCTCTTCAGCCACCACACCAATGATGTTCCAGGTAACCAAATTGTAACATAGACTCTAAGGAACAGTGAACAACACAAAACAACGGGGAAAAAATAAATGAAAAGAAAAATCACAGAAATAAAATGTAACCAAACCAGAAAAAAAAAAACAATAAAACTTCTAAACAGGCCTTTTCCGAAATCTTAGTCCTGTGCCATAAATGTGACCCATCGGATCAATCTGGTGTTATGTAGGAGTGAGTGAGATGAAGAAAGTTGAATTTAAAGCTAAAATAATCAGAAATAGGAAATTTATTTTTGTATTATTATTTTCTTTTTACAGTTTAAAAAACAAGTCACACTCTCCCCACTGAAGACTTTTATTATAAATCAAATTTATAAAATAAGAATTAAACTGAATTTCTAGTGTATCAATTCAATCCAACATGATACTGTTTTGAGACTGTTGGTCACAAAGTGGGCCAAATCTTTTTTACTATTTCAATCTAAAATGCATTTGTTGTTGCTCTATCCTATACTGGAGTTGTCATTCTATGTAAAATGTTATTTACCATATATTCCTTATTGAATCAACAGCGTACCATTGAAAGTTATGTGGACAAGCGTGTCGGTACCACTTACGGACCTCCTGCTGGAAAGAAGGCCTCTGTCTTCATTGACGACATCAACATGCCAGTGATCAATGAGTGGAAGGACCAGATTGCTAATGAAATTGTTCGACAGCTGATGGAAAATGGAGGATTCTACAGTCTTGAGAAACCAGGAGATTTCACCACCATTGTGGACATGCAGTTCTTAGCTGCTATGATTCAACCCGGTGGTGGTCGTAATGACATTCCACAACGTCTGAAGAGACAGTTTGCCATCTTTAACTGTACTCTGCCATCAAACCCATCCATTGATAAGATCTTCTCTGTGATTGGGTTAGGCCACTACTGTAAGGAGAGAGGCTTCAATGATGATGTCATTGAAATGGTCAGGAGTCTTGTGCCCGTCACCAGAAGGTTGTGGCAACTAACCAAGGTTTGTATGATTTTGTGAATCAATATTTTGTGGTTTTGTTTATCATTATCATCAAATTTATCGTTGTCATCATCATCTTCAATCATCATTATCATCCCTATCAATTTCATCATCATAATCATCATCATCATCATCATCATCATCATCATCATCATTATCATCATCATCATCATCTTCATTATCATTATCTTTAATATCAATCAAATACAAACTGAATTGTAAGCAAGATAACCGGTTTTGTTAATTGTAAGATGCAAACATTTTTGATTATTAAAAAAAATAAATCTCAATTGTGAACTTTATGTGTATAAACATTTTTTAAATACTCATCATCACACATTAGACCAAGATGTTGCCTACCCCAGCCAAGTTCCACTACATCTTCAACTTGAGAGATCTCTCTCGTATCTGGCAAGGAATGCTCAACACAATTAGCTCTGTGATTACCACCCCTAAAGTGTTGATGAGTCTTTGGAAACACGAATGTTGCCGTGTCATTGCTGACAGGTGGGATAATATTGTCTGTAAATTAATAAAATGATAATTATAGTCATGTTTATTCATGTGGCACAACGTATCCCCTTTGAAAGGCTCCGTAGGACGTTTCCATTTTTGAAGTTTAGGAAATCAAAATCATGAATTTTTCCTTTTTTATAGGGATCAAATAAACATCAGATTAGTATAGGTTGGTCTTTAAATTCTCTTCTACTACACAAATTAATGACAAGCCGTTTCTTATCACAGAGCTGTAAAATGTTTTTTGGGACTGTCAACTTGTAAACGTTGCCTGAGTAGAAGATCCTAGTTTTCTGACCCAAAGACAGATTTGTAGATTTCGAGGTCCCATTGTTATGTGTAATTCTTTCCTTAACGAGAAACCAGTGCATAAATGAGTTACCTAATCATATCACTTTTGTTTTAAACATGAGACGTGCCAAATGTCGACATCTATAAAATATTGTATATATATACTTAATCCATGGCTAAAGTTTTGATAGCTACTTTTGGTTTAAAATATTTTGATTATCAACATATTTTACCCCCTCAAGTATAAAATGGCTCAATTAGTAGAAAACTCTTCACAAGCAAAGGCTGGGATATTTGCTGATCCCTCTGATCACCCAGGCGTACTTAAATAGCTGGGTATGTATGATACACACAGGAAGTAGCATCTGGTGGCTGGATAGCATTGCAAATGTTGTTTTAACGCTAAAGACATTGGGATAAAATCCGGCTGATCATTGATCATTTATTATTTGATTACTGAATGATTAGCCAGAAAACTGGCAAACAAGTTAGAAGTTTTAGAAGTTGTGATCACATTTATGTAGGTCATTTTAACTTCTTTTTTTTTTTTTGCATTGTGAACGATGACGGATGACATGAAAAGAAAATTGTCTCAGTCATATATTTTATTGAAATTAGGAATTCATTTTAATGTTTAAAGAATGCTGAAGTATTCATTTGTCTTGTGATATTATATGTTTCTTATCTACAGTGTGACAACTAGTTTGAAGATCATATTTTATATATTTGCATATAATATTTGGTTTTAGATATATGTGACTATTCATCAAAAGTTTATTTTTCAGAGTCAAAAATCGAGGAACAGGCACTGATGCAGAATGAAAATCTGAAAAGTTGTGTATTAAAATTGTAGGGAATAAAAAAAAAGCAGAAAAAAAAACGAAATAAATGAAATAATCTGCCTTTCTTGCCCACTGAATCAAAGAGGTCTGATCTAGACAACAATGACTGGATGTCTTCTTGTCATTAGTCTTATCCACACACACACACACACACACACACACACACACACACACACCACACAAACAAACAAACAAACACACAAAGCTCTCCTCTTCTTATTAAGACTTTTATTTCTATCGAGAAAAAAGGAATGTAAAAGCTTTAAAATAAAAAGAAACAAACATGTAACACGGACAGCTTTTGGTTCAAACCCTTTTTCGACCATCAACATCTACAAACAAGTTAGACAAACTCTTATGCAATACATAAAAATCAGATGAGATGACAGTAGATTTACTCCCATCTTTGTGCATCGTATTTATTAGTGTTGATATTGCTTATATTCTTGGTTGGAGATATTTTGAGGTCAAAAAGTTCTTTGTTACATTTCTATATTATAAAGCTATTGCATTTACCATTGTATTATAAAACTCACTTCGACTTTTACCTTTCCTGAATTCTAGCACTAACTCTTTGAGTGCTATATAAATGTATTCATCAATTGTCACTTTCTGTCACCGACTGTAAATTTACATTTGAAACATTGATTGTAGCTTCATGTCACTGACTATATACAGATTTACCAGCATGGAAGAGACACACTGGCTGACCAAAACTATGTCCAGAGTTTTACAGGAAGAAGTTGGCGACACCGTGGCTAGTTATATTGACAAAGCAGACCTCTTTGTTGATTTCTTGAGGTAGCCTATAATACACGATTTGTTGTCGACTGCCAAGACTAGACACCATGAATGTGTAGTGCTGTGTGCATCACTCTAACTCTCACCAGCCATGGAATTCTAATTTTTTCTCTCACATTTTTTTCTAAATTTGAAAAAAAACAAACCCAGTTGACAATTATTGCTTGATGTTTTAGTTTTTAATTCAAATTTTGCATGATGTTTGTATGTAGAATTTAGCTAGTGAATTTGTGTTACTATTTTTTTAAAATCTATACTTTATGTTTTATATTGGTAGTTTAGACTAATTCAGTTTTTGAGATATTAATCATTTGACTTATCTTTTATCTATAGCAAACAAATTTTAGCATGCAATCATCTGTTTTCCACCTTTTTATTCGCATGCATCAGTCAACGGCTGAGATGGACTCTGTGACCCTGACAGACTAACTATTCTCACTTTATTTTTATTTATAGAATCCTTGTTTGAACTTTATTTTTGCATGTTGTTCATTAGAATTTTGTATATGAAAATACTATGGAATAAATACCCGAATGGAACAGCGAATCTGATATTCAACGGGATTTTTTTTACGGCTGCGTTTTATATTTAGATTTGTTGACTTTTGCTTTATCTTTAAGAAATATTTCAAGAGTTTTTATAGTAAAACTAGAAAACATAAAATCAAATATATATAAATCACTGTTATTTATTCCATAGTTCACATTAACAAAATTGACAGATTTCTTCCCACAGTGCGGAGACTCATGATGACACTTTCCACATTTAACTTCACATTATTTGCACGATGGCTTTTCATTGATTGTCAACGTGACTGGTTGTTTCAATTTGCCAAATCTAACCTCTTGAACTGCAGTTTTATTGAATATGACTTTAAACATTTACTGATTTAGCAATGTCTTGAAAATAATGATTTAAGGACAGGAGCTAAAATATTATTCCAAAGTGACTAACTATTGATTATTTTATATAACTGATTGATTGTTTTTCAAAACACACAAAAAAAAAACCAATGTGACAAGAGATACCTTAATCATGTCTTATATTTTTTATACTTTTGGTCTTGTTGGAGACATTGAAACTTTTTCTGAAAATCCATCGTGCTTTAACAAATTTGATTCTACTTTTGTTAGTGACTTTATTTATAGTTTCGTTGTTTTGTTTTACTTTTTACTTTTGCATTCACATCACTATAGTTAGAAAATGTGTTGCTTTTTATTTTTAACTTTCACTTGTGTGTGCTAACTCTAATCATGCTTTATTTGCTATGCCTGCGTGTTGTCTTGACACACCAACCACAAACTACACACTGTTCAGATTTGTGAGAGTGGAAGATCTCCATTGGTTTGAGAAAACTGTTCGACGTGTCATTAACGAAGAGATGGGAGAGGAATCCGGGGAATTGGTTGCAGACAATGCCTACTTCACTGATTTTATGAGGTTGGAATATACTAGCAATGTATCGTTGATAATCTTGATGATGATGATGATAATGATAATAATAATAATAATAATAATAATAATAATAATAATAATAATAATAATAATAATAATAATTATAATTAATAATAATAATAATATAGATCTTTATTGTCCATAAATGTGCAATTTGTCATTTAGTTACACTGTTATACGTATATGATAACTATAACATTGAACAGATATTTCACTCCACTTATTCTCTCTCTCTCTCTCTCTCTCTATCTCTCTCTCTCTCTCTCTCTCTCTCTCTCTCTCTCTCTCTCTCTTCCTCTCTTTATTTCACGCGTGCGCTATACACAACATAAACATATTCATTTCGTTTTCCATTTGTTACAATTGTGGCAATTCGACACCAAATATTATCATCATTATCAATTGGTCGATTAATCTAACATTAAATAAATTAATCAGTCAATCAGTCAACGCATCACTCCGTGGTTTTGCTGTACCATATGAAATATTCAACATTTTTATTGCTGATGGAACGAACGTTGATTTATACTTGTTAGTTCTACATTTAATCTGACAAAACCTTCTCCCAGATGGTAAAAGACTAAATTCATGGTATAAAATATGTTTTTTATTGTTGTTAATTGAGAAAGCTTTCCTTTCTATTGCTTTCCATGAATTCTTTCTACTCCATCAAGAGGATGGTTTATTATGATGATGATGATGATGATGATGATATTTGATACTGTGATAATATTAATGATGATGATCGTTCATGAACTAGATTAATCTTTTTCATCAGTAGTTTTTGAATGACTTACGTTGACGTGCTTTATAAGTAAATTCACCACAGTAGAGAAGGTAGTAAACATTTTTTAATGAATTAATCTACTTTTATTAAGTCCAAATTCGTATTGTTAGATAAAATTTTTATTACCAAAATTCTATATGAAGGAATATTAACCCCCTAATTTCATTCAAACCTTTGAAATGTTTGTCATTTATAGTAGAAAGATGTATTTATTTATACAAGTGTTAGCATTACATTTTTAATCGTGATTTTATTTATAGATGTGGTTTAGATTTTTTAAAACAATTTACTTTTAACATTCAAAATTGATCACCGTGAACTTGATGCCTTATAATATTATGACCGTTGAGAATTTAACAACTCTTGGTTCCCGAGCACGAGATATATTAAGAACTTTGAAGGAATATTAATTAATAATCTCAAGGCCAAAATGTTGTTTCGAAAAATCAATTATTGTCACTTTTTTTTTTGTACTGAGAGCTGCGAGTTTTTTAAATTTCAAGTAATCAGATCTGAGCATGTTATCCTCCAGATATAATCATATTCAATCTTTTTTCAAGCCAACTGCATCCGTCTCAAATAGCTGTAGTTTATATTCATGAATTGGATGAACGCCTTACTTGTCAATTAAAAATCTTTATTTAAAACATTAAAATTCTTAAATAACATCAAAATAACTTCTTTAATGAATTTGTTTTTACAGTTTTATTATGTAGTTGAAGTAACAATTTCAATATTCAACATGTAGTTGAGATGTTTTCTTCTTATCAGTTGGATTATTATCAGTTTTGATATATATGCCCTTTTTTCTCACTTTTCCTTCTTTAGTTAGGGGAATCAAATGTTTCTGATAAATATATTCTCAAAATTTATATTATATTCAATTAAAATCTCGCATTTTTAAAATGACCGATAAGATAAATCCAGTAGGTTAAAATTTCAATGTATTTGTAACCCTGCACGTCAATCTGGTATTTTGTCAGAATGGACTAAATGAAGAAAATTGAATTATGAAATGAAATTATGAATTTTGAGTTTTATGAAGTTTAAGAAACAAAACTCGCGTTCCTAAATAAGGGATTAATTTTGACTCAGATTTTACAATTTGAGCTTAAAACAGAATTTTAAGCATCAGGTCCTTTGTGAGCTTTTATTTTTTCAAATATTTTAAATGTGTGTCTTAATTTGATAACATGTTCCTATTGATTACAATGACTTTATCAGGGATGCACCAGAGGCCACGGGAGATGAGCCGGAAGATGCTGACTTTGATATGCCTAAGATTTATGAACCTGTGAGTTGAAATGTTGTCTGTGTTTCTCTCCTTTAATTAAATAATTAATTATAGGACAATTTGAGTAAGTGAATAAATAAATTAATTAATCAATTTATTTATTAACTAATAAATTAATTAATTAATTAATTAATTAATTAATTAATTTATTTATTTATTTATCCATTTACTCAAATTTTCCTTGTGTCAAAATTCTTTTCTTTTGAAATTTATTTTTTGTAGCTGTATTAAAGAAATTATAATGCTTAGATATCGTAGACTTGGTGAATTAAACCATGACAATGAAAACGATGATGCTGATGATGATGATGATGATGATGATGATAATGATGAAGAAAGTAATAAAAAATGTAATGATTGACTAATTTACTGAGAGCATTTCCTCATCAGATTGAAAGCTTCAACCAGCTGGAAGAGAGACTGCAATTCTTCCTACAACAATACAACGACAGCATCCGTGGAGCTGGAATGGATCTCGTCTTCTTCAAGGACGCCATGACCCATTTGGTCAAAGTGTCACGCATCATTCGGACACCCAGAGGCCACGCCCTCTTGGTTGGTGTGGGAGGTTCTGGTAAACAGTCCCTGACACGTCTGGCTTCTTTCATTGCCGGCTACAAGACCTTCCAAATTACATTAACAAGGTTGGTACATGTATGAGTCCTTCAGAGCCATTTGGGTCATAGAGCCAGAGTTTACCCCCATTTCTATAGCGTGAAATGGACAAAAACAATTGCTTGCTACCCTTTGGATAGGAAGCTAGTCTATCGCAAAGTACTTTCCACCAGATCTAATGGATCCAGTTGCCCAATCACTGCTGGGTGGACAGGGGGGTCATTGTGTGTGAAGCGAGTGCTCAACCAAGCTACCAGGACCCCCATATGGGTAGCATTAGAATTTTAAGCAAATAAACTTTTCACATCAGATCAATTTAACCTCAAGGTCATGTCTGCCTAAAATTTCAATTTAAGACAAATCACAAGACTATTCTTCAATTACAAATGAATTTGTTTATGTTAAAAATGTCTTTTTTTTAAATATTACCTTTAAAACAAACTTATGAAGACTTGAGCCGAGAAAACTGTTGGCCTGATGGTGGCATTATTGTGTAAAGAATTAATAAAATCTCTCTAGAGCAACTTGCTTCGCTTGATTGGGCGTATGTAGAAATCTCTCTCTCTCTCTCTCTCTCTCTCTCTCTCTCTCTCTCTCTCTCTCTCTCTCTCTCTCTCTCTCTCTCTCTCTCTCTCTCTCTCTCTCTCTCTCTCTCTCTCTCTCTCTCTCTCTCTCTCTCTCTCTCTTCACTGATCCTGCTAACCTGAATCCTTGGTCAAATACGTCACAATACAATATTTCACTGGATGCTTTGAATATTTAATATGGTGGATTATCTTTGCAGGTCCTACAACGTGTCCAACCTTCTTGAAGATCTCAAATTCTTGTACAGAACAGCTGGTCAGCAGGGCAAGGGCATCACCTTTATCTTCACTGATCAGGAAATCAAGGATGAAGGCTTCTTGGAATATCTCAACAACATGCTGTCCTCTGGTGTTGTGAGTTATGCTATTCTTTCTCTCAATTAAACAATCATTCTAGGTGTCAGATGTTTAACTTGCGTCTCTATAACTTTCGAATTGCAAATCTCTCTCAGTTGACTGTTGTCAATGACTGACTATTTTTCTTTCTTTTTTTTATTATTTTTTTTTTGAAATATATGATTGAACAGAATTCAAAAAGCAAAATTTTGATATGTTTTCAGATATTTACACATGATACTTATACCTAGTGTTAAACTATCATTCGGAAACAACGAAATCTTATATCAATAATGCAGCAATCCTTTGGAAATGATATCCTACAACTTTCAAACTTTAAAAATTATTGCATCACTCTCATTAAAAATAATCACCAGACTCTAAGGCACTTTATAATATAATTCCCTTTGATTTCATATTATAAAAAAAATCATTGAATTTATTACATAGTATGAAATGTCAATACTGTAAATTATGAGAGAAACAAAAATCGCTTATTCAAAATAATCACCAGACTCTAAGGCACTTTATAATATAATTTCCTTTGATTTCATATTATGAAAAATAATTGAATATATTACATAGTGTGAAATATCAATACTATCAATTATGAGAGAAACAAAAATCAAATTAAATTTAATCACTATTAATTTTCCTCCTGTCCAGGTATCCAACCTGTTTGCCAGGGATGAGATGGATGAAATCTTGGGCGAGTTGGTGCCAATCATGAAGAAGGAATTCCCCAGACGTCCTCCCAGCAATGAGAATCTCTATGAATATTACCTATCCAGAGTCAGAGCTAATCTCCACGTCTCGCTATGCTTCTCTCCAGTGAGTTCATTCTTTAAGAAGATAGGAATTGTTTTCTTCTGTCTTCAAATTCAAATCATTTGATATACAATTTATATATGATTTTCTTGAATGATATTATTTATAAAGTTTTAAATACGTTTTTTTTACCAGTCAAACTGCTTGGTGTCAATATTATAGCTGATATCAATCAAGAATCATGAACAATTTTTTTCAGTTTTATTGTCTTCTTCTCTCTATTTTTATTAAACAATATTTATTAAAGTGTTTATCAAGTGTCCCCATATAAATATACAATCTTATTGGTACCGTTTTTAGTTCTATGAATACATAAAACTGAGTTAAAAGATAAAAGAGAATAAGAAGAGCGTGTTCTAAATCTGATTATCTTATCTGAAACGAAACAAAAAAAAAAAAGAATTTTGGGTTGTTTTTTTGTTTTATTTTTGTAATGGATTTTTAATGATAGCAAATTGGATTTGTTTGACAGGTGCACTATATAACTTAATTTCCCCTTTTTATGCGTAGTGTCCTTAGAATACAATGGCATACTTTAAGCTCTTTTTAATTACCATAATAGATTGGAGAATAATTCTTCTTCAACAATCCATCTCTGTATGCTATGCGGATAATATATAATTTTATCTACTATTATTTTGGGTAGGATTATAAGCAATTTTTTCTTCACTTTAAGGTGGGTGAGAAATTCCGAGGACGGGCCCTCAAGTTCCCTGGTCTGATTTCTGGTTGTACCATGGACTGGTTCCAGAGATGGCCCAAGGATGCCCTCATCGCTGTGGCAGATCATTTCTTATCTGAATTTGAAATCGTCTGCAGTGCAGAAATCAAGAAACAGGTTATCCAGACGATGGGTATCATTCATGACGGTGTGGCTGAGAGCTGTCTGGATTATTTCCAGAGGTAAATCAAAGTAGTTTTTGTACCCACCCATTGGATAATATGTCATTGATTATTTCTGTTTTATTTTACTCACTGGAAAAAAAAAGAATTTCAATACTCGTAAGTGGTGTATTTTATTCAATATAGTTTATTTTCCATTATATCACTCATTCACTCCATTTTTTTGTTATTATTATATTTGTTCGTAGATTTAATTATTCTTTCATCTATTGGCTCGTTTTAAATTAATTCATTAATTCATTAATTCATTAATTAATTCATTCATTCATTCATTTGTTGATTCATTCCTTCCTTCATTCATCTATGTATTCATTAACTAATTTATTCATTCATTTAATCAATCAATCATTCACCTACCCAATCATTAATCGATATCATAATCAATTCATCTATTCTTTTATCAAACCATTTGTTTTTTGGGGGTGTTTTTTTTTATGTTGTTGTTGTTTTTGTTTTAGCTTCATACATTATATTGCTTAATCCCATCCATGTGTGCATTATTTTCATCATGCTCTGTTTTCTCTAAATTTTCCTTCTCATTTGTCAGTAAATTGAGTAACTGATGAATTGATAGACTCTATTTTATGTCCATTCTCTTTCTTTCTTTTATCTATTCATTATGATTAAATTTATTCACTCACCCATTTGTCCATCCACATTCATACTTAAACACTGCTGTAGACTTGCATTCACATCTCAACCCACCAAAACCCATTATCAGATACATCAACTATTTATTCCTTTCAGATATCGTCGTTCTACTCACGTGACCCCCAAGTCCTACCTGTCATTCATCAACGGCTACAAAACTGTTTACCAAGAAAAGAAGGACATGATTGGAGAGATGGCTGATAGGATGAACACAGGTTTGTCCAAAAGTTTCAATACTTTACTCTAATCCAATCCAATCCAGTCCAGTCCAATAATTTGCTTCTATGCTGAACGTGTATGCGATATTATGCTGATGTGAGCAGTTTGATTTGTGTTTTATAAGCCCTCTGATTCAGAGCTACCACAAGTGAATTCTAAGACACGATTCCATAATTCACATGGAAAAGTGATAGAAATACAATTTTTCGTCATCATGTCTTGCTAACATTTTTGTTTCTGTAGCCAAATTCAGGAAATAAGTGGTTAATTATATCTGCTAAGGAAAGCTGTATACGTTACAGTTGATCTGCTGTATGTTGTGAATGCTCTGTCTAAATTTGATTCTTTCAAATATAAATCAAAATGTTGAATCAAACGACAAAAAAATTATATTATTATATTATTATTATTATTATATTATTATTATTATTATTATTATATATTATTATTATTATTATTATTATTATTATTATTATTATTATTATTATTATTATTATTATTATTATATTGGGGGATTATATAGCTTAATTATCTGTAAGTGATTGAGTAAGAATGAAAATAAGGATGGGAGGAACAAGTGGCTATTTTCTTACATGTAAAATATAACATGGAAGTTACATTTTTGGCAGCATGTGGGGAGGAATAGTCAATTCTTAAAGTTAGATAAATAAGAAATAAAGATCACATTCTTTTAATATTCTTCTTTAATCTGTATTACTCCAGGTTTGGAAAAACTCGTGGAAGCATCCCAGGCCGTGGCTGAGTTGAGTAAAGAGCTGGCTGTCAAGGAGAAGGAATTGGCTGTGGCGTCTGCTAAGGCAGAAACTGTCTTGAAGCAAGTGACGGTTCAGGTATGGTATTCTCTATTGGAGAGTTTCAATTTCAAGAAGGGCTCGGGGTGAATTGACTAAGTGGTTTAGCATTGCACTGTTAATCGTGGTATCCGAGGTTTGAGTCCCACTTCAAACAATTTTTTCCCATGGGCGATATTATTTAA
>NC_088366.1:22693752-22731252 GCF_034508935.2 Berghia stephanieae
TATTTTTTTTTTTAATTTGTTGAGATATTTATTCACTTTATGTATTTTATTTGAAAGAGATGCCTCATGGCAATGGTAATTTTAACCCACACCCCCTCCCTCCCCCCCCCCCCCCCAGAAAAAAATAATAATAGGGGAAAAAAAGAGGGTAAGAATTAAAAGCCTTTCTCTGTATCTGGTGGAATTTTAAAACCTGATAAATTGTATTTTTTTCATCCAGTTTTATTTTTAAAATTTATTTCCATATCTAAATGTCATTACGATTTGTCAACCCTTCCAAAATACTTTATTATTATGTCTAATGTTTATTGTTATTAATATTTCTAAGCCATGTATATCTATGAATTTGTTTCATACTCATTCTCTAAGTTGCCCTGTGGTCAGATACTCTATCATATGGTTTATGATTAAAGAAAAAATAATTTAAGCCATTATTATCTTCAACATTTACTCTGAATTTTTATTGATGCTATAAGTGGGATGACATTCTACAGGGAATTTATTCTAAAGCTTAAAGTATGACGTTTTCGTAAGTTGTATGCTTTATTGAAGGCAATAGAGATACTTTCTTTAAGTGACATAAACTAAAATCTCATAGTTATGGAAAACTTTCACTTTATAATCACTTTTTACTACCTTATGCACTACTCATCTTCTATCATTATTTCTGAAAACTTACGTTTGGCTTTCATGTGCACTCATGTCTCATTTGTTGTTTTAGTTAATGGCTGACACCAACTTCTTGAAATCGCTTGTGGAGTATGACAAAGACAGAATCAATGATGAAATGTGTGAGTTACTGGAGCCGTACCTGGAGTCCGAAGACTACACCTTGGAAATTGCCAAAAACGTCTGTGGTGACGTCGCCGGTCTTTTGTCTTGGACCAAGTCTATGTACGTCTTCTACTTCATCAACAAAGAAGTCTTGCCCCTCAAGGTAAATATTTTTATCAACCCTGTTTTGTTTATTGTGTTTTTTTTTTTAAAATATTTTTTAAAAAACTTTTTACATGCTTATTCGTTTATCTTCCTTTTTAACAGTGTCGTGATGTTTTTTACTAAATGAATTGATGTATGAATATCTCTTTAACAAACAGTCTGACTTACAAATCATCTGATTGTTTCTGATTTATTGAAACAAAGAATAATAATTTTACCTATAAAGATAAAATAATTTAATTTTAAAAAAGAGAAACAAAATAAAAGAAAATTGATCAAATTATGTCAAAATTTTTTAGGCCAACCTGGCAGTCCAAGAGGGTCGTCTGCAGTCAGCCATGGATGATTTAGCCAAAGCACAGGCACAACTGGATGCCAAGGAGGCGGAGCTAAGAGTGGTGCAGGCAGAATATGACAAGGCAATGGCCGAGAAACAGGCATTGATGGATGACGCCAACACATGCAGACGCAAGATGTCTGCAGCTTCTGCTCTTATCAATGGTTTGGGTAGTGAGAAAGAGAGATGGACAGAACAGAGCAAAGAATTCAAGGCACAGATTGGAAGGTTAGTTTTGATTTTTGGGCTACAAGCAATTTATATGGTCTCCCTTTAATGTGTCTGAAAAGTTTTATCTTCTAAGTTGTCTCCTTCGCATTAATTTATGATAAAACACTTGTTTGACTAAAGAATATCCATTCTTTACTATCCCTATGCTTAAATCTGTTATCATGGAATTCAAGAGGTGATTACAATAGATAAATAAATAAATATGGTCATCTATACCTAGTGTGTCCATGGATTTATCATGCTCAATGAGTTTCACATCGCCTCATTTATTCTACAAGCAAGCCATATTATATACAAACTAATTTTCCATTTCTTACTCTACAGGTTGCATGTTAGGCAGCTTTTTGTTATAGCACTCATACTATACCTATCAACGCCTGTAGTTAGATTCATTCATACCAAAGTAACGTAAAAAGAACCGTAAAATTCCTAACTTGTCTTTTATTTACGTTTTTGTTACTTTCTTGAAAGGTTTTTTTCTTCTTCTTTTTAAGAAGTAAAGAATCATCTATGAATGACTTCCCTATCTTTGTCAGAGTGTACTGTACACTAACTAACATTTACTTTTTTGTCTAAAATTTTAGATTGGTTGGAGACATTTTGATCTGCACAGCCTTCTTGTCATACTCAGGACCTTTCAACCAAGACTTCCGTGCCTTACTCAACAAGAACTGGATGAAGGAGCTCAAGAATCGTAAGATTCCATATTCTGCAAGCCTCAACATTGTGGAAATGTTGGTGGACGCAACCACGGTAAATGTTGCCTTTTATGAAATAGAATTTCAGATTTTTGCAAAAATGAATTTGATCTGGCTTTTTTGTTCAAGAGGCATAAAATCTTTAAATTGAAAAAAAAAAGGAGGAATGCTACGCGATATGTTGCTTGTCAAGATTTTGACATATAGTTAGCTTGTTAATTGCTAGAAAAACTAGAAAATGGTGCGGAACAAATTTTATTTTGTTCATATCATTTTTGATCAATACAATTTAATTCAGCTAAAAGTTATTGCTGTTTTTTCTTTTATTTTTGTTATTGGGGGGTATTATGTTGGGTTTTTGTGTGTGTGCGTGTGTATGTGTGTGTGTATGTGTGTGTTTTGTTTTGTTTTGTATAATAAAAATTATGGAATTAGATTATTCTAAAATATAACAATTCGGCCTTATGTGCAACTGAAGCACCAAAAGGATAAGGGGAAAAGGGGGAAAATATAACAATAACAATCAATCTTCCCTCTCTCTGAACAGATTGTCATTTTGTTTTACTTCTTCCTAATCTTTTCTTAAAATGTAAACAAGAGACCTCATGCTTTATTCTGTTTTATTTTGCTATCTGTCTTGTGACACCAATTATAAATATATACCATTACCTCCCAAAATTGCATTTTTTATATTCAGATTGCGGAATGGAACTTACAAGGCCTTCCTAATGATGAGCTCTCCACCCAGAACGGTATTATTGTCACTCAGGCATCCCGTTATCCTCTTCTGATTGATCCCCAAGGTCAAGGCAAGAGCTGGATCAAGAAGAGAGAAGAACAGAACGAATTGCAGGTCAGTATGATTGGAGTCCATAAAAATGAATGGGTGAGAAGAATGGAGGAAGGAGGATTGGGTAGATGAATGAAATCATGCATCCAAAAATAGAAAATGTTCAGAGTTCTGTCACTTGTTGCAAACCTTTTTGATTTTATTTTTGAAGAAATAGATATATTAGTGTCATTTTTCACTTGAAGTAGTTCTATCACTGGAAAGGAATGTTTTTGTGTAGTGTCAATGATCAACCTCAGACGTCTTGTGTACAAAGTCAAGTGATGCTGAGAATGGTCAGTGGACAATGTATGACAGTTATGCAAAATTCTGTACATGGCTTTGTGTTCTTACAGTTGGCACTTCCCACTCATTAGCCCAATTGACTAAGGTGTTAATAAGTGTTTGGCTATAGACTGTTGGATACTTTAAAGTTCTAGTATTCAAAAAGTGTGTACAAACCGGAAACTTGCCTCTGTATGGCAATTGGATAATACATAATATGGTAATGGTAAGCGCTTTGAGTATGATGAAATGATAAAGTGCAGTATTAAAGCTCTTTTGCAATGGCTGTCACAAGATGATTTCTTCCACTTTTGTCAGTTCTGCATTGCATAGGTTAAAAATTATAATTTTGAATTCAATCTCTATTAAAGTCCATAATGAAGTAATCAGATTCTGTGAACTGAATGAAATTCACCAATTTTAAAGCAAAATTAAATGTTACTTTCTTTTCAGAATTGTTTTTATCCTGCATTAAAAACAAGTTTATATAATCGAAGAAAAGAAAATTGGCGTTTTTGTGTTTATGAAAGCAAGTGATAAATTAGAAAAGTTAAACAATGGCTTTAAATTGTTGCTGTGTTACTGTTTTCTTTCTTTAAACAAACAGTATTTTAATTAATTTGTATTATTAGCGTGTGTTATAGATTACTCTGGGATTTATTTCTCTTTTTTTTCTTTCTTTTTAAAACATTTTTTTTCTTTTTCTTTTTCTGTTTTGGTTTTGTTTATTTGTTTAAACTGATTACAGCAATTTAATGTTTACTCACTAGGTGACGTCATTGAACCACAAATACTTCCGTCAACACTTGGAAGATTCCATGTCCTTAGGACGTCCTCTCATGCTTGAGGATATTGGAGAAGAGCTTGACCCAGCTTTGGACAATGTGTTGGAAAAGAACTTTATCAAGGTAAGGTAGTTTGGTTGATTTAAGTTAGACAAGGAAACTGTATGACGTGTATGTGCGTGATTATTTTATGTAGACGTTTCATTGTGGGGACAAACACGTCAGAAATATATTTTTATATTTGATTTATTATTATTATTATTATTATTATTATTATTATTATTATTATTATTATTATTATTATTATTATTATTATTATTATTATTATTATTATTATTATTATTATTATTATTATTATTATTATTATTATTATTATTATTATTATTATTATTATTATTATTATTATTATTATTATCACTATTTTTTTTTTTGGCAACACGGGATTGAAACGGGTTCATTTTCTTTTGAAATGAGTGCCCTAATTGAACAAATGAGACTCTCGATACATTTGTGTGCTTTTGTTTGTGGGTCAGTGCATATAAATGGGAATGGGAGGATGTGTGTGTGTGTGTGTGTGTGTGTGTGTGTGTGTGTGTGTGTGTGTGTGTTTGTAGGTCCTTGTTGAAGTGTACTCTAGAAATTGATAAGAAGAATGTAAAAAGAACTCTTTAGATATTAATATTAATTTCCAATTATCCTTTTCAATCACATCCTAGGTGGGATCCTCACTGAAGGTGAAGGTCGGAGATAAAGAATGTGACATCCTAAAGGGCTTCACCCTGTACCTGACCACCAAGATGCCAAATCCATCATACACACCTGAGATTTCAGCCAGGACCTCCATCATTGACTTTACTGTCACCATGAAGGGATTGGAAGACCAACTGTTGGGTCGTGTCATCCTGACAGAAAAGGCGGTATGTATTTGTTTATTGATTCATTATGAATACTTAACTTGTATGTTTGAGGGACAGACCTTTTTCACCAAAATAAACAATAAATTTATATTTTACCATTGGTCTATCTCAAAGAGGTTAGAGGTCATGACAAACCAGCTTTCTCAACCCAAATAATGCTGCAACAATTCCTTTTTCTTCAACTTTTACTCTGAGTATCTTCCTCTTAAGGGTAAAATGTATTCAATAATGATTTTTTTCTTTATTTTATTCATCTGTTGCATTTTTTTCTTGCTGTTTATTATTATTATATTATTATTATTATTATTATTATTATTATTATTATTATTATTATTATTATTATTATTATTATTATTATATTATTATTTTTATTAATTTATTTTTTTAACAACTGTTTTAATCATGCCCAACTTAGTTGACATAAAATAATCAAAAATTTGTTTGATTGCAGGAACTGGAGAGCGAGCGTCTCAAATTGATGGAGGAAGTGACGGCAAATAAGAAGAAGATGAAGGACCTCGAAGACAGTCTCTTGCTTCGACTCACCACAACTCAGGTATGCACTATTGAATATCAGAAAATAATTAATTACTAATAATTTTGTGTTAAATAAACCAAACCATTGACAACACTCGGTTTGTGAAAATAACTGTATTGATTAAACTCTTAATGTAGGATAAGCATTCAGAGTCAATTTTTCCATTGAAAACAGGATGCTGTTTAAATGTGTTCATTGTTTTGTTTCTCCATATGTTTTCTTTAAATGAAAACAAGTTTAATTGATATAATCCAGGGTTCACTCGTAGACGATGAAGATCTGATCAATGTGCTCCACGTCACCAAGGCGACATCTCTAGAGGTCACCCAGAAACTGGACATTGCAGCAGAGACAGAGATCAAGATTAACTCCGCTCGTGAAGAATTCCGACCTGTAGCCACTCGAGGTTCTATCCTGTACTTCTTGATCACAGAGATGAGTCTTGTCAATGTCATGTATCAGACATCGCTGAAACAGTTCCTTCAGCTTTTTGATTTGTCAATGGCAAGGTAAGGTCTTTACTATTTCTTGCAGTAGCTACTTGCTAATAGATTGTCATTTGAAAGATATGAATTGAATATTTGAAAGCAAAACTTTGCAGTGAAACATATTGATTAAAAAAATTTATAAGCCATGAAAGCAACAAGAATAAGGCCTGTTGCTCAAGGAACCAAAAAGAAAAAATTCTTAAAGCAGGGCTCAAGCACCAGTCCTTCAGATTGATTGTGCGATGCTTAACTCTTTCAGCGCCATTGGCCGCACTGTGCGGCCAAAGCAGAATCTATTCTACTGGCCAATGGCCGCACAGTGCAGCAAAAATAATAATGTAATCCAATCCTACTTTCTATAAAAGTATTATAAATTGAACCAATGATATTATTTCTTTCATCAGACCATTCAATTGGCCCTAGAGGGGTATTTAAATTGAGATTTTGCACCGAATTCGAATGTCACTTTGTCTTAGCTTGTCATTCTCATGCTGCCTCAATCAGGGGTCAGCCATTTTGTGACAGAAATGCGAATACAGCCTTAGCACTGAAAGAGTTAATCCACAGTATTATCTCACCACCCTCATGTCCTTGTTCTTATTTATCATTCTCACTTCAGATCTACCAAGTCTCCCATCACACAAAAGAGAATCCAGAACATTATTGAGTTCATGACCTTCGAGGTGTTCAAGTACGCCGGCAGAGGTCTATATGAAAGTGACAAGATGACCTTCACATTGCTGTTGGCCTTGAAGATTGACCTCCAAGCTCACAAGATCAAACATAACGAGTTCATGACATTGGTTAAAGGTATAATTATTGTTAGAATTAGACTGTAGGTTCTTTATTGCTTTGTTTGAATCTTACTGGACCCTACTTTTCAATAGGCTCCTTTTCAATATTATGATCTGCGACCCAGAGCCTCAAAATGGTATTTTTTCAGGATGATTGATATGTTAAAATTTAATTTATAGTAAAAAAATATGACATTTGGGTTAAGTTTATATGTGTCATCGGATATTATGAATGTTGTGTAATAAAATGCTAGAATCTAGAATTTCACATTTCTCAAGCTTTTAAGATTTGAATTCTGTTAAATGGTTTGGCATTACCTCTATTGATTTGGACAAATTAGCTTATATTTAGTTCTGTGACAGTTGTTTCTTTTGAACCAAAAAAAAAAAAAATCACATTAAAAAAAAAAATTTAAAAAAATTTATATATATATATATAATAGTAAAAATTACGTCCTCTATCAAGAGAAATAACTACAATAAGCTTGAGAATACTCAAAATGCTCAACA
This sequence comes from Berghia stephanieae, assembly GCF_034508935.2. Taxonomy (NCBI): domain Eukaryota; kingdom Metazoa; phylum Mollusca; class Gastropoda; order Nudibranchia; family Aeolidiidae; genus Berghia; species Berghia stephanieae. Next base: position 22,701,104 of record NC_088366.1, read on the forward strand.
TTGGTGGAGGCAAAGTCACCCTTTGAGGCAAATATAAAAAACCCATCTGACAGTACATTTTTTGCCATCTAGGTCATCCCAACATATTACCATATTGAAAAGATGGGTCACATCTGATGATTATGATAGAATGTCTTTGGATTACAAATTACAAATTCTATCACTTCCACCATTTCCACAGGTGGTGCCAGCGTGGACACAGCCACTGCCCCACCCAAACCCGTTCATTGTAAATGGATTCCGCAGATTACATGGCTCAACCTCACAGAACTCAGCAAACTGCATCAATTCTCTGGTGTTATGGAACAGGTCTGTATTCAATCATAGATAATAAATTGCTCTTAAAACATAAGGGCATTTAAAGAACAGTTGGTTCATTCTAAGGCCCAATTACTGAAATTACATAATATGATGTGTGATATTATTCCATGAAAATGGGGTATCAACGATGTGTATTCATTTACAAGCATGACAACCCAATTTTTGTGATCACATAGTTGTAATGGAAATACGAACAAAACGAAATATTGTCCACAACAACAATGTTTAAACAAGCCTATAATTGTGTTCAGTTATCAGACCTGCAAAAATGTGCTCTTCCAGCATCATCATTCACAGCTAAACAATCTGTTTTTTGTTTTAATGTTAGCATCATTGTTATTGTTCTTATATTATTATTATCATCATCATCGTCATCATCATTATCATCATTATCATCATCATCATATTATTACTATTATTATTATTATTATTATTAATCTTATTATTATTATTATTATTATTATTATTATTATTATTATTATTATTATTATTATTATTATTATTATTATTATTATTATTATTATTATTATTCAAGTACGCTGGCAGTGGCAGTGACAAGATGACCTTCACATTGCTGCTGGCCTTGAAGATTGACCTCCAAGCTCACAAGATCAAACATAACGAGTTCATGACATTGGTTATTATTATTACACTTTTTCAACTGGTTACAGGTTGAACGCAATGACAAGCAATGGCGCCAGTGGTTCGACAAGGAAGCACCGGAAGAGGAAATCATTCCCGACGGCTACAACAACTCTCTTGACGTCTTCAGACGCCTGTTGCTTGTCAGATGTTGGTGTCCAGACAGAATTCTACCCATGGTGAGTATAGCAGTAATAAATAATGGTTAATAGCGACATGCTAAAATTTCTGCTTATTGCTCTCTTCCTCTATTTTCTGACAATTAATTATCCCCTCATTTTCTTTCGTTGTTTTGCTTTTCCTTTTGTATTTAAAGTGTTTAATACAAACTTGATCTTTTATATAGCGTTATAGCCATTAAACATGCTCAAAGCACTTTACAAGGGGTCCCTAGCCAACAGCAACTCTTAACATGTAGGACGTGACATAACACCGGTTAGGCGATATGACAATTATTTTTTTTCTGACAAAGACAATGCTGTTAATGGTCAGGTACTCATTTTATGCATGAGTACAGTGAGAGAATGTGAGTTAAGAGCCTTTTCCAAGGACTCAACTATGCGCTGCTCAGAGTAGGACTCGAACCAATCTGAAAACGAGTGTCATACCACTAGACCACAAAGCCAATTTTAAATTGGTTATTTTTTTTTTTTAAAGTATAGTTCATAGAACTGAAATTGCTGGGTTTAAAAAAATTTCAATCTTTGGTTAATAAATGGTGCTAAATAACTCTATATTGAAAACTTTTAAAATTGATATTTATGTTGATATAAAACATTCTTCACTTCATTCTCAATGCAACGTTTTATACTTTCCATCAGCAGACCATCTGTAACCAAATTTCCATTTCCTTTCATATAAGTCGCATAGACGTCCTTAACGCATTATCACATGAGCAATAACTGTCACCATCTATAGCAAGATACTTATTATTCACTCAGTTGAGTGAGGTTTGAAAATGAAGTTTAAAATGTCTCACCCATGAACACAATATAGGGGGCCATAGTTTTACATTCATTCTCACCTATACTCTACTTAACTTGATCAACACTACTTGACTCTATTAAAAGACCAGACTCTATACTGCTCAGCTACCTGTGCAACTGAGTTATCTGTTATTAATGTTGTCGATTTTTTCTGGGTTAAAAAAAATTATTATTTATTTTCTTTCTTAAAAAAAAACAAACAAAAAACAAAACAAAACAAACTGAATTTTTGTTTTGTCACATTCGTAGGCCAAGAAATACATTGCAGACACCATGGGCGAGAAATACTCTGAAGGAATCATTTTGGATATGGAGAAGATGTGGCAGGAAAGCAACTGTCGGTCTCCCCTGGTCTGTCTCCTGTCCATGGGATCGGATCCCACTCCAGGCATTGAGGCTTTGGGCAAGAAACTCAGATTGGGTGAGTTTATGGTTGGCATTCTCTCAGATTTACATCAGTAAACTTTACCTAACGACCAGTAATATGAACTCTTAATGAAAATGTAAACTTCAGTACTTTATATGATACAGATTTGGAAGTGAATGTTCTCTTTTTAACTTGAAATTAAAATTGCTCGCAACATGGAAACTCGTGGTCACAACCTTGAATAAGGAATGGGGGTGGAGGGGGCGGGGGGGGGGTCTGACTTAAGGTATTAGAAATTATCATAGTTTGTTGTTTATGTTCAGTTTTTGTTCATTTTTTTTCTTTTTTGTCTTTTAAAAGATTTGATTATTATTCATAATTCAGAACTGGACATGATTGGTCCTGAGGCTATCACAAGCATTGAAAAGGATTTAATGATTGACTGTCTTGCAAACTTCAATGCACAATTTTTAAATATTTAAAAGCCAGAGGTGTTCACCTATATGCCTATATTTTCAATTCTTTTTATTTTTCGCTCTTTCTTGCAATTATCTGTGTTAACATGGGTAAGGCCAAAGGCTGATGTTGTTTACTTTGTGTTGTTCCATTTTTCTCCCCATTTTGAAATTTTAAATGATGTGAACCACTATTAATCCCATGTAAAACTAATGAAGTCATCAAAATTGCTTTTTGTTACTAATAGTATGTTTGAAGAAAAAGAACAATCCTGATCGGGTTTTTTTTTTGTTTTTTTCTTTTTCTTTTAAGAATGCCACGCCATCAGTATGGGACAAGGTCAGGAAGTGCACGCCAGACGTTTGCTAACCCAGATGGTTGGAACTGGCGGCTGGCTTTTGCTGCAGAACTGCCATCTTAGCTTGGATTACGTGGAGGAAGTCCTCGACTCTCTCTTGGAACTTGAGAATATTCATGAAGAATTCAGACTGTGGGTGACCACCGAAGTTCATCCAAAATTCCCCATTAATTTCTTGCAGGTTTGTCTTTAAGTCTATTTGTTCATCAATCTGTTTCGTTTTTGCTTTGTTTTTTTAAGTGGGGGGTGGGGGGGGGGTATTATTGTGATACTACATTATTTTCATGTTGTTAAGAAATGGTAATGAAAAATACATTTATATATAACTCTGTCTCTTGGAAATGGGCTGTCGGCAGTTGACTCTTACGAAATGGTTGTGAAACACTCATAATTAACACTTAAGGTATAAAACGATGTTACATCACAAACATAGCATTGAACTAGCAATACATAGATAAATAGCTGGATTGGTCGACTATTTCTCACATTCAAATGTTCATTTCGTTTTATTCATAGTATTTTGAATAATATTGGATAGCTGTATGTAGTTATATTTCTTTTTCTTTGCATTTTACACTATTATCTAAATGCATTTAAAGCAGAATCAGGATGGTTGCCATGAATATGTAAGAGGTTTAGCTTTTATTGTTTTCTGATGTTGATAAATTAAAACACTTAATTGAAGAATTGAATCCCTGAAAAAAGGTTCATTCTACAAAACTTTTACCTAGCTATTAACTGATAAAGCCAGAGACAGGAAAAACCCTCCAACAAAAATTGATCATTTATTTAACGCAATTTCTACTTAAATTGCTCAAACGGCTTTTACAAAAGGGGGGGGGGGGGTCCCCTGCAAACAGCACCATTTAACATGTAGGACTAGGACAAGGCATGATGCCTGTTAGGTGATATTACAATTATTTCCGATAGAGACAACACTGTTAACAGCTAGGTACTAGCTTTACACCTGAGTATTTTGAGAGAATCTGAGTAAAGAGCCTTTTCCAAGGACTCAACTATGCACCAATCAGAGCAGGACTCAAACATTGGACCTTCCGATCCTAAGGTGAGTGTTATACCGCAAGACCACTTAGCTTCACAAAGTTATCTACCGAAGCTGTTCCATCCATCATGAAATCATAGCCCTTTGATTTTTCAACTCCCAACAGATCTCCATCAAATTCACAAACGAGCCACCGCAAGGTATCAAGGCTGGGTTGAAGAGGACATTTGCAGGAGTCACCCAAGACTTCTTGGACATTTCCAACATGCCTCAATGGAAACCCATGCTGTACGGCGTGGCCTTCTTACATACCGTGGTCCAGGAGAGACGAAAGTTTGGACCTCTGGGATGGAATATTCCCTACGAATTTAACACATCAGATCTCAACGCCAGTATCCAGTTTGTACAGAACCACCTGGACGACATGGATATCAAGAGAGTAAGTTAAAAACTGATCTCCTTCCCCTATATTTATCTAGACTTTCTCATTCCTTAGTTCATAAAGTTTAGTCATTGCTATAGTGTTAGTATTACTATATGTTTATTTATGTAGTCATCCATTTAAGTGCTTAGAGTCTGGTGTCTCGGGGTTATAGCACTATATATGTTTTCAGCATTATTATTATTATTATTATTATTATTATTATTATTATTATTATTATTATTATTATTATTATTGTTATTGTTATTATTATTATTATTATTATTATTATTATTATTATTATTATTATTATTATTATTATTATTATTATTATTATTATTATTATTATTATTATTTTTATTATTATTATTATTATTATTATTATTATTATATTATTATTATTATTATTATTATTATTATTATTATTATTATTATTATTATTATTATTATTATTATTATTATTATTATTATTATCCTCTAAATGGCGGTTTCATATTACTATAAAGATGTCTCTCTCTCTGTGTCTCTCCCTCTCTCTCTCTCTCTCTCTCTCTCTCTCTCCCTCTCTCTCTCTCTCTCTCTCTCTCTCTCTCTCTCTCTTTTTCTCTCCATGTTTTTATAAACTCTTACACATACTATATAATATCAACTCCTTTCTTTAAATACCAGGGTGTTAGCTGGGTGACAGTTCGCTACATGTTTGGTGAAATTCAATATGGTGGCCGTGTCACAGATGACTACGACAAACGACTACTCAACACTTTTTGCAAAATCTGGTTTGGTGAAAACATGTTTGCACCAAGCTTTGTCTTCTACAAGGGCTACAACATCCCTAAGTGCACAAAGATTGGAGAGTTCCATGAATACATCAACAATCTACCTCTGACTGATGCTCCAGAGGTCTTTGGACTTCACGCTAATGCTGATATCACGTAAGAATTGATGATTAGAACTAAATCCATTTCTTTAATAATAATAATAATAATCTTTATTGTCCAAATAGGCAATTATTGTTGTTTCAAATTGCTTCCATCAGACAATGAACCCATTTCTCTATATTTATTGCATTTGTGATTTTAATTAATCCTTGGAGGGCAGGGATTAATTGTACTCTAAGATAACAACAACCTTACCACTGTCACCAATTGAACCTTAATAGTGATGCGACCCAGGCTTTGATTAAGTCTGCAGATTAAGTTAATGAATAATGTGAACAATTATATAGTGAAAGAAATACAGACTCTCTGTTAAAGATTTAAATTAAGGAAAATATTGATAAACCTAAATCTTGGTCTTGGGGGGGGGGGGGGGGGAGAGGGAACTTGTCTTTTTAAAAACTTTAAGGACTGAAGATTTTTCTCATATTCCACAATAGCTACCAGAGTGAGACAGCCAAGTCCATCTTGGACACCATCCTCAACATCCAGCCCAAGGACAGCTCCTCAGGAGGTGGCGAGACCAGGGAATCCATGGTCTACCGATTCTGTGACGATGTCCTCAAGAAGCTCCCAGCAGACTACGATCCATTTGAGAAAAAGGCTTGTCTGGCCAAACTTGGCCAGTTGGAGCCTCTGGTGATTTTCTTGAGACAAGAGCTTGACCGGATGCAGACAGTAATCACGGCGGTGAGGAATACCGTCGTTGACCTTAAACTGGCCATTGACGGTACCATCATCATGAGTGAGAACCTCAGAGATGCTTTGGACTCTATATACGACGGACGCATTCCAGCTGCTTGGAAAAAGGTAAACATGCAACTAATTTGAACAAAAAGTCATGAGGAAGCAGCAACTAATGATTTTGTCAGTTAGGAAAGATTAACGCGTTGTTGTTATGGCTATGAGAGACAAGCATCATCCCGATTTGGAACTGATTAGTCAGAGATAAATCTAATATCAATAATATATGGTGAGAATTTTATTTCAATCACGTGATCTTTGCTTATGGGGATTAAATCTAAAAATACACTGTCTTTATTTGACAGTGTGATAATTGAACAATGAAGTTTCATCAATTATATTTCTACTACTACTATTACTGCTACTACTACAACTACTACTACTACTACTACTACTACTACTACTACTACTACTACTACTACTACTACTACTACGATTACTACGAATACTACGAATGCTACTACTACTACTACTACTACTACTACTACTACTACTACTACTAGTACTACTACTACTACTACTACTGCAGCTGCTGTTGCCGCTGCTGCTGGTGGTGGTGCTGCAGTTGTGCTGTGACTAATAAAACCACTACCATTACAACTATTAACAAATAAAAACTCAACCATCCTTAGATTTCCTGGGATTCCAGCACCATCAGCTTCTGGCTAAACGAACTCCAGGACAGAAATAAGCAATTCAGATCATGGCTCTATGACGGAGCTCCCAAATCATTCTGGATGACTGGCTTCTTCAACGCTCAAGGTTTCCTGACAGCCATGAGACAGGTGAGAAAAGAACCACATCTATTCCTTTCATGTGGCCTATGGTCAAATTTCATTCAGTTCTCTTGTTTTCCCAAATACCTAATGTGTCATATTTATGTTTTTGTGTTGCCTGAAGAAAGTTTTAGCGTCATTTTTCAACATTTTATCTTCTTATTGTCTAGATTCGTAATTTATAAGTCGTGTGTTTTGGATTTAAGAGTTTGTGTGTTTGTATGTATGAAGTCATTTTAAATGTTTTAGCTTCCTATTACAACAGCTTTGTATAGAAAAGGTAATAAAACTTTTTGTCCGTTAAAGCACGATATGAAGTCATAGAGAAAGCTAGAATCTAACAGTTCCTTAAAGAGCAATTAATGACAAAAAGAGAGGATATAGCCGGCTCAGATTTTAATTTTTTAAATAAATTTGATTGTATTAATTTGAAATATATTCATTTTCAAATGTTCAATTTTTCCAAACCATCCAGAAAGTGACACGTAATCACAAGGGCTGGGCCCTGGATACAGTCATCTTGCACAATGACGTGACCAAATTTGAGAGCATTGAACATGTTCCCATGGAGCCCCAGGAAGGTGTTTACGTCCATGGTCTGTATTTGGATGGTGCAGCTTGGGACAAACGTAACAGCAAACTCATAGAATCCAAGCCTAAGGTAAGTGTCATAATCTCCAACTTCAGTCTTCAAGACATATGTGATGGATAATGATAATGAAGCCTCCAATTTTCTTCAGATTTCAAAATCATCCTTATAACAATCCCAAAGGCTTCTAGATTATTGGCAACAAGAACGACAACAACCAATATAACAAGGTTTCAATGTGGAAGCACGGTGCGCTTTTTCCTTGATGAGCTCACAGTATATTTAGTTACAAAGATAAAGTAGGGGACAATGTCCCATAGGCTCACATAAAACATATTTAGTAATCCTATGTTCAACAATGTTTATGCAGCTTTCTTGAGGGTATTAGTGTCACAAAAGTACACAATGTATTTTAATCCTTTACAGGCCAGAATCATATTATCTTAACGTTTTCAGCAAGACAACAGAAACAACAAAGTTCAATAGTATCCAGTTTTTTCATCCTTTCAAATTATATATTATTTCAGGTATTGTTTGAGATGATGCCAGTCATTCACATCTCAGCAGTCAACAGCACTGGTGCAGCTGAAACGACCAAATTCTACAAGTGCCCCATCTACAAGAAGCCAAGGCGTACAGATCTCACTTACATCGCCGAGGTCATACTACGCACATCTCCCAATACCCACCCTGACCACTGGGTCTGTCGTGGAGTGGCCCTGCTTTGTGACATCAAATAAAGATAATGTTAAAGTTAAAAATCATCAAATGAAAAATGAATCATCAAATTATGTTAAAGTACAAATTTATGTTGAGATGACAAAAGCCAACATGTCATGGAATTTTATTTCAATCATTTATTTTATGATTTTTCTTTTGACATTTTACACTATTTGTAACAGCTCGGGATCCTTTATGTATTTATTTATTTCATTGTTATAATTGACCTTTCCTGTATTATAATAACCATATTAAAATTTGAACAAAAGAAAAATCATTTGCACAATTGATTATAAAAGATATAAGTACTTTGGAAGATTCAAAAGAAAATTGGAAATTTGGAATTTTGACAAATAATTTTCCCCATAAGTAAATTTTTTTTATTATTAATATTATTATTATTATTATTATTATTATTATTATTATTATTATTATTATTATTATTATTATTATTATTATTATTTTCTCATAAGTAAAAATCATTATTATTATTAGTAATATCATTATTATTATTATTATTAACGACTCTTCCCAGTGATGTATAACTACTGGTATAAAAAGTACCTTGTAGGTTTTAGAATATTTATTCAATTCTTATCTATTTATAAAGGCAACCAATATCACTATTCAATTTAGGATTTTTTTTTAACAATCAGGGAAAAAATCACTTATTTATTCCATCCCATTTACGTAATACAAAATAATGCTTATATAAGTTTCAATATATTCTAATATTGACGCATGCATCCATACAAACGGTAGCTTTACCAACTTATTTCTAATTATAATGAATTACCACTGTGCCTCTTATTATTTGCTCACTTATTTGTTTCGTTAATCATCATCATCATTGCCTTTTTCACCCTGGGTCAGGGTATAGGCCACAGACAAACAGTTTCCATCCTTCTCTATCCTGAGCCAACTTTTTATCTCATTCCAGGTCTTACCACTTCTCTGTATATCAGCTTCTTTAATTCTTCTCCATGTTCCTCGTGGCCTTCCCCTTGATCTTCTGCCCTGAGGGTTCCAGTCCAATACTTTCTTTGTTATAGTTGAGTCATTCTTTCTAAGCGTGTGTCCAATCCACCTCCATCGTCTTCTTCCTATATCCTCTCCCACTGGTTTCTGCTGTGTTCTTTTCCATACTTCTTCATTTTTTATTCTATCCATCCATTTTATTCTGAGTAGCTTACGCATGCACCTGTTTACGAAAATCTGTACCCTCCTTATACATGCCTGTGATGCGTTCCAAGTTTCACATCCATACAGTAGGACAGACTTCACGTTTGAGTTGAAAAGTCTTAGCTTTAGTTGAAGGGAGATATCTTTAGTTCTCCAAACTCTGTTCAAAGATGTGAATGCAGCCTGTGCCTTTCCTATTCGTGCTTTCACCTCTGCTTCCGTGCCTCCATCCTTGTCAATTATACTTCCGAGATAGCAGAAAGTGTCTATATCTTCGAGTTCCTGATCTTTTACTTTGATCTGCTCCCTTTGACGTGTACTTATCCTCAAGACCTTTGACTTTGCAGGGTGAATTCTTAGACCAATTGATTCCGAGAGGCTGTTTATAATTGTGGTTTTTGCTTGCATCTGGTCCTGGGTGTGGGACAAAAGAGCCAGATCATCTGCAAAATCCAGATCATCCAACTGTGTCCAGGGGGTCCACTGTATCCCATTTCTTCTCCCTTTGGAGGTTTCCTTCATTAGCCAATCAATGGCAAGGATGAACAGGAATGGTGAGAGCAAGCATCCCTGCTTGACACCAGTCTTAATTTCAAAGCTGTCAGTAAGCTGATCTTCATGTACAACCCTGCAACTTGATCCTTCATACATTTCCTTAATGAGGTTTACTATCTTTTCAGGGAGTCCATAATGTGCCAGAATTTTCCACAATGTTGCTCTGTCAATACTGTCGAAAGCCTTCTCGTAATCCAGAAAGTTGACAATAAGAGGAGAGTTCCATTCTATAGACTGTTCGACTATGACTCGCAGAGAGGCAATCTGGTCGGTGGTTGAACGGTTTTTCCGAAAACCTGCCTGTTCGTCCCGCAGTTTAGCATCTGTTGCATTCTTAATTCTCTCTAAAATAATACGGTTGAAAACCTTTCCTGGGATAGAAAGAAGAGTGATGCCTCGATAATTATTACAATTACTGAGGTCCCCTTTCTTTGGAAGCTTGATAAGATGTCCTTCCTTCCAATCCTTTGGGAATATCCCGTCATTCCAGATTCTCTCAAATAGTGGGTGCAGGGCCTCAGCATTTCTTTCCGCATCAACTTTTAGAGCCTCCGGTGGAATATGGTCTGGTCCAGCAGCTTTCCCCCTTTTCATCTTATTAATGGCACCCACAATCTCTGCTATCGATGGTGGATCACAGCTAATTGGTAGCTCATTCCTTGCAGGCAAAATTTCTGGCTGGTTGTCTGGTGGTGGTCTGTTCAGAAGGCAGTTGAAATGTTCCCTCCATCGTTCAGATTGAGCCTCTTTTCGTTAAGATCCCAAATATTTGAAAAACAAAACGAAAGAAGTTTCTATTTTTGTAAACATTTTCCCCTTGATTTTATTTGTTTCATTTAAATTGTTGTCTTTCTTGCAAGTCTTGTATTGTTAATTATAAATCTTGCATATTTATTAACCTTTGATAATTTTTTTTTTCATCATATCCAGTTTTCTACACTGCTGATGCAAGCATTTTACACACGCTGACCAGTAGTCTAATTCCATTGTGTAAAATTTTTGTGCTGTAACAAGTGATTATATATTTATTTTTTAGGAAGATACGGAAATTTTGACAAATTAAACTTTTTGCTCCTACCATTAAAAAAAGAAATCCATTCGTTAAAAATATTTTGGAATAAAAAAGCATACCGGAGTTCTATTGGTCAGGATATGTCATATACATGAAAAATTGGTAATTCATGCTCATTTGTATCTAACTCTTATTTATCATCTAATAACTCGTATCTGATTTTTTTTCATGCCCATTGCTTCTTATTGCTTTTTCTAGTCTCCTTTACACTAACATTACCATTATTATGATGTTTATCATCCGTCCAAATTTTTAAATACTTTTACATGAAAATTCCGATTTTTTTTCTTCCTTTTACCTTTTTCTATAAAATTGTTTATTTCTTAAAAACCATTAAAAATTATAAATACCAATCGACTATTAAATTTCAAATATTTTCATATTATTTTTATCGATGTAAAATGAAAAACATGTCACTCTTATCTTAAACCACATCCAATCTGTGATAAATTTATACTGCTTTGTATGATTCCATCCATTCTGCTGAAGCCAAATTTAATTTTATAAATTTGATTTTTGACCATCATGAATTAAAAATAAAATTATTTGAAAATAACATAATAATATTTTTTAAAGATTTAAATTGAATTTTTGTTGTCTGTGATATTTTAAACTCCATTCCACTTTACAATCATCTCCCCGCCCCTCCTCCAGAACTATTATAATTAGTACTAGATTGTATTAATTTTGTAATAATTATTTTATTATAATAACAATAAATATGTTAAACAAATTCTTGGCTGTTTTCTTTTTTGTTTTGTTTTTATAGTATGATTTTGTTAATATCATTATCATGTGTAATTCAAAGTGAAACTACTGTGACATCATTTTTTCATTTTGTGTTTAGGAGTTTTAAGCTCATTTCAACACTTTTTAATTATTTCAAAGCCTTCCATGTATCCATGCAGGACTTGAATGTGACCCTTAGAAAATTGTTTCAAAGGATTTACATTGCTTTTGACAACTTTAAAGCTTATTTCAGTGCCATTAAAAAAGGTACGCAACAAGGGAGAGTCCAAAGACTAAAGACTTGGAATTAAATGTGCTAAAAGCAGACAAGGTGATTATCTCAAATAGAGAAAAGAATGTTTCCTTGCGCCGAGTTAGAGACCAACCAACGTTCCACCCAAACAATAGTGCCATAGAATCCTGCCAATTGTTTGTTTGTGTTTAAGGATTTTACGGCACTTGCAACACATTAAGGTCATATCAGCGCCAGTAAAGATGAAGAAAATGGGATAGTAAAAAGTTCTAGAATTAAAATTAAAGCAGCCAAGAAAAGGTAAGACAAAGGGGAATTGAATAGGAAACAGATGTAGATTCCAAGAGCACACTATCCAAGTACTTAGTTTAAGATCACCTAAAAGTCTCATCCAAACACAAGAACAGGCCCCAACTAAGAGTGATACACTCAAATGTTTACAAATCATATAATAGGTAAATAAAACAATACAGGGCATAACAGAAAGATGATTTTCAAGGAAAAAAATATCATCTCCCAAAACTAACTATACATTTGACTGTTTCCCTCCCAGCTAGGGTATCCGGCCAGGGCCTGGATAAAACCAAGTAATCTCATTCCAAGACAAAGACAGAAAGCATGTTGGAAAACAGATATAGGGGGATAGAACACACAGTTAGTGCCTCCTTGCCCACTATGGGAGGTAAGGAACCCCACCCAGGAATCCTGCCAAGAGGTGTACACTCAGATTGTTACCAAAAAAAGATATTAACTAAATGATAACATAATATAAGTGATTTATGAGGGTAACAAATCCCATCTGACTGTGTCCCTTTCAGCAAAAGAACCCAGACACAGTCCAATTGAAATAATATAGCCTTATTTCAGAACAAGAAACACAGAAAGTACAGATAATGTACCAAGGAATCCAATATTCACTGCCTTGAGAGTATTTTAACCACCACCCTTCCGAAATAAGAATTCAAAAGAACATTCAAAGATGTAACAAAATTTTATTAGAATCTCCATAATAAAACAATAAAAGATGACGATGACATTTTTGATTCATAGACTGTGAATAAAGGAATGAATTAGAGAGCGGTGAACAAATTTGCAATAATTAAATACAACATTAAGAATAAATTTAAATAACAATTATTTGTACAAAATAGAGGATTAGAGATAACCATCTTAAAAACCAAAAAGTCAGTTCTGCTTTGTTTGTAGATCAAGTCTTAAGACATCACTGCCAGATTGTTCATTGGTGAAAACAAGCAGTGTTGCAAAATTATGTGCCTGCACATCAATGTTTCATTTTCATGATCCAAACCTCTGATATAAAGATTTACTACTAGTGTGCAAGGATTTTTGAGGAATTTCGACAAATTGGAATATCATGATGCCGGTTGTTTTTTTTTGTTTGTTTGTTGCTTTAGGTCTCTTCCAACACAATTGAGGTTATATGAGAGACCGCTGAAACAAAAAAACAAGCAATCCAACAAAAATAGTACAAATGTCAATCAAAATCATAACCTAAAGATATCATAAGCTAAATTATAAATAACCAAGAACAAACAGGCAGAGGATTTACAGGAAAAAAAATATCCCCTGTCAAAAATACAATCACAAACCAAAGAAGCAGGATAGGCTAGTAAAGAGAAGAAGAAACGACATCACTATCGGATCGTACACCCATGCGAACATCATAGGTATATGATTCAAGGGTGATGCTCCCATCCAGATGCCGGTTGTGATACAACTTACTGAAATACAGGTATTATACTGTAATATAAAATATAATAAAATAAACAACTCATAATATATTATATGAAATTTTAACAATTCTCAATTGAATTCAGTGAAATAAAAATCAGCACCAACGACAACCATTTTATCGATTAAAGAAAAAAAAAAAAGAAGATTGTTCTCGATACTTGTGACATTTTTAGGTCAATTCAGCACCAGTAGAAGGGGAAAGGTAATGTGTTTTTAAAAAATGTAAACCCGAGTTTGGATACAAAATGAAAAAGTAAAATAAGGGGACTAATTCAAATACAGAACAAAGTAGATTCAAGAACAATCGATTTGTGTGTCTTGTACTTTTTAAACAGTTGCAGGACATGCGCTGTTATTTTATTTACTCATTCACTCTTTTATGATGAACGGTTGTAATAATAAGTCAAGAAAATACAGCACCAAAGAGGAAAATGTGTGCGAAATGCCTTGCCTAATATTCTATAGATAGAGATTTGCTACTAGCTCCAACTACTGACAGTTTAGTATAGTTATGGTTTTGAAAGTTTAATGGCACTATCAATACATTAAGGTGATATCAGCACTTTGAGAAAGGAAAGCATTACATGACACACTGGACGGTTTGGTTGAAATTCCAATACAGCACTCTTAGGTCAGGATGATGACAGAAAGTCAAAAAGGAAAATACTGCCACTCACTCAAAGACAAAACACCAATAGTTTTCATTTGCTACACATAACCATGGGTTAAGATGACATCAGACTTGTTGAAAAATTCCTAAGCCTGAGACCTCTACCCTTTAAAATGATTATGATAAACTACAAGTTTTATGATAATATGATATATCTCCAGATAAACATGTTATTTCCCGAAGATCATATGGACATTTTTTTTGTGTGTATTTTGCTTTTTGTTATATGGCATGGGGTTTCCAATAGCTCAGGGGTGGGTCTGTTAGATTGGGTTGAAAGTACTTTGAGATATACTACATCCCATCCAAAGGGTAGCAAGCAGTTGCTACTGTTAGTTAAATGCTATGGAAACTGGGATAAACTACAGCTTGACCGACCTCATGGCTTTGAAGGAATATATAGTTTACCATCAAACAAAAATTGGCAATTTTGGACTCTTGTAAAAACATTACAGGAATTACAGACATAAATACATACACACAACACAAACATTTAGATACACACACACACACACACAAATATACATACATTAATCAATCATTAAAGAACCCTCATGATTTACTCCATATAAAATACGACAACTCTAACCGAAAATCAATATTACATTCTCCATAACCCATTCTTCAAATTATCAAAACAAATTCATTGTTTTCATCTGCGGCGAACATTTTTCTACAGGGTCTTATCTAAAGGAAGAACAGAGATAAACCAGGCGCCATTACAGTACAGAATTGCAATGTGAGCAGTAGGGGTTAAAGAAAAAATGAGACAACAGCAACAGGACTCAAACTCAATTCTACTGGATGAAGTAGAATGCCTTGTCCATTCAGACTTTTTGCCCTACTCATAATTGCAAGCTGAATAGTTAACACCAAGAGAGCAGTAACTGCATTGTGACTCAGGAATAATTGAAGCCCGCGTCACCTTGCGGTTTTTGCTCTCTTGGTGAAAACAGTAAAAAAAAAAATTTTTTAAAGGTTAGAGCTAAACTAAAACTCCACCTTCTGGTAAAGCAGAATGAAGGGATTAAAAAAATCAAACGCAATTAAAGGAAAACGATCCATCATAGAAGGTCTGGATAGACCAATTGGTAGAGTACTTGCTTCACAGGCAAAGGGACCAGTAACACCCTACTACTAGTGTATCTGTATTTTATCTGTGATTGGGTAGCTGGTTCTGTTATATCTGGTGGAAAGCACTTTGTGATAGACTATCATCCCATACAAAAGGTGACAAGAATTTACTGTAATCTCTATATAACGCTATAGATCCCCATGATATGATAAACGCCAGTCTTATACTGAATAATCCATCATGATTCATCCTTTGACACGTCATCTCCTTTATTCTTTTCCTCCTCCCCCTCCTCCTCCTCCTCCTCTTTCTTCACTTCTTCACTACTTTTCTCATTTGTTGAGTCATTGTTCTTTTTTCTTTGCAGAAAACCTTTTATTTTGCTCAAAAGGCCTTTCTTGGCAGTGGGATCCAATTTCTCAAATCTGAAAGTAAAACAAATGAATTTTAAGGTAGTGACACAGTTATCATCATTAGATAAAATAAAAAATGAAATACATTAGAATAGGGAACAATAGTGTGATATCATAAAACTGGTTACAATCTCCTTGGAAGTGTGAAACCAGTCGTCCAGAGGACTGGATACATACCTTGTGCAACTGATCTTCTGGTTTCAGATTGATGGCATCTTATTTTCAAGCCATTAATAAAAACTAGTAGTCAATAGAGATCCTCCATCCTCGCTCTTTTAAGCCCGTAATCCTAAGAATCTGCCTATACTCTTGACTGCTAAAATAATTATACCATCTTATCATTCAATATGTAACCTATTCAATGTTAGTCCTCCGCCTAGAGGACTGGTTGAACACTTCCAAAGAGTTTGGAACTGGAACATAGGAAGGTGTGACATCACCACTTCTTCTTCCCTGTGATCACTACAATTGGCCATCCAATTCATAAATAGCTGTATCGATGTAGTTGTCCAAAACAAAATGTTCTTTGGAATCGATTATTATTTAGAGACAACCTACTGAAGTGTTTTTTTTACATATCCAAAGAGACAGAGGAAGAAAGAAGAGAACCTGTATATATTCAGTTTTCATTAAAGACAACTTGCTACAAAATAAAAAAGAAGAAAGAAATATGAGAACAAAAAGTAAGACTTTTTTTTTCTCTCTCCCACTTTGGCTTTTTTTCTATTCCATGCTCTTTTCTAACAAAACAATTCATTAAAAAATGGTCCTTTCCAATTTGGTACAAGTATTCAAAACCATCAGATAACAACAATCTTACCGTTTGGTGGTGAGGTTGTGGATGCTTCCAAATGCAATTGCCACCACTGTACAAGCCAGACAGATAACGTTGTAAGGCATTGAAAAGTCAGGGGTTGGCAGGGAAACGAGCAGGGATTCCGTGTGGATTCTAACTGGGAACCTTGAGACATTGCCCTCACTGAAGCTAGAAAAGAAAAGGAGATGACAAATTTTTAAAATATTCATTTACAAAACTGGTAGCAAAACGAAAATAATTTGAAGAAGGGAAAACGAACATAGAATACTGTCATAGTCTCAACAACAACCAAACCCAATTTCACATTTATTTGTGTTGGAAGCTGCACATTGAGACAAATGTTACAGGAAATCAAATCTGAGGCTGAAGAAGGGCTCTGATTTATATTTTATTTTTTCCTGCCCAGCAATGTTTTATTTATTCATCTTAACAACGCCACTACCACATTATCTCATTCATCTGTAGTGTTTCATTCATCCTGTTTGTTGATAAAGGGGAAATCCAAAACGTCCATTTTATCTGTTTTCGTAATTAAATTGAAGCTTACATTCAATTTCATATTGTTATTTATTTCTTCGAGCTTCGAAACATTTACTTTACTGCTCTAGATAGCTTTTAGCCTGTTATTTACTTACATCTTGCCCTTTTATTTAAAACGCTTTATTTATACAAGTTTCTCTGTTTAATTGGAACAGGACAATTAAACATTTTAATAAACCAATACCAAGGGTGACTCTCGTCATTTAAATTAAATCATTTTTAAAAAAAAACAAAAAACCACAACATGTCTATTTGAGTAACTGTACAGTCAAATTGAAGAAATATGAAACCTTATACAATGGATCTTTCAGCACATTACAAAATGTCAAACAACATTATGAACAATGTCATCAACATAATATGCTGGCTGTAACTAATTGTCATCACTCCTTAATTTGCACAATAAACCAATAAATGCACTACGCCAAGACAAGTCAAACAAAATAGTTGTATCATTTCATTTCATTTTGTGTCATCGCCTTTGCCCACATCCTTATATATTCATCACATTATTCTTTACATGTGATAAAGCAAGGTCATGAGTGCACTCTTGTATCTAAATGGACCTATCTGTTTATTTAGAAGCAAAGAATAAATCTATTCTTTGTTATAATTTTTGGTTGAATGAAAAATAAATTCAAAGAAAAGCTTGATGAAGGTCTAAAATTGGTCCAGTCAACCAGCATGTCATCTGATTAGCCAGTAGAAATGTTATTTTTAAATTACCAGTTCGGCTTCGACTGTATTTCAATCTGTGCACATTTCAACAAGGTGAGGTTTTTTCTCAGTCTTCAACATTGACTGCTCTTCATAAATACATAGGTTTTGCTATATTGCACTGAATTTTCTCTTTAAATGAAAATCCAAGGTGTTTTTAATGAGATTTTCATGGTACTATCAAAATCAATGAGTTTTCAAGGAGTCCTTAAATTTAAGAAAGCCACGGAACCTTGACTGTGGAAAATGAAGCCCAATATTCTATCCATTACTACAACACCACTTAGACTTAAAATGCATGGTATTTCTTCAAGAGGCTTTCATTTATGTTTTGTAAATCACAAAACCACACCACCATATTCTAAATTTTTCGTTGTGGCTCGCAGTGTCAGGCCAAGAAGAAACTCAACTGCAATGCACCTGTTATCCCTTCGTGCTTGTCAGTTTACATTTTATTGTAAAATGGTCAAAAAATTTTAATCAAGGATTAGGCATGTCTATTTGTCGTTGCCACACTCATAGTCATAATTATCATTTGCTGCTTTGAGTCACGACTTGCATGATTGAAGTTGAAAAATGATTTTGGATGAATTACACTGTCTAGAGGAATTGAACACAAAAACAACAGCAACAATAACAAAAAAAAAAAACAACAAAGACACTATTAATAGGTATTCCAGACCAAAATTTAGATAGCTTTAAATAGTAATCCAAGACTTTTTATTTCAAACTATGTGTTGATTGATGTACAGAACAGAAGAAATTATTTAAAAATATTAAAAAATAAAAAAGTTATGGCCTTTCGAAATAGCGAGAAAAAGTACACTCTTTCGCATTGCAAAATACTTCATTTTTGAGATCTCATTCTAAGAAAAGTAAATGACTAAGAACCCAAAGGATCACTTTTACATAAAGACTTGTACCCACAGACTTTGTCTAATTTTTTCCCGTGCGCTAAGAAACACGGTTAAAGAGCTATTAAGATCTGAAAATGGAAATTTTGTCATTTTTCGCAATCAAGGGAAATAACTGATTTTTCGTCAAATTGACCAATTTTCAAAAATTCATTAAAAAATAACTAAGGATAATAAATAGTGCAAATATACCTCAAAATAAACAGAAAATTGTAAACTATAAACAACATTTAACACTAGACCTATTCATTTAGAAATACTCTTGAAATGAAATGAAATTTGGATGCCACAATCAAAAAAATATAAAAAATCCATGATTTTCAAAAATTCATAGAAAATTTTGAAACAGCCACAGAATAACCATTTTAGTCTTAAAAGAATTGCAAAGTAATAAACTATGCATGGATGTAGCATATTCACAGTCAGACTGCAGCAGATAACCTTGAGAGCAATCTAAAAACTGGCCAAAAACGGTCGACCAGATAAAATTATTGACTCTGGGGAAAAAAAAGAAATGTGATAAGATGAGACAAAACAGATGTTCCAACACAAAATGCACCTTGTATGAGCAATATAAATCCATTAATGGACAATTCTCACCCAAATCCAATCAAATAATACCCTTCAAGCGCTGATAAGCCTTTGTAATAGCCTTATCAGCAACTGTCCAAAGTCAAGGACTTGCAGAAGATGTCACTTCGAAGTCACACCTGAAGACATACTTGGACTCCACTTTTGCAATGTCCTCAACAACAGGCCACTTGTAATAAGTAGAGGCACGAACAGAAGAGTCGATGAGGAACCTCACATAAGCCTGTTGATCACTGATAATGGTGACCAACATAGAACTTTTGGTCATAAAAAACTGCTACCTATTTGACCATGACTTGTGAATCGAAAATCATCATAGCCATCGTCCACATCAGAATCAGACTGAACACATACATTTTCCTCACTATCATCAATTTTCCTTCTCCGTAGAGGCAGTGGTGAGCAATGACACTGTCGAGGCCGTGGTGAGCGATGACACTGTCGAGGCCGTGGTGAGCGATGACACTGTCGAGGCCGTGGTGAGCGAAGACACTGTCGAGGCCGTGGTGAGCGTTGACACTGTCGAGGCCGTGGTGAGCGATGACACTGTCGAGGCCGTGGTGAGCGATGACACTGTCAAGGCAGTGGTGAGCGAAGACACTGTCGAGGCAGTGGTGAGCGATGACACTGTCGAGGCCGTGGTGAGCGATGACACTGTCGAGGCCGTGGTGAGCGATGACACTGTCGAGGCCGTGGTGAGCGATGACACTGTCGAGGCCGTGGTGAGCGTTGACACTGGAGTGTCAGAGGCTGACATTGGAGTCAGCACTGACAGTGCAGAGACATGTTGAAACTGGAGAGACTGTAGACACCAGAGATGTTGATGATCCAGGTGTAAAGTAAGGTTCAAAAGTCGAACTGGCAAAAGATGTCACCTTCCCTGGATCACGACGAATATTTTCCCTTAATTTTGCCATTGTTGACTTGACAGCATTTCTAATGAATTTATGATGAACTGGTCCGAGCTTCAGAGTACGTAAGAGCCAATCAAGTAAGAAGGACTCTGGCAAACCCTGCTGTGTCCGAAATAAGAGCACACTGCGAGTGATGCTCAGGGCACTCAGCGAAGGCGACAAGTAATCATAGTCAAGAATTTCATTGAGGAAAATTTTACGCTCTGCTGGGTCGTGGATTGACCTAGCCGTATCCAACTTCCTGGCGATGAGTAGTCCTATCCTCTGGACAAGTAAGACACACTCCGGATAGAGGTACGTAAACCACTCTGCAATCTGCAGAAAGAAAATAAATGAAAAACGATCACACACTGCAGGTAAGCTGCTGGAGCAGAATTATGAAATATAAGCAAAGCAGTAAACAATCCGACTTAACCAAATGGGGTAAAAACAGTAGCATGATATGAGCACTGAAATATGAACAGGTTGAATGCAGTAAATAGAAGTCCCTCAGAGACAGAGCCTTACATTCTACGGCATATCTTGGTTTTTGTAGCATTAATTGGGCAGTAACTTGATTGCTACCGTATGGATCTCAATACTTTCTGCTTGATAGAAGAGAATCAATTACTGGTGGTATGAAGAAGGGCTTTAAAATAATGAAATAGTAATGATAAGTAATAACTCAACTGCACCTAATACCAGCTTCTGTGCTTGTGAGTAGGGTACTTGCAAACAATAGGGTCTCAGATGCAATACATACCTTGGCCTCAGATGATCCCCCCTCACATCGCAGAAAGTGTAGCTGAAGAAGAACTCGATAAGTTAAAGGGGAACTCCAACAAGCATCAGGTCGCCGACCTTTCCCCTTCATCAAAAACCTTCATTTCATTTCCTCATAGTCATCATCAACTGAAAAAAAAAGTAATCAAGAGTCATTAAGTAGAAAAACAGGTCACAAAAAATGGGATTTCAAACTTTCTACATTGCCAACCATTACTATTACCATCATGAATATTTAAGCTTATTCTTATCTACTATATTCTGCCTAATCTAACAACAAAGCATTATTTAGAACATTTTGAAAAGAAAAAAAATATGATACAAGAAGAGTGGTGCTAAAATTACTTTCCCAATGAACACAAAGTACACAATATTTGAACATTCTGAAAAAGAAAATTCCATAGGTAAGGTAGCCAACTGGATGTTTGTATGGAGAGAAAAGGGGGGGGGGGGGGGGGCTAGGAGAAGGAGAGAAAGAGAATGAGTATGTGTGCGAGGATGAGAGAGAGAGATAAGTGTAAGAGGGGACAACGATTAGACAATGAGAGAAAAAATGAGAAGGAGATAGAGAGAGAAGAGAGAAGGAAAGTTTGGGGGGGGGGGGGGGGGGGAGTAGAGGGAGAGAGAGAAAAAATGAAAAAAAGGAGATATAGAGAGAAGAATATAGAGAAAAGAGTGGGAGGGGGGGGGGGGGGGGGGTAGAGGGAGAGAGAAATAAATAGATAAAAAGAGAGAGAGAGATCCTATCTACTAATTTGAGCATCTAACATTATCGTTGGAAATGGCCAGTTCACTGTTTGACTCAATTGTCAATAAACAATAAAAAACATGAAAGCCGAAAATCGTTACTTAACTTCTACCTATCTTAAGGATTGATTTGGAGACCCAAAAAAAGTAATTTAATTGAAGCAACACATAATTTCAGGAGTGTGCTTATTCCCCGTCAATTGATAAACAAACGCACTCGGTCGGGTGCCGCCATCTTGGATTTTTATGCCGATGTTGCTAGGTCGTGTTTGAAGAAAGATTTAAACACAATTCTTGACTTTGAAGTCAGCATATGTCCTACACATGTTGAATTAACTTATATTTTATGATATCATGAAAAAACAAATTAGGATTTCATGGTGTAAAAAATTAACAGAGATCTATTCTGACATGGAGTTTCAAAATGAGGTCATTCTCAATATTCTCATTCTTGTCCAAGTCAGCGGACGATAATAAAACATCATCATTTATATAAAAGATAGAATTAAATGTAAAATTGATTTAATAAAAGCCAAATTAAAACACTTACCTAGTGATTCTTTTAAAAATCTGTTGAGTTCATATCCATTTTAGGAATTGAATAACACAAAGACACTTCACTTGACTGAGACTCAACTGAGACAACGATGCTAGGCACGTCGGAATCAAAAGTGAAAATGGAATGCTCGCGTTGTGTTGACGTTTGGAACTCCCGCGGGTGGTACAAATCTCGGAAACCATCGAGATTTAGATATTATAAAGAAAAAATGTTTCCAATCCTATTTTTGGCTTTAAAAAATCGAAATTTGTGAATTTTTGCCGATTTTAGGTATTTTTTTCTGAAATATTCCGATTTTTTAGGGTTTTAATGTAAATAAATCACGTTGTTATTGGTATCATTAGAAAGAGCTTTTAATTCCCTTTCTAATAATGCTATTTGTAACACGATCCAACAAAAGTACTAGTAGCGTTGGTGGTTAAAAAATGGTTACCCATAAAATTTCGGTTATTCGCCGCGATAAAAAAACCATTATGTCATGCTCTTTACAAGGGTCTAATAAACTATTTTTGCAAGAAAAATCATCAAATCTGACATGTTTTAGAAGGAGAATAGATAAGCTTTTCAGTGATATAATTTTAATCCCTGTAACTTAAATAGAAATATAGATTGCTTCAAGTGAAATTGGTTGAAAATTAGAGATTTTCAGGCCCGTTACACAGAAATGGACTGGATTGGGATACCTACTATTAAGGACAGAAAACAAAATAACAAAGATAAGAACAATTTGAGATGCCAAACACAAGAAGGCACAATGACATCAAACTCACATGCTTTCTAGTCTAGAGGATCCTGCAGCTGGGGCGGTATGAGAGTAAGAAGAAGGAACCTCAGCAGTTATGACAGCAGAATTAAGATAAAACCCATGATTGGCATCAGGCGGGTACTCTGTCCATTTTAGGAAAGCCCTCCGGAATGAGAAGCTGATCTTGGTGACCGAATGTGGCCACAAACTGAAGGAGAGTTCTAGATGGTATGGTCTGGAACGGTCCTTGCCTGGTTGGTAGTATAGACGATCTGGGAAATTAAAAATTAAATCATGATTTGTAAAAATAACAAATTCTACATGAAAATCAAATATTGCTAATCGAAATTACTGGTTGACAGTGTAGGATAACATACTGTTTATCTGCAAGAGTTTTATTCTCTGCATAAACGCTAGTTTTAGATCATTGTTAAACAAACTGCTTTGTGATTTGGCATTGAAAGTTTATAAACTGTTTATCTGCACCGCAGTTGACAGTGTATGTGAATATGCCTTTTAGCTGTGTAACACCAGGCACAGAAAGCTCTACCTGTTCAGTCTAGGGTCCAACTCCTCATCGCTACAAAAGAAAAGTTTTATTCTCTTTGTCCTCTGGCACTTCTCTACTCCTTCCATGTTTTCTTATTATTTAACATAACTTCCTGCTCCACTCACTTTTTTGAATGAGAGAATGCATGAGTCATTTCGACAAAGTATGTGAATTCTGTCTTATAAAATTAAACTGAAATAGATCAGTTGGAAACCAAATGGTTTCAATCTAGAATAGGGATGTCCAGAGAACATGGAAGGAAACATCAAATTTGACCCTTCAAAAATCTGTAAATTCTGAATAAATCTTTATAAGCGGTAGATCTGAAATTTTCCCTTGATCAGGTCAGAGCAAATTCAAAGCCTGCTAGTAAAGATTATTACAATCATTGACCAATCGTTTAAAGATTTAATTCTATGATACTTACGGCGCACTTTGTGTCCATCATTTTCCACTACTAGTGAGTTGAGAAAAACGCGTGCAAACCAAGGAAGGACCTCCATGTAAATCACTGTGATATTGGTATCCATGGTATTGTGGATGTGACAGGCAATGCCTCCCTCCTCTAAACCATAGCCTGGAACGGGGGGGGGGGGGGGGGGGGGGGGGGGGGGGGGGGACAATAATTTTGATATTCTTGAACATGTTATTCCAGTTTAAAAGATTTCATCAGTGTCGATGAGAAAATATTAAGCAGATGCCCACTCACTATCTTTTTAAAAAAATTAATAAATAAATAAAAGAAGAAAGAAAAGTAGAAGATTGTATTTAAATAGTGCTGATCCACGGTAAGCATGATGCTCTAGTGCCTTAAAATTCTCTTTACTGCCTAATGATGGAACAGACATATATATCTATGATGAGAAATAAAGTTTGTTAAACTCTAATTCAATTTTCAGTCGAGAGGGGGATTACATGTCCATCTCCATAGGATGAGAGAAATGTAGGCAATCTTTTCTAAAAGCATACCATTATAGTGCCATCTAATTCTCGGTTTGTTACCCTATTGGCTGGTTCAAATCCTCTTTATATCCAATCTGTTTCTGGTTGCCACCGGAAAGGTAGTTGTATCTAATATCAAATCTGGTAAAAAGTATTCAATGGAACACTATTATATTCTTCAGAGGGTAGCAAGTAATTGTTATTGTCCATTTAACAATTCCAAAACAGATTTATCATTTTTTCTTTTGCTTTGTAAGTGATGGGTGCTCTAACTTCCAACTGGAGTCATCTCAGTTGATTTGAGAAAGTTTTCTGACCAATCAGTCCACCAAGCAATGATTAGGTAGTTGAGTGAAATCTGATGGGAAATACCTTACAATAGATAGCATCCTACCCAAAGGGTAGTATGCAGTTACTATATGTTTAACACAACTTATGAAGTTCAGAAATAATCTACTAAGCTTTCTCAAGCAAATTTTTACCTGTGATGAATCTGTGTGCATATATCGGAGGTGGTCTTGTATTTATTGTGGGCACGCCATTGGTACGAACAGAGCCAGCTACATTTAAGACTCGACCATCACCTGTCAAAGCCTTTACGTCATAAACCTCATAGGAATGATGGTCTCCACCCCTGGTCGCATTCTCTTGCTTTGTGGAGGCTGGGGTGATGTGGAATGCATTGGGACCCTAAGGTTTACAAAAGAGCATTGATGTTTAAAAAAAGAAAAAAAAAGGAAGAAAACAATGTTATGAACATTTACTCATCAAAACTATGATGATGATGATGATAATAAGGATAATGATGTTGATGACAATAACTATGATGATGATGATGAGAATTGGCTGTTGGAAGTTTTCAAAATTACTTTAATAATATTTAAAAAAACAAACAAACAAACAAAACCACACACACATATAAAAAAAACAAAAAACAAAAACAGTGTTCTCACTTGATTGTTGGATGTTTCCACAATGACCTTACTGGACGATGCGACAGGACATGCCGACACAATGTGATTGCCAAAAAGACTTCTTAAGGACCAATCTGAAACAATAAACAAATAAATGAAAGAAATAATTAATTCTTAGCATTACATATCCCTATGCAGCTTTTTATCAAATTTAAAATACATATCATTTTTTTTTAAGCACGTGATAATCTAAGATTTTTAATAACAAACGACCTGCCACAGCTAATAAACCAATAATCCATTCCAATTTTGAGAAAGAAAAAATTGAATCAATACAAAATGCTTCTTTATTTGTACAGCATATAGCCACACTAATTAGGCAATGTCATTTTCAACACACAGTTTTCATATTTAATATGTCTTTAAACCTGCACAGACCTGGCAATGAACAACTATTGTACAACTTCGTTTTTTTTTTCTTTTTTAACCCAGGCATGTTTTTTTTCTTCATATTTTCAACAACCCCCCCCCCCAAAAAAAAAAGCAAAAAAAAACAAAACAAGAAAACAAATTAAAATCATATTTCAAAGCAGTATGATGCAATAGCTCGTTTGCGAAAAAAAATTTATATTATATCTTAGACAGCTCAAGATCTGTTCTGCTACTCAAAATACATCATTCCTCAATTCTAGATTGTCAAAATGCATTACTCCTCAATACTAAAATGTCAAAATACATCATTCCTCAATACTAGAATGTCAAAATACACCATTCCTCAATGCTAGAATGTCAAAATACAAGAGAACCTAACAGTTTTTATGACAGATGCTCCATTTTTATGAATTTTATTTTCTTCATAAAATGAATATGTGTAATTTGGACAAAATCGATTATCCGAATTTTCATACTGCTTAGCAAGCCTGTGCCCTTGACTTACTGGGACTGCCTGTAGAAGACTTGAGTGCGGTGTCTGTTACAACAGTCAAACTTTGACTCAATTCCACGGCTTCATCTGTACAATCATTATCCTGGGTAAAGTTTGAAATAATCATAATGAATAAAATTAATCGACGAAGCATTATAGCGATTCTGGAATTATGCTCTTACACTCAGGGGAACAAGATAAAAAGTTTCCACTTTGATACATTCGAACACTTAGATTTTGAAATTTATATTAATATTAGACTTTTCTTTAAAGTGATAATAATAATAATAAAAATGAAAATAATAATAATAATAATAATAATAATAATAATAATATAATAATAATGATGATGATGATGACGATAATGATAATAATACGATAATATAATAAATAATGATATAATAATAATAATAATAAAATAATAATAATAATAATAATAATAATAATAATAATAATAATAATAATAACTTCCTGAATTGAAATCACTTGACAGTTTTTGATCAAATAAATGTGTCTGTTTTTAAACACAGTTATTAAATATCTTGCATTCAAAACTATATTCAACTCATCAAATCATGCAGGGAAAAAAAAAAACCAACAAAAAACTTACAGCACAAACTGATCGCAAATGCAGCCCAAGGGAATGGAAATCAGCATCATGAAAATAGAAAGCGTTGAACAAGGCTGAGAGTCCTGCCTGAGAACAATAAAAGAGTTTAGATTACAAATACTAAGTTTTTTCATTCTCATTGTCTCATCTGAGTAACACACTGAATTGAAAAGGAGCTGTTGTTATATCCTTTTTTTATTTCTATTCATAAAGGATCGGTTAACACATTACATTAGGCACAGTCTACTCCGGATAATCGCAACTCGAATAATCGCAACATTTCACCAAGAAACGGAATTAATTCTATATAAAAATCACAGGTTAATTGCAACAAACTTTGGTTAATCGCAACAAATTTTCACCCTCAAAAAGTGGTAAATTCAAGAAATCAATCAAACAAAACATCATTATTAAATTTCATCATGGAAGAAAGCGTGACAGGTTGAAAGATCGAGAGTGAGCAGTATTTAATGTTACAGTAGTGTGTCACCACTCTATTAAAGACAAAAGAGGGCGGGGCTTTGCAGTATGGGTTTGTGATGTCATCTGTGGCCATTAAATGGGAGGCGAGGGGGCTGGGCTTAGATTTTACAACAGGTAGACAATGACAGTTGTAAAGAGAGACTGGGCGATATCCTTTGTTTTGGGATTGACAACTTTGCATTGTGACCAACGAGTTTGGTGACAGCTTATTGTCTCTCATCAGGGCTAATCTCTTACAAATGTTGAGAACAAAAGAGTGAAAGTGAATCAAATCTGAATAAGATATCGACTTGCATCAAACCTGCTTTTGCTTGACAAAATCTATACAGGGCTGCCATATGGTTTTTATTTCAATCATATTGCTCAGTCTGTGGTGGACTAAGAACAATGTTTACAACAACTGGTTTGAGTTTATCATGTAAAATATTGCAATAGTGGACTGGAAACAACTCAACTGACCGGTTAATTGCAACATTTTCGCTGATCACAATGTGTTGCGATTATCCAGAGAGGACTATAGTAGGAATAAAGCACTAATGTCAAAGAGTTGTTATTATAATAGATTTTAAAATTATATATCATCTCTATCTATGTAGGTGAGATCAGATAACTAAGTTGGATTTAGAAATTCGACATTGACAAGGATCCCTTGCAGCGAGGGACAAGAAATAATTACCATGCTATTGTATTACAAAGGAGGTGCTAGGTTCTTTCAAGTGTCCATCCAATGTATTGCTGAATTATTGTTAAACTTAGCAAATCTACTGCTAGCATTCATTCATTTCAACTCTTTCTAAAAATTTAGACTGTTAACTTTTGTCTCAAATCACACTCCTCAATGTCACAAAAGCTTGAGACACCAATAAACAATGTATTCGATGCTTACCTTGGAATCACAGGGCAAAAGCTTTTTCCAAGGAGTCAGGTTTTCTGTGCACAAAAGTTCTCTGGGAAGAGCTCCATAGCGTAGGTAGTGAGAGAACACAGAATATGCTTTAGGTGCTAAACCTTTTGGGCGGAAACTCCATCTTGGAGCAACAGTAACCTGAGCATCAAGGAAATTAAGCGAGGCACAGAACAGACCAGACACTGCATTGACCAGCTCTCCCCAAGCTTTGTCCACACTTGGAAAACAATTGTAAAAACAATGAATATGTAAGGATGTTAAAAAATAAAGGATGACAAACAGGCAACTTGTACTGTATGAAATGAAAATATGGTGTTTTATGTCCTGCTTGTGGTATATGAAGAAGCATTGTGAAGCGCACTGGGCATGGTAAAACTGGAAATCCAATCCAATCCATATGTTGCAGCTTCAACACTGAAGACAATATGCTATATAAGTATACATATTTATTTATCTATTTATTTATAATATCATTTGACAATATTATGATGGATGGGCAATGTGTCAAAGCTGCCTGTGTTGATCGTGGTGATATCTGCATTTGACAGGCATACTGGACAAAATTCAGGGGAGAAGAAAGAAAAAAAAATGCTTACACAACCCTGTCGCTGTGCAATAGGCGAAATGGGCATTTAGATGTCAGGCATTTAGACAATCATCAGTCTTGCAGCTGACAGATAAAACAAGGGGGAGGGGACACAAGCAGTAAATTAAAAATCCCATGTTGCAAAAATCTCTTACAATTTTGAAGACAGAAAGAAAGTTGTGTCCGAAACAAAAAGTTTATATTTTCAGGCCTAATCTAAGTAAATATTTTTTTGTTAATGCTCATATACCATACTTTTTCCAAAGCACAATAAATTCAGGGAATTCACTCCCTGACAAGAAAATGTTATAGAAATAATGACTTTAAAGATGACTGAAAATTACTAGGGCAAGGGGAAACACAATCTTAAATGTACTTGTTCAGTATAGAGTTAATCTTACTTTTTTACAGAGGGTTGGAACCAGACCCAGAGTTCTGCCCCTGGAGGCGCCTCGTGGATAGGATAGCCCCACTTGCTATGACGCCACAAACCCTGTGACTGGGATAGGTGAAGCTCTTGGACTCCATATTTTCTTACAACTTCACCCAAGGCCTTGGGGAAGAGGTGATAGTGTCGGACTGTCAAGAAAAAGGGAATGGCAAAGTAATTATAATTATGAACATTTTTCTGAATGTCAACACTTCTTTGCATTGAACGTTGATTCAGCAAATTAAAGTTTTAAAAATCACCATTTTTTAAAAATTTGATTAATTAAAAGTTAGCATCTAGGTAGAGACACATAAGAATATTTCTTTTGTGTTCATGTTGGCTTCTGCTATAATTATGACTGTGGCTGTGACACACGTTATTATCAACACATTTTCAACGCCACACATGTTATTCAAATTTAGATGTTTCCTTAATAATTTATAATACTTGTAATTAAGGTAAATACAATTAATT
>NC_088366.1:22736252-22741252 GCF_034508935.2 Berghia stephanieae
ATCTCTGCGTTTCGGTTTTGCCCACAGCGGGACATAAGGACAGAAGTGTTTACTTGCGTTTGAAGCAAAGGTGCTAACCCTCGACCTCAAGACCAATCGGTTCAGCACGAGCCATGACTGCCGCCCGGGTGTACTATATTGATCCAAACCCGGTGCCCGAATAGACCCTATCGGGGCCAACTATTTCCTTCATGGGCAGTGGATAGTACGGTTTTTGCTTCGTACCAGGTACGGTTAGTCACGCCGCTGCGCTTGTGCCTGACAAGTACCTGCCTTTGCTCAATTGCGGCGCTTGCACGGTTATTCAATCTTCCTGGATGACCTAGATTAATTCTCTAGGAGAAAAGATTATTTAGACCATTTAGTCACGTAAATAATTCCTATTGGTTAGGTATGTAATTGTGCTTGAAACTCGAGAAATAAATGTGAATTGAATGGAACTTCAATTAAATATACGAAAACGATAAAATGGACGTTTCGGGTTTCCCCCTTATCAACAAAGCAAGATGAATGAAAGAATCACTTAATTTGTTTTTTTAATTGAGTTTTTATACAGCGTAATATCCACTAAATGTGCTCAAAGTGCTTTACAAGGGGTCCCTGGCCAACAGCAACATTTAACATGTAAGACGGGACATGATGCCTGTTGGGCGATATTACAATTTTTTCGGACAGAGACAACGCTGTTAACGGCCAGGTACTCATTTGACACCTGAGTACGGTGAGAGATTGTGAGTAAAGAGCCTTCTCCAAGGACTCAACTATGCGCCGAGCGAGGCCCAAACCCAGGACCTTCTGATCTGAAAGCGAGTGTCATACCACAAGACCACAACAGACGTTTTATTAGTTTGTTTGTTTTTTGCTATTGAGCATGGTCGCAGCTCTAAATTTGAATCTTTTATTCTTTTACTTCCACAGATCTATCTTGATGATGCCTTGGGTTGATTCAGTCCAAAACTAATTTGTGTGGTTTTATTTAACAATGTTAATGACATTGAACATACATTGATACAACAATGCCATAATTTGTCATGTTTATCTTGTAAAATCATGTATGGACCTACAAAACCATTATTTTGAATGGTGATTTGATGATGATGAACAAAATATGTGTGTTGTACAAAATAAATGGCAAAGCTAACAAAATGCAGTCTCCTTAATAAGAGACTGGGGATTGACAAGTGCTGCAACAAATTGAAAAATAATATCAGATGTTTCTCTTAACATTGTTGGAATATATGAGAGGATGTTAACATTTTTCAGTCTTTCATTAGCCCTCTCAACATGAATTCTACATGAAGCAATTTCTTTTGTTAATAAAATCTCATTTTCAGTAAATTTATTATGTAAAAAGGGAGGGATATTTACAGTTACTCATTGAGGTAAAATATCTTGAATCGGATGGGGTTTTACCTTTATTACCTTTATCTGCTAAAATTAAATCTCCAGGGCTTAAAATTAAAAGTTTTAGTAATCCACAATTTTGTACAATGACCTTATCCGAGACAGACCCTGGATACAGTTTAGAGATAAAATTTATCACACCATTTGGACTCAGACCAACAATAGCTTTAACAGAATTCATGGACCTATAAGAAGAATAAGATAACCGTTGTTTATCCATTTCTTTAGGAATAGCAATTTGGTCATCTGTACAATCAATGATCATTCTGCAATAGGATTCAATAGTCGTACCGTCACTTCCTTCCTAATGACGTATGGTAACTTAGTAACACTGGCTCTAAACTATCGGAACAATGGCGGACGCCGTATGAAATATTTCTCCGGCGAGCTTAAAAGCGTATCCAGAGGGAAAAAACCCCATCAATTTGATCATGTTTTGACTTTTACACATTCTGATCACAAGCATATGAAAAGGGAATGAAAAGTTCTCGCCAGCATGAAGAATAAAAAGTAAAGATTTTCTTTGTTTAGAACCAAGATGGCCGCCGTTGCCGGGTACGTGACATCAGACTACTGAATCCAATTTGGAAAATTAAAAATGATGATGGAGCTGATAGTTTATTTTTATGTCTAGAAGGGCATGTAACCTTCATAACATTTTCAAAGAGAAGCTTATGGCTTATGTAAAACATGAATAAAAGTTTGTATAATATTTGTTATAGTACTTTCACTAACGCTAAACAATTGTGAAATATGAAGGTTAGCGTAGTTCTGTCTAAGTTTCATAAGTGTAATAATGAAAATTTGGTCTTTTAATGCAACTGTCTCTTCCTGAACTTCCCATCCACTATAATAAATAATGTTACCTCTAAAGCACTCAACATATTGAACAATAATATTAAATATTTTAAAACAATGTACACCTGTCTCCATTCGAAGAACTTTTTCTGTAAGGCTTGAAACAGTGTAAGTGCGTTGAATCTAACTTAGTTGGGTTTTTTAAAGCTAGCTATTTCCTTATTTTTGTCTGTAATTTCTTGTTCTTGAATTAAATTTGTTGTTCTATTTAAAATATCCTCACTTGTTCTACAATCTGTTTTTTTAAAAAGATGGAATCCTGTGATGATGGTGACGAGAGTTGAGATGATGATGAGGGAGAAGATAATGAGGATGATGATGAGGAGGAAAATAATGATGATGAGGAATCTGGTTTTTTTTAAAGGTGGGACTTTGTGATGATGATGAAGAGAGTTGAGCTGATGATGATGATGATGATGATGATGATGATGATGATGATGATGATGATGATGATGAGTGTGGTGTGGTGGTGGTGGTGGTGGACTTCTTGATGTTGGTGCCAATTGAGATGGGGTGGGAATTCCTTGTGTCACTTTTCTTTTCTTTCTTTCTGGCTCTGATGGAAACAATTTATTTTTATTTCTGTCAAACCATTCAGGGAGGTTGGCTTTGTCACCATCTCTGAAGTGACAAGAACACACTCTTGATGATGATGTTGGATCTTTTGTCCTTTCTCCTGAAATGAAAAGATTTTTAAAAAAACAATAATTCTGTTGGGCATATTACTTAATTTGATAAGTACTTTGTTTTAGACTATCTTGTTTGACACCAGCTCAATGCATGATAAATCAAAGGTGTGCAAGAGACTAGGTTACTGGTGGGTCTCTCGCCTGTCTTTTATGAAATCGCACATTCAGCAAAATGTCGCACTTCCTCATTACTTCTTTTGATGATTTTGACTAGGTATATATAAAAATATGAATTCTTAAA
Organism: Berghia stephanieae; assembly: GCF_034508935.2. NCBI lineage: Eukaryota > Metazoa > Mollusca > Gastropoda > Nudibranchia > Aeolidiidae > Berghia > Berghia stephanieae. Next base: position 22,739,445 of record NC_088366.1, read on the forward strand.
TTTACACAGTTAAAGTTGATCTTGGGGTTGAGTGTGGCAAGACTGGCGTTTTCTCTTTATTTCAGTCAGTACTGTACTGGACAGTGCGGTGATGGAAACTTTGGAGTGTCAACAATCGGGCACAGGTAAAGGAGAGAGGTCCCTGCCGCCATCTTGCTTTGTTCACACAGAGTTGCCACCTCGGCTGTCGGGAGGGGAGGCATGGCAGAGAATCAGAGAAACTTTCCAAAAAAAAGAGGAAAGTATGTGTGTTTGTGTGTGTGTGTGTGTGTGTGTGTGTGAGAGAGAGAGAGAGAGAGAGAGATCTGCGTGAGGGGAGGGGGGGGGGGGGTGGGAGAGGTTGCGTTATTTTATTTATTTATTTTCATTTTGCCATAAAGGTATCGAGTTTAAAGTAAGATTTTAACAAATATTTTCTTCTCTTTCTTCTTGTTCTCATTTAAAAAAAAAAAATCACTTATCAGTAGAACTTAACTCTCATTCAGTTTATCAGCCTCAAAACGATTGAGATATCATTTTTGCTTTAACTTCAATAAAAACCTAGTTTGGAATGTATTTTTATTTATAATTTCGTGCAATTGTACACTTTAATCATAAAATATAGGTCTACGTAAGCTAGAACTTGACCAAGATCTGGACTACGAACTCTATCAAATGTTCGACGAGGCGTGCGTGCTTACCTGACTAAAGTGATCCACTTTTTCTTCAATTTTTTTGTCTGCCTGTCCATTTGGAAATCTGTAAAACTTGCAGGAGTGACTCTCTGACTGGTGTAGACAATCTGGTACAAAACACTGGACCATATTTAAGATAAAAATTGTTTTTTGAGCGATTTTCCAATTATTCCTTGCCCGGACCAAGCACGGATTTTTTTTGTTTAGAGCCAGCCGATTCGTTGCTAGGCGGACGTGACGTCAGACTGTGGAATCCTATTAATACAATTTAGTGAGAACTGTTCATAAAAATGGCTGGCTAAAAACAATAATCGCGGAGTGACGTCAATTTCATTCTTTATAAGATGATAGGTAGAATTTCTGCAGCTAAATAGCAAGTGATCGATCTCCGAGTCTGCCATATTTATTTTTCTCGATTTTGCCGTAATTAATGCGAACCAGAACTTCGTGTAATGGATATACTATTACTTCAATCAGATTATAAACGTTTACGGTTACACATGGCTTTGTGTATTGATACGATTGATCTGGCGCGCAAAGAAGGTGAGAATTTTACTTAACGCATTCCATCAATAATTGACTTAAAGTTTTTTTGTGTGGGTGTGGGTTTGCTTTTTTTTTTTTTTTTAATGATAGTGCTGTGCTGTACTTTATCAGTTTGCTCCGCGATGGCCGCTCAGAGAGTTGTTTAAAATATTCATAAACGAGCAGTGCGTTGACCCCATTCATGGACTTAGAAGGTCTCATGTTGACCTTCATTTTAAACTGATCCGTACGTTGAGGAGCAACAGGTCATGTGATAAATGAAATAAGCGTGAATGAGGGGAGACGGAAGAGTGACCGTTATTCACCCCTTGAGCCAAGCTCAACCGCTTTGCTTCAGAAATTCTGTCCTGATAAGAAAACGGGCTTTTCTCGTGATAAGGACAACCCCCTACCTACAACGAATAAGCACGCACGGTAAAGGTAAATTCAGAGATTTTTTTCCTATTTCAATGGGTAAATTATAGTAAGAGGCACTGACTGGTAGGCTTCTACTCTCATAAAAATGATTTAGGGCCGATTTACATTAGCTGTGTTTGCCTTGCTGGATTCTGTACGTGACCATCTGTGTCAAATTGTTATAAATAATAT
>NC_088366.1:22746252-22791252 GCF_034508935.2 Berghia stephanieae
TATAATTTAGCATCCTATTCAGACTGGTGGAAAGTAATTTGTTATAATTTAGCATCCTATTCAGACTGGCGGAAAGTATTAGTAACATGTCATGATTTAGCATCCTTTTCAGAGTGGTAGAAAGTTATCGGATATAATTTAGCATCCTATTCAGATGGTAACAGGCGTTTCACGCTATAAGACAATATTTATTGTTATGAACTGTGGGGGCATTCAGAGAATGGTTCTCAAATGTTGACTGTTCAAATCTAGTTATATTTTGTTTGTTGTTTGTTGTTGTTGTTGTTGTTGTTGTTTTTGTTTTTGTTTTGTTTTTTGTTTTTTGTTTTTTTTTTTTACTTTGGGGGGGGGGGGGGGTTGTTTTGTTGTGTTTAGATTGTTGTTGGTTTTTATTTTGCTTTGTTTTTATTTTATTTTTTTTTTTGGGGGGGGGGGGTTCTTGTTTTTAGTTGTTTTTTTTTGTTTTGTTTTGTTTTGGTTTTTGTTCTGTAAATTTTATTTTGTTTGCTTTTTTGTATTGTTTTTTTTTTAGTTTGTTTCCTTTGTGTTTTTGATTTTGATTTTTTGTTCGTTTATTTTTTTCCATTTTATTCTAGATAGTTTTTATAAAATATTATCATATATTTTTAGTAGAATCTAACGTGCGATTTGTGATGGTTATAAAATAAAACTTCGTATATTTTAATCCCTATTAAATATTTGTTAAATTTGAATTGTTTATCGCACAGGGCAAAAACGAGCAAAGGGTAAGAAGCATTTTCTACTTTATTCGCGTGGCTAAGATCAATAAATGAAAAGAATCCATCTCTCTCTCTCTCTCTCTCTCTCTCTCTCTCTCTCTCTCTCTTTCTCTTTCTCTCCATCGGTCCACTTATTCTTCTCAATTTGGGAGAGAAAAGGGAAGAGAAGGACTTACTGTTTTAATAATGAAATTCCATCGCTAAAAATTCTACAAAACGTCGATAAACTACCCACACCGCCTTTGTGCTTTTTTTTTATATGCATTGTTCTAATAAACCTTATTGTTTTATGGAGATAAAGATACAGGGAGTAAATCTGACTCATGAATGAACAACACAAAACAAACGACGTTTTGGCCTTTGGCCTTTTTCAAGTAAACACAAAATACGTATATTATATTTATATTAGATTGTCGAACGTCGTTTGTTTTGTCTTGTTCATTCATGAGTCAGATTTACTCCCTTTATCTTTATCTCCATTTTACTGACTCATTTAGGCACCTCTAGCTATTGGTTTTACTACTTATTATTTAAGTCTTTGACCGTTAATTTTATATTTCAGCAAATATTTCAGAGACGACCTCGCCGGATTAAGTCATAGAGGTTATAAAGAGAGTTATCACGATTTCCACAAGACATATCATTCCAAAGCTGTGCCAGATGGGAAACCGGGAGAAGGAAAGGAAGAGTCTGGCGATCGCTCCGGGGATAAATCGACGTCGAAGGAAAAAAAGAAGAAGAGCAAATCAAAGTCTAAATAGATTCCCCATGCAATGCATAATTAATATCAAGTACACATTAGGAAGTGTATGTTTGTGTGTGTAAAACAACGTGTTCGACTAAAATTTGTTATATTTCTCACGATGAAGCCGACCATAAGGTTGTTAGTTAAGATTGTTATAATGGCGCTAATTTTCATACGCTCATCAATGAAATTATCTCATCTTTCCCCTCCCCCCCCCCCCCTCTCTCTCTCTCTCTCTCTCTCTCTCTCTCTCTCTCTCTCTCTCTCTCTCTCTCTCTCTCCTCTCCCCCTCTCTCTCTCTCCCCCCTCTCTCTCTCTCTCTCTCTCTCTCTCTCTCTCTCTCTCTTTCTCTATCTATCTATCTATCTAGCTATCTATCTATCTATCTATCTATCTTTCTTCCTTTTACCTCTATATCTTCCATCATTCTATTAATTAATAACCCTTTATCTACTTTTTCCCTTCTTATCTGCCTCCATCACCTCTTCTTCTTCTTCTTCTTCATCTTCTTCTTCTTCTTCTTCTTCTTCTTCTTCTTCTTCTTCTTCTTCTTCTTCTTTTTCTTCTTCTTCTTCTTCTTCTTCTTCTTCTTCTTCTTCTTCTTCTTCTTCTTCTTCTTCTTCTTCTTCTTCTTCTTCTTCTTCTTCTTCTTCATCTTCTTCTTCTTCTCACCATCCTCCCGATTCTTATACTTCATTTCTCCGCTTGGTGTTTTGTTCACATATCCGTGAGTTAGCAGCGGGAAAAAATAACCCCAAAAACAAATATAACATATAAAATAAACCGAAACATTTTAGACTTAACTTTTATCAATTTATCCATGATTTTTTTTTTCAAAGGAAACTACGTACATTGTGTATAACAATTATCTCCCAGATCATTTTTTTTCCAGGTCTTGAAGTAGTTACCACTTCCAATTATCACAAAAGTGATGCGTGAAGTGACAAAAATATATATAGAATCATTCTTGTCACATTTCCTTTCTTTTATGTCTTTCTGTATCTTTATACATTTAAGAGGGGCGAAGTGGCCGAGTGGTTAAGGCATTGCACTGTGATACGGATGATCCGGGTTCGAGCCCCGCGTCAGGCACTTTCGTTTTTCTCCTTGAGCAAGATTATTAACCCCCAATTTGCTCACTTGGACAACATGGGTGATTCCTGTTGACATCAGACATTTTGTTTGATGAGTTATCTATATTCCTTCGTGGAATGCCTAGGCGATGATATCGTGGCGCAAAAGGCATAATTCTTTTTTTTTTTAAATGTTTAATACATTTAAACAAAACATCAAATGTATCATCGACATAGTTGCTAGTCATCAATAGTTTATATTATTAAATGTAAATGTGTAAAGTGTGTAAACAAAACATTTTTTAACATTGTTAATCCTTTTCGTGGTTCGATTTCACAACAAGGGAGGTCAATAAGATAATTTAATACATTATTTAGGCTCTCTGTTTACATGGAACCCTGTTTTAAGTCTTTAAAACGGTTATGGAGAGAGAGAGAGAGAGAGAGAGAGAGAGAGAGAGAGAGAGAGAGAGAGAGTGTGTGTGTGTGTGTGTGTGAGAGAGAGAGAGAGAGAGAGAGAGAGAGAGAGAGAGAGAGAGAGAGAGAGAAAGTTGATTCCAAACGAAGTGGATATATTAGGGTGTCCATAAAGTGCCCCCTGATTTCAAAGATTTATTATTCTTTAACCGTTATAGATATTTACATTTGGTTTTCGCCGTCTTCTAAGTAAAAGCCATACTTTTATGCACTTTATCCATAGACCCACATTAAATCACAAAATTTACAAAAATCAACTTGAACTTAAAAGACCTGATTTTTTCTCTCTTTTTATTTCGGAATGACGACAGTGTGACAAAAATGAATTAGTCGATGGGACTGTGATCAATCTCTCACTATGTAGCTCAACAAATCTAGATTATCCCATATTTTTAAAAAAAGTCGTTTTCCTTTAATGATATGCAAATTAGATGGGCTATGAAAGCTTGATGGACTCTCCTTGGCGATTTTGTTCCATGCAATCACATTACACAAAAATATTTGTGCCATTCATTCCGAAGGAGAACAACATGATGTCTTTTACGATCGGGCTGATTTTGCTAAATGAGTGATGTAATCTGGATTCATGGGCGTAAAGTATGTACGTCAATTCCTTAGAAGATGACGAAAACCAGATTCAAATATATAGAATAGTAAGTCTTTGAAATCAGGGGAAGAGTTTACTCACACTCTGTACTTTGACCAAGAAACGATGTCAAATCAGACTTGTTATTTCAGATGCAATCTTCTCCAATTAATTCAGTCCTATAAAGACTAGTCAGAATTTTTAAAACATGGCAGCTATGTTGTTCTTTGCTTTTAAAAAAATGAATTTATTATTCCTGCCACTCCCCCGATTACATTCCTTTTTTTTTTTTTTTAGCCTATTTTTGGTTTTTATGTTGTTATTTTTTCTTATAGCTTATCCCCTCCCCCCCCCCCCCCCCCCACCCATCACCCGCCTCCTTTTTCTTTCTATTCTTCTTTACAGTGCATTCTTCTTCTTTTTATGCATTAGAGGTAAGAATGTTACTTTTGTTTCTTTCTTTATTTCTTTTGTTTTGGTTTGTTGTTTGTTTGTTTTGTTTTGGTTTTTTTTTTTTGGTTTTTAAAAAATTTGTTTTCTATTTTTTCTGGTTTTGTTGATGTTGATGTTTTCTATGGGATTACCATCGAAGGCAAATGCGCATGTTTAATTGTCGAGGAAAGAGATTGTCATGGAATGTCTTTCCAAGGTTTGAATATTACGTATTTGTTTGAGAAGACCACTTACCATTTTTTGTTGTTGTTTGATCTGGATTAAAATTAAAACACAAAATAAAAATCTCTTGTCTTTTGTCTTATATTTATTTTTTGATGTTGTTGTTGTTGTTGTCTTACTCATTTTTCATAGAAAGCTTTACGTGTGTCATTTTATTGCACAAGTACCTACATGTACATATTATTAGCAGGTCTGATAATCGAAGGCAATTATGGGCTTGATTCAACATTGTTGCAATGCACGATATTTTGCTTTGGTTTGAGAGTATTTTCATTAGCAAAGAGCCTTGGTTTATCAAACCTGCAAATAAGTATACATTGATCATAACATATGGAATCCATTCGACGTGTCCATATATGCGGGTCTGACATCCGAACCTACTTATGGGCCTAGTTTAACATTGTTGTAATGGACAATATTTTTCGTCATTTTTTTTTTGTTTTGTTGTTATTTACATTACAACAATTAGCCCATAAGGAATTAGGTTGTCAGACCTACAAATAAGTACACGTCGAATCCTTGGCATGAAGTTGGTATTTTACAGGGATGAATTAGAAGAATTAAAGCGATTGTAAAGCGCTTTGAGCACGTTTAGTGGATATTGCGCTGTATAAAAAAAGCTCAATAAGCATTTTAAAAAAAAAGAACAAAATCCAGAAACATTGAAAGTTTCAGGTTCAAAACCCTTCCTCAGCCAACAGGTCAGAAAAAAATCTCGACTGCACCCGGAATCGAATCAATCTCAGTCTCGAAAAATATGGAAAGCTTCAGGAATTTGTGTGTCATCCTTGCGCAGGGGCCATGCTAATCATCTCTGCTGTATCGTTCCAGTTTTTAGTATATTATGTACTGATTGAACTAGAACGGCTAGCTTTTTCCAAGCTTTTTATTTCATTCTTTTTTCAGCCAGTTAACTGCCGTACTCTGGAAAATCACGTATTTGAAAATTTGGCCCAAAAAACTCGTCTTTCATACATCAGTTGATTTAAATGGCCCTTTTCTTGGCAAAACACTCTCAAACCCGGACTGAAAAGGGCCTAGCAAAATCCCAGGTTTAACTAACACTCTCCTCACCAGCCATTTTCAGGATTTTCCCCAAAACTTCACACCCAACTAGCACAAAAATAGATTTTTTATCAATAGCAGTAAGTTATTGCGATAAATAACTTCTGTAGCAAAACATGCTCTACAACACACTGTTCATTTTCTTTAAATTTTATGATGTACAAAAGAAATTTGAATAAGAAAAATGTTGGTCGTATCGTAATGTATCGTAACGAATGTGACGATTTTCCTATAGTAGGTAAGGAGAGGGTTAAGAGCTTTTTCCAACTCGTCCTTCAAATCTTATCGATCTATCAAAATGACCCTCATCTAGTCATACACTCTGAAACCTGGGCCTTCCTTCAAGACTTCTATGAAGTCACAGGTTTTTATTATTTCTGACAAGATTATGGTCAATTAAAACGAGCAATACATACTTGAAATTCGAGACTTCTGGCCAACTTTACACACACACACACACATACATACATACATACATACACACACACATATATATATATATATATATATATATATATATTATATATATATATATATATATATATACTAGTAAAAATCCCGCAATTTCGCGGGGAAAGAACTATTTTCATTCGATACTGTACTCACCATCATTTAATGAGGGCAGATTGGTAAACAACGTTGTCTGTGTAATATGGTATATCTTCGGTTGATTTTTCTGTGTGGCCCAACATGAAGTGTAAGCCACTATAGCCTCTGACCCATGACACAGCAACATACAGTTGTCCGTGTGTGAATACCGGTTGTGGTAAGAAAATCCCCACCTTGCTTTATGTCTGCCCCTGAGACTTGTTAATTGTCATTGCATATGACAATTTTACCGGAAACTACTTCTATTTAGAATAAATGGTAAGCCTGAATCCGTTGTTGTCGTCAGATTGATTCTAGGGATAAACACTATGTCGCCAGCTCTACTACCGGCAATTATCTTGGCTTCTAATACGTTTGAACCTAATTTAATTATTAACAAACGGGTGCCATTTAGGAGGCCTGATTTAGGATTTATATTTAAGAAGATGTAACCGAGACATACGAGCAAGAATAACTCAAGCCAAACAGGCCTTCATGGACCTGGGAAACATTTTGAAAAACAAACAGATGTCGTTCGGGATTAGATTCCGAGTCTTGAAGTGCTACGTGTGGCCAATCTTGTTCTACGGATGCGAAAGCTGGACTACAAATGCAGAAACACAAAAGAACATTGAAGCTTTTGAAATGTGGTGCTTGAGAAGGATGCAGAGAATATCGTATACCGCACACAAAACGAACGAAGAAGTGCTAAAACAAACATACCAACAAAGGAAACTAATGCCCTTAATAGTGGATCGACAACTATCCTTTTTCGGACACATAGTAAGGAAAGATAAGAATGAATACCTGGCAAGTTGTGGAAAAATACCGGGTAAACGCGCCCGGGGGAGACAAAGAAAAACACTCATAGACCAACTGAAGGGCTTCACCAACCTAACAATCCAAGAGCTGTTTGAAAAAGCAAGAGACAGGGAGGAATGGAGAGAGATAATTCATGCAGTATCCGAAGCCTGGACCAGGCATGGAACCTAGAAGAAGAAGAATTTCTAAGCAGCATGACTGACGTGTTGGCTTTGCACTACCTTTCAATACTTAACAAATCACAATGGAGGCCGAAAATCAAAACAATGGTCAAATTAGGAAATTTTAAACTTTCACAAATCTATCACAAATCTATCCCCTTTACTTAACTAACCCTAATAGAAAAAATGATGACAAATTGAATAAATAAACGCCTGACAAAAGATCAAAGGTGAAAATACAAATTTAAAGAATACTGGGGATGTAGGAGCTTTCGGAATGTCTCCCCTTTACTTAACTTATGGAAAAACAAACACCCTAGCACTTTTAATAACACTTATGACTAACCTCTCGAGCTAACCCTAATAGAAAAAAACAACTCTCGGACTGCTTTGCACTACCTTTCAATACTTAACAAATCACAATGGCGGCCGAAAATCAAAACAATGGTCAAATTAGGAAATTTTAAACTTTCACAAATCTATCAAGGTTTGTTCTAGAGTTTTAAAAATACTTCTATATAATGACAAACTGAATAAATAAATGCCTGACAAAATATCAACGGTGAAAATACAAATTTAAAGATTACTGGGTATGTAGGAGCTTTCGGAATGTCTCCCCTTTACTTAACTTATGGAAAAACAAACACCCTAGCACCTTTAATAACACTTATGACTAACCTCTCGAGCTAACCCTAATAGAAAAAAAAACAACTCTCGGACTGCTTTGCACTACCTTTCAATACTTAACAAATCACAATGGCGGCCGAAAATCAAAACAATGGTCAAAGTAGGAAATTTTAAACTTTCACAAATCTATCAAGGTTTGTTCTAGAGTTTTACAAATATTTCTATATAATGACAAACTGAATAAATAAATGCCTGACAAAATATCAACGGTGAAAATACAAATTTAAAGATTACTGGGTATGTAGGAGCTTTCGGAATGTCTCCCCTTTACTTAACTTATGGAAAAACAAACACCCTAGCACCTTTAATAACACTTATGACTAACCTCTCGAGCTAACCCTAATCCTTTCTTTAAAAAAATATAGCATTGTGGAGAACATTGTGCTTATTTGAGTCAATAAAAAAATTGATACGGCGCACAACTCTACTGAAAGATTTGAAAATTAGAAATGTATTTTTTACAGACAGATAAACAGATAACTTGATTTCCTTTTATAATTTAAAGTCAGTTTGAAAGGTCGTTGAGTCAAACAGATAATATCATAAAATATGTACCGACGACACTTGGCTCCCAAAATCAACTAATTTTGACACTGTAAAAAGTTGTCAATTTGCGTCATCTATTTATGACATCAAGTATTATTATTACTTCCGTTGTGTTGTTGATTTAGCGGTGATCAGTTTTGTTATGTAGTAGTATGTTCTAATTGCGTGTATGTTTGTGTGTGTGTGTGTGTGTGTTGTGTGTGGTGTATACATGTGTGTGTGTGTTGGCATTTTTCAGCAAATCGTGGCATTCATAGTGATATTATTCAATTGATCACATGAAGGTATTTCAGTCGCCATTTTGATTCTTTTTTTTACTATTAGGGTTAGCTCGAGAGGTTAGTCATAAGTGTTATTAAAAGTGCTAGGGTGTTTGTTTTTCCATAAGTTAAGTAAAGGGGAGACATTCCGAAAGCTGCTACATCCCCAGTATTCTTTAAATTTGTATTTTCACCGTTGATATTTTGTCAGGCATTTATCTATTCAGTTTGTCATTATTTAGAAATATTTTAAAAACTCTAGAACAAACCTTGATAGATTTGTGAAAGTTTAACATTTCCTTATTTGACCATTGTTTTGATTTTCGGCCGCCATTGTGATTTGTTAAGTATTGAAAGGTAGTGCAAAGCAGTCCGAGAGTTGTTTTTTTTTTTATTAGGGTTAGCTCGAGAGGTTAGTCATAAGTGTGATTAAAGGTGCGAGGGTGTTTGTTTTTCCATAAGTTAAGTAAAGGGGAGACATTCCGAAAGCTTCTTCATCCCAGTATTCTTTAAATTTGTATTTTCACCTTTGATCTTTTGTCAGCACGGTGGTAGAACAGCACATTCAACGTTTAAAATTCCAATTCCAATAACGGATAACAGCACCTGTAGCATCAGTCGCCAATCAGACACAGCTAAGTTACTGAAGAGTAGTTCAATCATAATTTGGGATGAAGCACCTATGATGGACAGGCGTGTGTTTGAATGTGTGAGCAGGACATTTTGTGACATAACAGGCAGTTCAAAACCTTTTGGGGGCAAAGTGGTTGTACTTGGATGGGATTTTCGGCAAATTCTACCTGTTGTTAACAAAGGAAGTGAAGCCGATATATTAAGTGTCACACTTAACAAGTCAATTATATGGAATTTTGTCACCATTTTTCACATGAACAAGAACATGAGGGCTACTGATGACAATAACTGTTTTGCAAATTGGCTTCTCCGCATCGGAAATGGTACAGAGCCGGTTTTCAGCGAAATAGGAAAGTATTCTGTTAAATTACCTACAGCGCTATGCCTTCCTGAAAATGACCCAGAATGCTTGATAAATGCTGTATACAATGATTTGAATCTGAACTTTGCGGATGAACGTTATCTATCTATTTTGACTACAACCCATGAAAATGTTGACAAAATAAATGCAGCCGTTCTGTCCAGGTTGACCTCATCAACTGAACAAATTTACCCCAGTGCTGATTCCATTCAAAGTGACTCTGACATCAACTTATACCCGATTGAATTCTTGAACGAACTTACACCTCCCAGACTTCCTCCAAATTCATTACATTTGAAAGCCAACACGTCAGTCATGCTGCTTAGAAATATACATCCTTAATCAGGCCTCCTAAATGGCACCCGTTTGTTAATAATTAAATTAGGTTCAAAAGTATTAGAAGCCAAGATAATTACCGGTAGTAGAGCTGGCGACATAGTGTTTATCCCTAGAATCAATCTGACGACAACAACGGATTGAGGCTTACCATTTATTCTAAATAGAAGACAGTTTCCGGTAAAATTGTCATATGCAATGACAATTAACAAGTCTCAGGGGCAGACATTAAGCAAGGTGGGGATTTTCTTACCACAACCGGTATTCACACACGGACAACTGTATGTTGCTGTGTCACGGGTCAGAGGCTATAGTGGCTTACACTTCATGTTGGGCCACACAGAAAAATCAACCGAAGATATACCAAATTACACAGACAACGTTGTTTACCAATCTGCCCTCATTAAATGATGGTGAGTACAGTATCGAATGAAAATAGTTCTTTCCCCGCGAAATTGCGGGCTTTTTACTAGTAGTAAAAAAAGAATCAAAATGGCGACTGAAATACCTTCATGTGATGAAGTGAATAATATCACTATGAATGCCACGATTTGCTGAAAAATGCCAAAACACACACACACACAAATGTATACACCACACACAACACACACACACAAACATACACACACACACACACACACACAAACATACACGCAATTAGAACATAATACTACATAACAAAACTGATCACCGCTAAATCAACAACACAGCGGAAGTAATAATAATACTTGATGTCATAAACAGATGACGCAAATTGACAACTTTTTACAGTGTCAAAATTAGTTGATTTTGAGAGTCAAGTGTCGTCGGTACATATTTTATGATATTATCTGTTTGACTCAACGAACTTTCAAACTGACTTTAAATTATAAAAGGAAATCAAGTTATCTCTTTATCTATCTGTTAAAAATACATTTCTAATTTTCAAATCTTTCAGTAGAGTTGTGCGCCGTATCAATTTTTTTATTGACTCAAATAAGCACAGTGTTCTCCACAATGCTATATTTTTTAAGAAAGGATATATATGTTCTAGTGAATGACATAATCAGTCGGATGGTGAAAATGTTTGAATTGAGATATTGCCAAGTTTATCAAAAATGAGTTCTTGTCGTTACTGATTAATTAAATCAACCCTTTTTACATCTTCGGGAAATATCAAAGTTTAATTTCACTTCTAAATATTTTTTACAGCTAATCAAGTTGAAAAAGTATGAAATTTGAGAGAAAGTTGCTAGATACCTTTCCCATACATCGGACCATATCTTCATGAAAAATCACCCGATTTAATTCAAATAAAGATTAAAATTATGCTCTTGGGAGGATGTTCTTTTAGAAAATGCAAATCCTAAATTTTCACCTTCCGACTGATCATGTCATGCACTGACACATATGTTTATACGATCAGCTGTTCATGAGTACTAAACGGGAGACTTAACTTTTTAAAAAAGAAACACACAAAAATCAAGAAATACAGACACAAAAAACAACAACAATAATAAACACGTGCGCACACACACATACACACACATGCCCCCCCCCCACACACACACACGCACACATACACACTCAAATCGAAGTATTTAATAATAGTCGAAAATTTGAATCGTTTGAAGTGCGATTTATAAATTTTTCTGTCTTTTGAATTTCCAACTGGTTCAACTCAACATAATGCATACTAGAATGGCGCGATGGGACACATATAAAAATTTCATTTATTTATTTACTTATTTTAAATCTGCTTTGTTTGACCCCCACATTTCATATAGTAATATGTCAAAATCGACGTTTAAATACGAACGCAATTGGACAATGTTTTGTTAGACCTGCAAATTATAAGATCGATGGAAGAAAAAAACAAAACAAAAAAAATTAAAATAAAGAAGCAAACAACAATAAATGAATAAATGCATTAATTGATAAATATATAAATAAATAAATAACGACATACGTCTTCGTGTACTTATTTGCAGGTATGATAACCCAATTCATTATGGGCTCATTGTTCTAATGGAAATCTTTTTAAAAATCACGCAAAATATTGTCCATTACAACAATGTTAAACCATGACTCATAATTGCGTTTGGATGTCAGACCTGCACACACACACACACGCACACACACATTCACACACACACACACACACACACACACACACATATATATATATATATATATATATATATATATATATATATATATATATATATATATGGGGTCGAAGTGGCCGAGTGGTTAAGGCGTTGCACTGTGATCCAGATGACCGGGGTTCGAGCCCCGCTTCAGGCACTTTCGTTTTTTTCCTGTTGACATCAGACATCTTGTTTGATGAGTTATCTATATTCCTTCGTGGAATGCCTAGGCGATGATATCTTATGATATCGTGGCGCAAAAGGCATAATTTTTTTTTTTTTTTTTTAATATATAAATCACACACGTCAGCATACGTACATGCGCTTACATTTCACGGCTCTACAAGATTCTGTAATCTCAAATACTCAACAGTTGTAAATAGCGCATTCATTCCCGCGAAAAGATAGAAATTAACCAGTTTGGATATTTTAAGACAAACTTGTTTATTCTTATTTAAATTTTCAGAAATATTGATTCATTGTCATTACTATAATGACATTTATTTTCATCTTAGAGGACTATCACCCCTAGAAAACAAATTAGTTGCATAACTTTGAATACAACTTTGAATACTCTGTTGTTAGTCACGATGATATCTCACTGTATCATAGTAGGAAATTTATAACAAATTTCGAAGGCTGAATTGGCATTTTGATAAAAGTTATCTGGCATTTACTTATTACAGCGAAAAATGATTATGAAAGCAAATCATAACAAGCAAAAGGCAAGAATATCCAAGAACAGTTGGGATGTTTTCAAAAGAAAACACGTTTGTACTGTATTGATTGTACTTCAACAGTACGTGAGTTTTAAATGAAATAATGCTTTTGTAATTTTCATGAAATGTAGAGATTATTATTTAGAATAGGATTTCTGTTACTAGATAGAACTAGAAACAGAAACATCACTCGGCGTCTACTTCTACTTCTATGTATCTACTTAGATATCTAGATAAATAGCACTAGAGTTGCCAGTTACATTCTCATTTCTTCATTCATTCATTCATTCATTCACTTTAATACAACTGTTGTTCTCAGTACTAAATGTACAGCCGTAGCAATGTAATTAAACTTTATAAGTCCAAAAACATATAAATCATTATTGTGGCTCATTCATAAGAAAATTTAATTCAAAATCAAATGACATCACATTTCAACCTTAACTTGGATTAGCTGGCACTGGAACATGGTGAATGATGATGACCACAAACCTACATATGTACACGTTGCCATAAACCCTTTTCTCTTTCTTGTCCATTTCCCAATGTAGTATCTGAGAAAAAGGAAATTCATGTTCTTAATTTGGAATTGTAACGGTTACAATTAATTGATTGTGTATTGCTTTCTCTTCGTTCTTTTTGACAAAAAACACTGCGGTAAAGACGTGAGTTACTTTGTTAAACCAGCTTATTTTGACTTAAAGAATATGTCTTAGATTTTTGTCGTGAATAGGTTTTACACTCTATGATCTTCAACAACACCCTTCCCTATCTGAAGCTAAATTGATGTAAAGTTTTAAATTTTAAGTTGCAAAATAATAATACAATTGCCAAATAAGGCTGTGTCAGTGTCATATGTAAATGCAAATGTCCTTTTTTTAAAATTGAGCTTTTATAAAGCGCAATATCCACTAAACATTCTCAATGCACTTTACAAATGGTCCCTGGCCAACAGCAACATTTAACATGTAGGATGGAACATGACGCCTTTTAGGTGATATTACAATTTTTTTCGGACAGAGACAATGCTGTTAACGGCCAGGAACTCATTTTACACTTGAGTACAATGAGAGAATGTGAGTAAAGAGCCTTCTCCAAGGACTCAACTATGCAGCGTGCGAGGCTCGAACCCAGGACCTTCCGATCCGAAAGCGAGTGTCATACCACTAGAACACATAGCCACATAGAATGCAAATGTCCTTCAAGGAATTACCAAAGCATGGTGCAAAACTTATACGTTTGGCTACACATTATGATTGATTTGAGAATATTGTTTGCTTCTTATTCCTTTCAGGTTTGTACAACTGCTTCTTATTCCTTTCAGATTTTTACAAATGCCAAGTCAGTAGCTTGAAAGATGGAATTTATAAAAGCTAAAAATAATCAGAGAAGATCACAGACAATGAGTCGTGCTTCAAAATGCAATGGAAGCTTGAATAAATTGCCTTCAGTGCTGAAAGGAGAAATTGTTCAGGATAGTGAGAAAGAGGTTAAAGAAAAGACGAACTCTAACTCTAAGAGAAAGAATTTGGAAAAAAATGATGAAGCTGTTACTCTTCAAAAGCGACTGAAACAAGAAAAAGTCAAAGTCAAAGCTAAGGCACCAAAAAATTCACATTCCTTCGACAAGTCTAAGGATGATGCATTAAAGCACAAAATGAATGGAAAAGAGAAGGAAAAGAAGCCTATGCTTGTGAGTGTTGTCAGTAAGTCAAGTAAACCGAAGTCATCTTTACCCAAACCAAAAATGGATGAAAGAAAAGAATTACCAGGGATGTCTTCAGGAAGAAAAGAAAAACCACAGGTCAAAGCAGGTGGGAAAGTTGACCAAAGAAAAAGAAAACTAATTGATAATAAGGAAACTAAAGATCAGGGGATTGCATCGTCAAGCCAGCCTTCTGACCTTCTTGTCAAAAATAAAAGTAAAGTTCAAAAACAAAATTGTGGCCCATCTCCGGCAAAGCAGAGTAAAGAAGAGAAGGAGGCAAAAAACAAAAACATTAAGAAATCTTCGATTATGGTAGATGCAAAAAGAAAAAAAAATATAGGAAAAACAGCAGTTAGAAAATCCAATTTTAATGAACAAGCTCCTGTTACTGTTCCCAAAATGAGTGCAGACGATCCAATGGCCATGCTTATGATGATGGAAGGTAGTCACAGTGGACGTTTGGTTACACCTCATTATGGAGGCATAGGCAAATCACAATCAGCCTCTTTGAATATGGCAATAGGAGATAATGACACTGATCAGTCACATGAAGAAAATACAGAGGAGATGGATGATTCGGATGATTCTGACCTCTCAGATATGGAAGATGTCAAAGGTAATGTTATCATAAATCCTATTTAAGGGGTGAGAGGAAGGGGGGGGGGAGGGGGAGGAGAGTCAGTAGTTATATTGTAAGATTCTTACTAAGAACACACATCTCTTATTTGAATTTTCAAAGCAGTGAACAATCCATATATTTTTCTTTTCTCTCAGAGCATCGGACAGCTGAATAGGTAAAGCATTTGACTCACTTAACAAGGGGATTGGTTTTCTTTGTGCATTGAGTTAAGATTATTATTATCTTTTCCTGTTATCCATCCATTAGTATTTCAGTGTACTTTCCAATGGTTTTCTAAGCAATTGTTAATGTTGAATGAATTAATCATAAATGAGATAATGAAAAAAATTGTTGGGTTTTCTTTTTTAAGAATTGAATATAAGAGAGACTGGGTAAAACTCCAGCTCCATGGGCCTTATGGCTTGGAAGGACTTATTTTTGTATGGGTCTTAGTGTAATTGATGGACTGTACTTTCATGTTAAAAATAGCAATCAATCGATACTGTATTTCAAGTTATTGGTA
This sequence comes from Berghia stephanieae, assembly GCF_034508935.2. Classification (NCBI taxonomy): domain Eukaryota; kingdom Metazoa; phylum Mollusca; class Gastropoda; order Nudibranchia; family Aeolidiidae; genus Berghia; species Berghia stephanieae. Next base: position 22,761,706 of record NC_088366.1, read on the forward strand.
CTTGTTCTTTTGATTTCACATACACACCTGATACTTATTTTGTTATATCACCATCATCATCGTCGTCGTCGTTGTCACCATCATAATCATCGTCGTCATTTCATGAAAAATCTCCTATCTTAATCCTAATTGCATCGATCACATTCCAGACAAATTTCTCTCTCATCCATATTAATTGAATACTGGCAATGTCATGCGCATGTAGAAAGAGATTAATATCAAAAGTATTGCTCTCAATATTCTTTTTTTTTTTTTAATCAGATCACACACTGCCAGTGGAGGAAGAACGATCTCAGATACCCACAGAACCCGTACAAATTACTTTGGATTTGCCAGACATATTGAAAAGGAAAAGGTTCTACGCTTTAATTAATTTAAAGAAATAATTGTCCTCTTATATCCTAGTGAGGGAATTTTTAAAATCGTGTAATAATGAAAACCACTGTCTGTTGCTGTGAGATGACTTAATCAAGGTTACACACCATGGTAGATGGATGTGAACCTGCCACCTTCCAGTTGGGGGGGTGCCACAATGGTGCCTGGTAACTGATGATATGCACATGGTGCTTTACTCTCGATTTGCTGGAATGGATGCCTTTGTGGATACAAATTTCATGAAAGCAATGCATTGATACAAGTGCAATTTGTTTTAATGAGTACATTGAAGTCAACTTTGGGGTGAAAAATTGTCACATCGTTCCAAGAACCTGCAATTGATTTGTTTGCTTTGAATAAGATGGCCATCATGTCATCAAACATACGCAATCTTACAGTACAGGCACTTGTGGTACATGAAGAAATAATGACATTTTGAATCAAAAGGAAATGCCATGTTTATGCCAGCTCAATGCTGCCTGAATCACATACAAAAACTGAAAAAAAAAAGAGCCCTAATTTTAAAAGAATTTGAAATGATTGGTGTCAATTGTTATGACGGTATGTGAAACAAATTCGGTTATAATGTTTCCAAATAGAGGCATTTACCTTGATTTCCCTTTAGCAAATGTATTTATTTTGTTTTTAGGAGATAAATGGTGCACACAATATGCAGAGTTTACTTCAGTGCCTAAGTGGTTATACATCATATTCTTATTATGCATGCGTTTATGTTTTAGTCCTCTATTACTGGGTTACAGTTTAATTTTATGAATGTATTTTGTTTTTATATATACTCAGGAAGAAAAAACAGTTTGACTGGAAGAAATATCTGGAAAAGCAAGTGAGGAAGTTCAAGAAAGATGTCGCTATCAATATTCATAAGGTGAATGATTAGAATTTTAATACAAACATTATTCAAAGAACTTCTTGCTGATTATTTATATTAATAAAAGAAAGAGCAAGTCTATGTGTGTGTGTGTGTTAACTACAGGGAAAATCAGACTACGATCTGCTATGAAAATTAGCCAGTTAACGTTTTTATCCTTCTGATAAAGGACGTCAAGTTTTTTGCATGATTTGGGTCGATTTACTATGGTCGTATAAAAATGTTAACTCAATTTTATTTGATCCCTAAGATTTACGACACAATTTTAAACAGAAATGTAAGCACAGCATTTTGTTTTGATGTGTTAAAATTTAACACTGATTACTAACATAGACCCAAGAACTCTACTAACTCTGTCCACTTTCTTCTCCTAATATACATTGTAGATCTTTGTTATTGATTTTGGACCTCGAGTTGATTGATTAGGTCTCAATATTGGTGCTATGCACCTAGTTAACTACTCTCAAATCTGCCAGTTAAATTAAAGATACCAACACACAAAACTGTGTCACCTTTAATGTTTATTGTCTGATTGATATCATTCAATAACGAAAAACGAACGTGCTTTCTAAAAATAATAACAGAGATGTTACTCTACTAATTGCTATATTTTTTAAAGACTGTTTCATGAGTGTTTACATCGAGATATAGGGGGTTTGCTATTTTCAAATACAATACTTAGTGTTGAAGATCTACCAGGCTTTTCCCATTCCTTAGGGATTTTAATTACATAAATCTTAAATCCTAATGAGATTTTTAAAATCCTGTTTTTTTTCCTTTATTGTTTTATTTTCCACACTTTAGTAGGGATGGTTGTACATGTATTATGACTAACTGATGGTCTTTTTAGTGTTGTTTATGGTATATTTCTATTGGATGTCAGTTCTAAAAAATGTCTTATTATTTTAATGAACTAAAAAATTAGATTGATAGGTTTTAGTCCATTCGGCCTCAGGTTAAAATCCTGATTTTTAAAGACACTTTTATTGGTATGCTGGCATTGTGGGTTGGCAGCTGTGTTGCTGCAAGTGGCAGGAAGTCATCATAATGATAATAATAATAATGATAATAATAATAATAATGATAATAATAATAATAATAATAATAATAATAATAATAATAATAATAGTAATAATAATAATAATGATGATGATGAGGATGATGACGATAATAATAATAACACCAATTATGAATGCTTTTAAAAAAAGATTTATTTAGCTTTTATTTAATATTATAAACAAGAAAGAAAGTGTTTCACATTTACCATAATGTTAAAAAAGTGGTACAATACAATGCTCTCCAACTTGTGTTGATAAGTGAAGATATAAGTCATAGTCAGGTATTATATTTATAATTGTTATATTTATTATGATTTAAAAACTGAGGTTATTCATGGATTGATTATTTTATTAGCAAGTCAACAGGATTCATTACTGTATAACACCATATACTATCCAAGAGATATCCTACCTTTTCGTTTACTGATTTAAAAAAAAAAAGACTGCGATAATTCTGGCTATATGAGCATGTGACCATAAGGAATAAATAATAAAAAGTACCATTTTCTCAATAAATAGAAATTGTTCTTGTCAAAGTTTTGATAGACTTCAAGTATATCTCTCTCAAATAACACTTATCTCTCTGTGATCTGTTCACAAGAGTTGAATGTGGACAGACTTTTAATTCTCTCAATTATAACATAAATGAAAATAGAACAAATTTATTTTATTGCTCATTTTAATGAACACAAGAGAATAAGGTTCCCAAATGTTCCTGACAAATTTGACCCATGCATCAATCTGGTGTTATCAGAATGACCAAGATGAAGGAAATTGAGTTTATAGTTAAAATGATTAGAAAAATTATTAGAATTAGTAAATTCAAAGTATTCTAAAATTCAGAATTTCCTCAATGAAGGGGTTTGTATCAATTCCAATTTTATTAACGAAACTTCAAATTGTATTTTAAGCATTAGGTTCATCCTGTCATATTTCTTTTTCAAGACAATTGGTTATAAATGTTTTATGTATTTTCTATTTTGACAGACTCATATCCTGTGTCTTATAGCTCATGGTTTACGACAAAACTCTATTTTAAATGATGAAACAGTGGGAGGTCTATGTCTCTCTCTCGTTCCTTCACACTTAATCAAGTCAGCAAATACATGTTTCAGTACAGAACGAGTGGTGGATTCTGCCTTATCCTGGTATAAAAAAACATTCCCCTTAGTTCAAGTCACTCATACATCAGAGTTCAAACTGGTGAGATTTTTGGAGTTTTTTCTGTAATGGTTTACTTTAATTTTTTTTATTTATTTTTTTTTTTAACCTCAGTCATGGGAGACACCCTATGTTTGTCGTTGCTTTGCCAATTTAGATTTATCTCCGTCTTTTAAATACGACAATAAACAGGTAAAGGTATATTGACCTGAAAAAAAACCCCCAAAAAACCCCATAAATTATGGGTTGTAGCTCATCATATATATATTACAGGAGGGAATTCCCCATCCTTTCTCGTATTTTTTGTCAATAATATTCTTTTACTGTTCTTGATTATATAATTATTATTATTATTATTATTATTATTATTATTATTATTATTATTATTATTATTATTATTATTATTATTATTATTATTATTATTATTATTAATATAATTATAATTATTATTATCATTTTTATTATTATTATTATTATTATTATTATTATTATTATTATTATTATTGTTATTATTATTCTTTTTATTATTATTATTATCATTATAACTACTAAGAGTCATCATTTTATTATATAATGCCAATGAGATTATTATCAGTGAAGAGTTTTATGACCCATGCGATGACCCGTAATCAGAGGCAGCAAATATGTAGATAGCAATGATTACTATCTATAGTCCCTTATCTAAGAGTGTACAGGGTTATTAAGTCATATAAAATCAAGTCTTTTTCTGTTTCATTTTCAAACATATGTTTATTTATTTATTTATCTATTTATTTACTGATTTATTTATATAACTCTATCCTTTTTTTATTTTTTTTATTTTTTTGAATGGTTTACTTCAATTGTATGTGGTATGAATTTTATTTACACATAGTTCGGAAAGGATGATGTTATATTTTAGATTATTGTTTGAACTGGATTTTTAAAATTGATTTTCAAATTGCATTTATATGTTGCTATGATAGGCTGCTGCTTTAACTTTAAGACGTTGGTCTGGAGTTTGATCCACTTTCTAAAATTGGACACAATATGTAATCCTCATGGTTACCTACTCAGTTGCTCATGATTTCACAGTTTATTTTTAGTTGTGCTCTGCATATATTTATTTCTTCCAAAGCGTATGAGTATTTAGTCATGTTTTTAAATCATAGAATGAGACAAGAATCAATATCCAAAATTTTCAGATTTCGGTGAATGCAATCGTTGCTGTTATGTCCAAGAGTCTGATAAAAGATGCCAGAATATGGGTTTATGTAAGTATATTTATCGTCATTGGTATTGGGACTGTCAATTAGGGTGACTAAGGCACCCTATGGTCAGTAAATCGTTCTTCAGAGTATAAAAGTTTATGGGGTTGAGGCTATCATGATTATTTCACATTGTTTCACTAGTCAGGAGCAATTGCTTCATTGCCTTTTTAAATAGGATGCTAGTCAATCACAAAGTACTTTTTGCCAGATCAAAGGGATGTAGTGACTCAGGTCTTTCCTGGATGGACTGGAAGGTCAGAAAAAATTGGTCCTTTTGCGGGTTAGGCGAATGCCCTACCATTGAGCTATGGGAACCCCTCAACATGGCTAAGGCATACCAATTAAATAATGTTTTAAATATTCTCTTCCTTTCATTTGATTAATGTCATCTTTGTAAAATACTATTTGTACGAAAAGATCAACTTTATTGGTAATTCTACTATTTTTTATTACTATTACTACTATTTGCTGCTATTATTTAACAAGAAAAATCAAAGAGAATAATGCTGCAAAATATTTTCAGATTCAGTTTGGTTAACATACCACAATAAGTCCAATTGACTTTGTGAGTTACTGAATGTCTTTCTTATCTTTATAAAACTGAAAAACTGAATGAGCGATAATTGGTCACAGACGATAACTTCAGTAAAGCTTATAATCAAACAATCGTCTTCATTTTTGTTCATTACTTTCCACTAAGACTGAACATTTAAAAAACATTTGGATACGATTCAAGTTGGCTTCACTTCATAACCATTATACTTTCTGTTGATCAGTTTATATTGGCTTACAATTGAACAATCATCTCCCACTCACTAAGATTTAACATTTGCAAAGCATTTAGATACAGTTCATGCTGGCTTCACTTCACAACTTTTTAGTGGTTTGTTTATATTGTTTTACCTCCCTTCCTCTCCCTCTTTCAGCTCTTCGTTGTTGTGCTGAGAACTTTGGGACTGTCAGTGCGTTTAGTTTTGAATCTCCAGCCCATTCCTTTCAAAGTAAGTTGCTTTTGATTATTTTATGACCAAAAAAAAAAGAAGCAACAAATAATAAGTCCATTACTTTTTGTTCTTGTTCCCCATTCTTACCTCATAATGAAAATATAAACAACATAAATTCTCATTTCCCTTTAAATTTGATAAAATCGTCAGACTGTGCAGTTCGTCATTCTTGTTTTTCAGTTTTTATATAAATTTAAGATATTTTTGTTTTATTCTTGAAATGCCAGAGCCAACCTTATTCAGACCTGTCACAAATTCCCACCATCTCCCCAATAGAGCAGTAATTCATCTTTGACACGTTGTTTTTGTTTTGTTGGCAAACGGTTCTTATAACTTGATATTGTTTTATGTGCATTGCATGTTTGTTTACCCTTTTAAAAAAAAATCTTTATTTTATTATTAGATTTTCATATAATTTTTAGAATGTATAGCTGATTTTAATTAACTCTCTCGAGTAAATATGAATGGAAAATCAAACAAATTTGTTCAATTTTTAATCATAGTGAACTCGAGAGAGTTAAAGGCTTTGAACTTTGATCTAACAGTAATACGACTTTTGTTTAATGAGTATCATTGCGGTCACTTAATGGTCTTTAAGTGAAAATGGTTAGGTTTTTAATTATAACCGAATAAATAATTTGAGAAATTATGGTTGTAAATAATACTTAATCGAGAATTTCATCATTTCTCACTGGAATGTATTGAAATTGACTCAAAATTTATCAATTTATAGTATAAAATTCCAATTTTCTTTGTCACATCAGAGAATCTGAACTTATTTTTCTCTTATTTGTAATGCACAGGTATCAGAAAGTGCTGAGCCCTCATCGTCTTCTTCTAAAACTCAGGGATCATCTAAAGGCATTTCAAAGACAATTAAAAGTACTTCTTTGCCTATTTTGAAAGTCGGTTCCAAACTTAAGTCAAAAGAACAACATTCCTCATCACAATCACCATCTCACAAATTATCAACATCTTTATCATCAAGTAAAGCACCATCACTATCCTCAAAATCAATATCTAAGAAAACCTTGTCATCAGTGAAATCAAGTTCATCAAAATCAGCCAATAAAACAAAACCATCATCACAAAGAACACCTTCTGAAAGAAGGTCTAGTCTTGAAGCAAGAGTGAAATCGAAAAAGAGTTTGAAAGAGGAAAGTGATGATGACGAATTTGATGATGGAAGTGAAAGCTCAAGTGAAGATTGTGGCAAAAGGGACAAAACATTGAAAAAGAAGAAGGGAAAAGAGGTTGTGAAGAAACCAAAACAATGCAACACAGAACGAGAAGAGTGAGTTCATTAAAAAAAAAAATTTTTGTGTGTATTTTTTTAATTATTGTTTTTCTTGTTTTCTTTGTGGGGTAATGATTTTTAAAATTGTTTTGAAGAACCAAAATCAGAATTTTTGTTCTACATGCTGCCAACTGTCCCATAAAGAAAAGAAATTGGTCAAAGATTTGAGAAGACCTTAACAAGAATTGAGGTTGAATTCAATAGATACCTCGTGTACATTTTCAAGAAGAATTCCTTCACTCTCCATAATTAAGCAATTGTTGTCACCGAGCAAAAGCATTGACTATGTTGGAATAAAAAAGTGTAAAGACTGTCATATTTTATATTAATTCCTCACCATTCCTCATTCTAATTGTGAATGTAAAAGGGTTTTCAGTGAAGTGAGGAAAAATAAGGCTGATATTAGAGGATCCCTGTGCACAGATATGTTAGGTGACCTGCTTATCATGAAGTCAGATTGTAATCTTTGTTATAAAACAAAATTTACTCTCGAATTCCTCAAGAGGTCAAAAGCTGCCACAAAAGAAGCAGTGAAACAGTAATAGATTGGATTGTTTATATGCATGGAAGTGCCCCTTGGTTGTCTTAGGATTATGATTTTTGACCAGCGAATTAAAACAAGGAACAGACAAATAGACATTTTTTAATGTTAAACAATCTCCTTCCATTTTTTAAGTCCAAACATTCTGCCATTTTGGGTCATGGTAGTTGTGTGCATTAGTATGTCCTGTTTTAGCTCTATGAAAAGTTGGCCACAATGTTTTTATAATGCTGCCATAAAACATTTTTTAATCGTTATATAAAGTTGTAGAAAGAAATAAAAACAATTAAAGATAATGGTGTCAAAATTATAGATTGGCTTTATTAACTAAAATATGGACCTAATTATTGTAAGCATTTGTTTATTTTTATTTCAATCAGCTCTGATTCAGATTTTGAGACATCCAGTCCCTATTTTGGACGCATCCAGCATGAACTCAAAGTAAAATCAAACAGAAAGATATTGTCGGACGATGAAGATGAGTCCAAATATGGAGGAGGCAAGTTAATTTTTGTGTTATTGTCATGCGAGTGAAAATTGATATCTGATATACTAAGAATAGAAATGAATTTTATGTCTCAAACAGATGTCAATTATTATTGCCATTTTAGAAAGATAATGATAACGTCATAGGTCATTGATTTAACTTGGACTGATATACAGTAGATACTATTAATTACTACCAATCGGAGTCAGTTCAAGTTACACACCTTATCAAATACATGTACATTGAAATAATAAGAATAAGTAAAATTAGACGCTTGATTGTTTTGGACTTGGCTGAACTTCTAATAAATGCCTTGGTGTTATCCAAATTAGATAATTGCATCTCCATTTTAATTAACATCTCCAAAGAAAATATTATTAAGCTTCAAGTTGTACAAAACAATGCTGCTAGACTAGTTTTGAAAAAAAAAAAAGACAAAAAATCATCTGCTTCAGATCTGCTTAGAGAGTTACACCAGTTACCTGTTGAGAAAGGCATCATCTATAAGATATAGTCCATTGTCTATAAAACACTAACACCCCTGCATATCTTTATGGTCTTGTACAGCCCTATTTTCAAAGTAGAAATCTAAGATCAAATAGCGATAGAACAATTTAATCTTTACCTAAAACATCACACAAAATTGGTGGACAACCATTTGGATTTTCGGCACCCCATTTTTGAAACGCTCTCCCCCAGAATTTTAGAAGTGCTGACTCATTATCAGCTTTCAAATCTAAATTAAAAATTCAACTTTTGTTTCATGATATCGAAGTTTTTCATATCATATGTGTAAAATGTAATGTACATTGCTATTTAAGCAATTAAAATTTGCTATGTTTTTATATTTCATTATTTTTATTTATTTTAAGACTGTAAAGCGCCTAGAGCCTGATGAAATTGAGGAAAGGCGCTTTACAAATGCCATTTATTATGATTATTATTATTAGACTCAAACTGTCATGACAAAGAGAGTGCAGTGTGTTTATTACTAAAGTGTTCTTGAACACACAATTCCATTTGACTTTCCTAGCAATTAGTCATTCTCACATCTTTTCCCTATGATGATTGATATTACAGTAGTGTCTGATATCCCATAATGGGTTTATTGTATTCATTAAAGGAGAACTATAGACAACATCTGATAAGAAGCATTCATAAGATATTTGCATAAAATGAGGTCAACACACTACACTTGTCACGAAAGCAGTGAAGTTATGTAAAATGATATTTAATTTTGATTTACTGCGACAAGGGCACAATCATGATTTATTCGTTGTAATGGAGAGATTTGGTCTGTACAGTTCCTATAATTTCCATTGTAGCACCAATCAATTGGTTCCTTTGGTTGTGTTTAATCACATATAAATCATGGAGCAAAAAAACAGTCCGATAAAGTTATGTCTTTTAGTGTGAAGTGCGCATTAATTTTTTGGACATAAGTTAAACCACTGGTTCTATTGTACTTACTATTTATGTTTTGTCAAAGACACCTTTAGAGTTAAAAGGTTATGTTGTATTCTGAAATATTTTATTGTTCTGTAAATACAGGTCAAGACTATTGGCTTGAAATTTATCTTGAAGACAAGAAAAAATGGACATGTAAGTACACAAATCATTTGTTTTGTGTTGTTTTCTATTAAGAGATCCCAATAGCTCAGTTGATAGAGCAATCACCTCACAATCAGAGGGACTGGTAATAATATCATTATCATCATCATCATCTACGTCTTCTTCTTCTTCTTCTTCTTCGTCTTATGTATAGTTAACTCTTGTTTTATCAAAGTTAGTTACTTTTTTTTTCTTTTTAACTGCATACTCTTTAAGGGTATTGACGGTAACATCATCACTGTATTGAATTTTGAGGGGGTATTGAAAAGTAAGTCATTCAAAAATGTTCAAAATCATCTAAGGATATTTTGAATCAATGTGGTAGGTTTGATGATATGTGCACGGTTATAAACAAGAATTCTATTCAAAGCTTAGCAAACAATTGGTACAATTTGTAAAATACTACAGAAACTGGACACACTCAGGCTTGATGCATGGGCCTTATGACCCTGAAGGATAAGATTTTTAAAAACAAAATATGACTGCTAGAAATGTCATGCTGTGTCATTACTTTTGTTTCTCTTCTAGGCTTTGATTGCTTCAAGAATATCTACAACAAGCCTTATAGTTTGGAAAGCAGAGCTACCCAGCCTGTCTCATATGTTGTAGGATTCAAGAATGGTAAGAATTCTTCATCACTGAATACCAAAATTCTCATGTGTCCGTGCAGAATGGATCAGTGTGGATAAACTGGTAAAGGAAGTATTGGGTTTAGATATTTGGGAGGGGGGTTGGGCGCTGGGGTTGGAGGGAGCATTAAAATTCATCATTTCAAATTTGAAATTGAATGCAAGTAATAAATTAAGATGGCGTAAAAGTAATCTTAATCCCACTACCAATTATGGGCTTAAGAAGAAAGAGGAAGTGAAAATTATTAGGAACTCGGTTAAACCATAGAGCCATTACTCCAAGCTTTTTTCTGTAGAAGGATAAAATGTCTATATTATGTAGAGACTAACCTCGCACATATTTGTCTGTTTACAAGAATAGATCTTAATGAGATTAGCTACCTTGAAAACAAAAGCTTAAAGTCCTTGTCCAATTGATCTGTCGATGACTATGCTGGAGTGCATACTCTTTGCAGAAATTGTGAATGCAAAGTTATGCATGTAAATAATCACGAGTTTTGTGATTTTATTTCACAGAAGCTTTACATAAGAAAAGGTTCTGATATATCAGTTGGTGGAGCTCTTGATTTGCAAGGAGGGTATCAGTCCTTGGTTCATTAAAAAATTTTTTCAACCCATTGGTTAAACCAGATGTATTTGGGAACTGGGTGTGTTAGATCTTACAGAAAGTACTTTGCAATAGTGTCTTGTCCCAAGGGCAGAAAGCAATTATCGTTCTTTATTTAACACTTTAAAATAGAAAAGACTTATTGGGTCTAGCAGCTTTTAATGACCACGACTTTTTACAGACAGCAAGGATAAACTGGTGAGAAAATGACTTGATTGTTCTAAAAGTGCTGTTTAATTCACTCTAAATAAATCTGTTTTTAAGAAACTGAGTCTGCCTTTTGAAAGATGTCCTGTATCGTCATAATAGACTTTTGATGGATTCAGGCTTAGCAAATGGGTAAAATCTTCAACTCTGAATAACTTGTAACGACAAGAGTATTGCTGGGACTGAAATTAAAACTCAAACTTTATGTATGGGTCTGATGTGATATAAAGATTTTCAAGCATAGTCCTGCTTTCTAAATTAAAACTGAATTTAATTTTTTTAATTTTCTAGACAATGGAGTCAAAGATGTGACAGCCCGTTATGCCAGGCAGTGGCTTTCTCAAACACGCAAGATGAGAGTGGATACTGATTGGCTGGAGCAGACTTTTGGTATCTTCGGCAAGGCCAGCTATGAAGAAACTGTTGCTGAAGAGGATCAGATCAAAAGTAAGAATAATGGGGTTTTTGGGGTTTTTTTTTTTTGCTTTTTCTTTTTTTTTTTTGGATACTATTTTCTCATTTTGTGTCTAGCTTTGTTACTTAAGAAATGCAATTTAATTAGCATTTACCAGAAATAAAATGATTATTACATTGTTTTGGCTTAGGAATAGTCAAGTAAATCATCAGTGAAAGGTTTATATTTTTTTAATCATTAGAATACAGAGCTTATTTCAATTTCATGATGTTCATGACGAGGGAAGTCCTTACAGCTCAATATACAGTATGCTTTATTGTTTTCACCCCTCTGTCATTCACCATCTGTATTTTCTCATTAGGTAAAGAAAAGAAATTTTTGTTATTTATTATCCAATTTTAAAAAAGAACCCTCAGTATCTTCCTCAAGAATTTGTTTTTGAATGTGTCAAGCTTTTTGCAGATGCTCTTTGTCACCTTCCAATGAAATCAAGACTGAACTAATTCCTTGTTTCTTTTTTTCTTTTTTTTTTTTTTTAACGATCCAGGTCAACTCATGGTTCGCCCCATGCCAACCAATATTACAGATTTCAAGAACCATCCTCTGTAAGTTTTTTATACTATTTATTATTTAGATTGGGGTCCTAACAACTAAATTGGTTGAGCATGCGACTAAGAAGAAAAGGGGCTTGTATTGTTATTGGGTCGGTAAAGGATTTTTCCCAACCCATCTGTCCACCCATCAGGTATTAGGTACCTGGGTCTGTTAGTTCAGTGGACGGTACTCTTCGGTATACTGGAATCCTATCCAAAAGGCAGCAAGCAATCTACATTCAGTTTAGCATGAAAAATAGAAACTGGAATAAAGTCTGGCGTCTCGAAATTTTGTGATTCTGAATGATACGTATTTATGCACATGAGTCAAATTTTTCTCCAATTTGACATTTGTATCTTAACCTTTTCACCCAGAAGCTAGAGAGACCAGCCAAACAGGCTAATTTTGGTTAGGAAGTCCACAGTCGTGGACTACCTTGACACCTCCGTAGTCTTTTGACATTTTAGTATTGTTTGCTTTCTTTTCTCCAGGGTCTTTTTTATTGTTGTTTTAAAGAGCTATATGGAGTTTTAGTTTTTAGAAATAAAGTGACATTTTGTTCATGAAAACAGAATAACCAGAGAGCTATAAGCTCACAAGTTTTACCTTCAACACAAAAAGAGTGTTGGGAGTACATATAGGGAAAGGTGGTAGCTTTTCCTGTTTGTAGTCCTATGACAAAAAGCCACTTCCGTTAATTATTTATTAAGAACTGTATGACCCAACGTGGTCATGATAGCTCAGTAGGTAGAGCACTTGCTCCTTAGGCAAAAGGACTGGGGTCGATCTTGAATTTGATAATATTTTTTCTGCCCCCTCTCTCCACCCAACATGACTGTTAGATCAGGTAGAAAGTACTTTACGATAATCTAGTGTCCTGTCAAAAGGGTAGCAGGCAATTACTATTGTCAGTTTGTGGCTGTATGGACCTTATGACTCTGAAGGATGTCTATGACCCAAGTTTGTTCCAGATTTTGCAGTTAAAGATATACTCTATAGCTTAGAAATAATTTGGATATGACACTGTTGTATTCTGGGTGGGGTTCCTGACCTTTCATAGTGGGCAGAGAGGTACTTACTTAGAGGTGTCTTCTATCCCCTTATATCTGTTTTCCAACTTGCTTTCTGTCTTTGTCTTGGAATGAGATTACTTAGTTTTGTCCTGGCCCTGGCCAGATATCCTGGCTGAGAGGGAAGCAGTCAAATATAAAGTTAGAATTTTGGGAGATGATATTTTTTTCCTTGCAAGTCATCTCTCTATTATGCACTGTATTATGTTTTGTTTACATGTTATATATATGATTTGTAAATATTTGAGTGTATTCCTCTTAGTGGGGACCTGTGCTCGTGTCTGGATGAGATTTTAGATGATCTCAAACTAAGTACTTTGACAGTGTGCTTTTAGAATCTACATCTGTTTCCTATTTGGGCCAATTCCCCTTTGTTTTACCTTTTCTTGAGTGCTTTAATTGTCATTCTAGAACTTTTTACTATCCCATTTTCTGCCTTTTTACTGGCACTGATATGACCTTAATGTGTTGCAAGCACTGTAAAACCCTTAAACAAAAAACAAACAAACACTGTTGTATTATTTTTTAATTACTTTCTTTTTCTTTTTTCTTCCAACAATCTTGATTTTTATAAATGTGATTTTCCTTTAGCTATGCCTTAAGGCGACATCTCCTAAAGTTTGAAGCCATCTACCCAGACACGGCTGTGCCTTTGGGCTACATTAAGAAGGAACCCATTTATGCCAGGGAATGTGTTCGAACGGTAAGTTTCAGTTGATATTTTCTGATTGTCAAGTCTATATATCTATCCATGATAAATAACCAAAATAACTGAAATACCAATCAATAGTTTGTGTGAGAGCTGAAATTTTTTTTCAATTTTAACTCAAATTTGAGAATAATGTCAGATTTGGTATGTCCAATTCTAAAAGATGCATGCAGCTTCAAATCGTGTTTCGTCTTTCACTTATATTTGTGCTAAAAAAAATTGTGATATTGCATCTGTTTCTTGCTCTGAGTCATGCTGGCAATGTACTCATTAATGCGGCTATGTGGTCTTTTGGTATGACACTCGCTTTCGGATCGGAAGGTCCTGGGTTTGAGCATCGCTCAGCGCATAGTTGAGTCCTTTGAAAAGGCTCTTTACTCACATTCTCTCACCATACTCAGGTGTAAAATGAGTACCTGGACATTAACAGCGCTATCTCTGTCCCAAAATTTGTAATATCGCCTCACAGATGTCATTTCTTGCTCTATATGTTACATTTTGCTGTTGGTCAGGGACCCTTTATAAAGCGCTTTGAGCATGTTTAGTGGATAATGTGATATAAAATCTCACTTTAAGCTCACTTTAATTACTCAGCTTGAGTGGTATGTTCTTTCAGTTCAGCTATCTCTTCTTGAACCTCAGATCCATTGAAAAATTTGGGATCCTTTTTTTTCCCCTTCATTTATTTTGTTTCATGAAGAATATAATTGACATGGATTCAACAGTGATTTCTCTTTTGTCATCGATCTTGTTTAATCATTAATTGCTATGATGGTTCCTGGTTTATGCTGCTGCTGCTATTTAAATATGTATTTGAAAAAAACATTTATCTTAAAGAATAAAAATACAAGAAAAAAGTGCTTTTTCCCAGGGCAATATCCACCAACTGGTCTCAAGGGGTCCCAAACCAACAGTAATAATGAATGTGTTGGATAAAGGATGCAGCCTGTAAGATGCTAATATTATAAACTCTTTTCAGTGACACAACATAGTGGTCAAGTACTCATTTTACACCTGTATGGTGAGAAAATGAGATTAAAAAACCTTTTTCCCAGATTCAACTATGTGCCACCCACAACAGGTCTCACATCTTTGACCTTTAAGTCAGAAGCTGAATGATATAATGCCACTGAAACACAACACTTTGCAGTATTAATTAACAAAATGATTGGAATAACCAGTCTTAATACTAGAATGTATTGGCCCCTTATTATTCGTCATCTCACTTATTTTCATTTTTGTTCTTTTAAAAATTCAGCTCCACTCCAGGGACAACTGGTTGAAAGAGGGTCGGCTAGTCCGGGTACGTGTTAGTATTTTGCCGACACTCCTTTGAAGCTATGCTTTTTCTTCTTCTATTGATTAGGGATTATTTGTCATGATTCAACCAAGAGAAAATCTAGGAAACACATCTTTGCAAAAATTTATGTTGATTATTTATATCTTTTGTATCAAACTACAAAGGAGACCTTTTATTACTACCCTGTCCATGGTTTACCTCAATAACTAACTAAAAAATTCCCAGAGACATACGAGATGGAGAGTGAAAAAGTTGTTGATTTAATTAATTAGTCATTCAAATGCTATGTCTTTTTTAGTTTGCTGAGCAGACGAGGACTGTTTTTTTTTTGTTTAATTAAAAAAAAATAAATTCGGATTGGGTCAGTATGGGGAGAGGGGAAGAAAGATGTTTCCGATAGGTTATGTAAAATAATGATTTCTATTGGATTTTGTAAGTCAACACACCATCAATGTCCCCTCATTCTCAAATATGATCCTGATTTAAAAGCCATGAGTGCTCTTAAATAAAGGTCAATCTTGCCACAATGCAGCCAAAAAGAGTGGTTGAACGTTTTATCATCATCATTTTCTGTGAACCCACATTATCTATCATTATAATTCAAGTAAGATTTTCCTTCGAGATGACCACAAAACCTATTTATAGCAACAAATGAAAATTGAGTGGGGAATATGGCCTGAAGATCAAACAACAAAAAGGAAAGTGACAATCTTCATAGAATCAAAAATCAGCCCAAAGCAAAGACGAAAAAGTCATTCGAGCAAGTATAAAATGATACAAATCTGGACAACTTATCACTGTGGATAGGAAATACACAATTGAAATCAAAAGAAGAATTGGCATTTCTAAAATCACTTACATGAAAATTTGATTATCTCAACAAATGTTAGAATTTGGGTAACAAGATGCTAATAATGAGCAATCTTCATTTATGCATTACGACTAGTACATTAAATTCAGGGACCCAAAAGAACGATGGATACAGTAGAAACTAAGGTCTACCAAAGAATTCTAAGGATACCATGGACAAGCTAAAAATAAAATGATATGTTTATCGACGCAGTTCAAAGATAGAGAAAAATGCTGGCAGACATAAAGAGAAGGAAATTATTATTATTATGGCCACATATGGAGACACCAAACCAAAGAAATCAATGGAGGCAAGATATCAGGAAAAAGATTTAACTTTAAACAAAGGCAATCCTGGATTACTTAGACCTAGCCACAACAACAGGGAAGAAGATGATCGTATGGTGTGAGAAGGCTTTGAAATGGAAAGATTTGTTAACCATGGCATCCATCCTTTACAGACATAATTCCTGAAATAAAAATATTAATAATAATAATAATAATAATGATAATAATAATAATGATGATGATGATAAAATATAATAATAATAATAATAATAATAATAATAATAATAATAATATAATAATAATAATAATAATAATAATAATGATGATGATGACGATAATATTATTATTATTATTATTATTATTATTATTATTATTATTATTATTATTATTATTATTATTATTATTATTATTATTATTATTATTATTATTATTATTATGATAATAATAGTAATAGTAATGATAATAATAATGATAATGATAATAATACTGATGATGAGGATGATGATAATAATAATATTCTGACAGTAATTATTTATTACAATTTCAGTTGAATGAGGAGCCTTATAAGATGGTGAAGTCCAGACCAAAATGGGTATGTCATCTTTTTATGTTTGTGTATGTGTTTGTCTTTGTGCGTGTGTGAGTATGGAATTATGTGTTTGGCTTACAATACTCAGTTGTTGAAGAGTGAAGTGACATGATAGAAGCATATATAAGTAGTTAGTGGCATCTATGAAGCAAAGTTGGGGATGATATTGTGGTATGACACTCGCTTCAGAATTTTGAGTTCCTGGTTTGAGTCATGTCTTGACTCTTCAAAAATTTGAGTCATTGAAAAGGGCTATAGACTCACATTGTATTACTGGCCAGTGACAGCATTGTCCCTGTTGAAATAAAATAGCACGGAACGAAAGGAAGGGGCCACTGGCTGGAAAAGTGGAGGAGGACTATCGAGAGAGAAATGAAAGCTAGCGGATGGTCGTGGGGACAAATGACAAAAACGGCCTCCAACTGAGAAAGATGGCATTCCACCGTGTCAGCCTTATGGATAAGTAAGTAATAATGATACAATTGTCATGTTTCCTCATATGTTAAGTGCATTTGTTGGTGAGGATTTCTGTGTAAAGTCCTTTGAGAACATTCAGTTGATTTTGTACCGTATAAAAGCTCAAGATATTAAAAAGGTCATATGTTGCATCTGTGTCAAAAAGAATGTGGGAATTAAATTCAAATTATTTCACCAAAGGGCGAGGTCAGATATGAAAAATATTTGAGGAAGCAAGTAATTGTGTATAATCATACTGTCAAAATCACCACATATTGTATATAAAACAAACATGTCAAAATCACCACATATTGTATATAAAACAAACATGTCAAAATCACCACATATTGTATATAAAACAAACATGTCAAAATCACCACATATTGTATATAAAACAAACATGTCAAAATCACCACATATTGTATATAAAACAAACATGTCAAAATCACCACATATTGTATATAAAACAAACATGTCAAAATCACCACATATTGTATATAAAACAAACATGTTAAAATCACCACATATTGTATATAAAACAAACATGTTTGGGGTTTTTGATGAAAATGATAACTGGAACATGTGCTGAAAATCACTGATAAGTAAGTAATTAAGTAAAATGGACGGTTTGGAGAAAGGCATTGTTTTAATTTGGAATACCTCACTATATATATTATATTCTTATAATATGCATTTGATTCTTTTTTGTTTTCCAGAACAAACCAAAGGAAAATCCAGACGAACTCGATCTAGAGTTGTATGGAGAATGGCAGACAGAGATATACATCCCTCCTCCGGCCTTCAATGTATGTCTTATTATGCACTATGGAAATAAAACTAATAGTAATGCCATAACAATAGTTATGTGACAATAATAATAATAATAATAATAATAATAATAATAATAATAATAATAATAATAATAATAATAATAATAATAATGATAATAATAATAATAAAAATATTTATATTGTAATCAATAAGAAGAAGAAGAAGAAGAAAAAAGATGATGATGATGATGATAAATGACATGTATATTGATTGTTTCCATATTATAATGGGCACAGCAATAAAATTATATTTTTTTTAAAGTGTTCATCAATATGGTTTATCTGCCTTTTAATGATCATTCCTGTTATTAAAAGAAATTTCTTGATAAAGAATTGCTATTTGATGATAAATAATTGAAAAGTTTTTTAAAATTAAGTTATATTATATGATGAATACCATCTCTCTAAATTTTGTTTTTGTCTTAAATGCAGGGAAAAGTCCCAAAGAATGAATATGGCAATGTTGAGCTATTCAAGCCATGGATGTTGCCCACAGGCACTGTACAATT
This sequence comes from Berghia stephanieae, assembly GCF_034508935.2. NCBI lineage: Eukaryota > Metazoa > Mollusca > Gastropoda > Nudibranchia > Aeolidiidae > Berghia > Berghia stephanieae. Next base: position 22,780,431 of record NC_088366.1, read on the forward strand.
GAAAGGTAAGCTGCTTTATTGGGGCAAAAATATTCTATTTATTCATTCAACGAGGGAAAGGAGAATTTTCTGTAGGGTCTATTTTGATAGATGGCCCCTGATTGACGTCAACTTCATTCTTTCTCTACAAAAAAGATTGGCATTTTTTTTTTTTCTGGCCAGGTTTTGATTTTATAACCAAAATTTTATAGAAATAGAAACAATAGAGTTGTTTTCCTCAGAAATTTATAGATTACCAAAAGGAAAGCTTTGTTGTGTCTATTTTAAAGGAGTTTAACTTTTAAATTGGGATTATTTAATTTTCTCTTTACAGTTCAAGGTCTGCAGAGAGTGGCCAGAAAATTGAACATCGATGTAGCCCCTGCAATGGTGGGTTGGGATCACCACAGTGGCCATGCACATCCTGTGTAAGTTAAATCCATCGTTCCATCGTGATAGTTTAATTTCTAAATCGTTCCACTCTCATACAGTTGTCAAATTGTGAAGGCGGATTAAGTCAAACTTTTATTTTCTTCTTCTGTTAAGTCTTTTTGTGCTGCTATGTGGTCTTGTGGTATGACACTCGCTTTCGGATCTGAAGGTCCTGGGTTCGAGCCTCGCTCGGCACATAGTTGAGTCCTTGGAACAGGCTCTTTACTCACATTCTCTTACCGTACTCAGGTGTAAAATGAGTACCTGGCTGCTAACAGTGTTGTCTTTGTCCGAAAAATTGTAATATCGCCTAACAGGCGTCATGTCCCGTCCTACATGTTAGATGTTGCTGTTGACCAGGGACCCCTTGTAAAGCGCTTTGAGCACAATTAGTGGATATTGCGCTATATAAAAGCTCAATTTAAAAATAAATTTTTTTCAACCAAGCAATGATGTGGCAGTTGAGATAGGCGAACATATTATTCCAAGGGTAGCAAGCAATTGTTATTTCTGTCTGATGCTACAGATATTATTGGGATTTGTTTTGGTTTTATTTCTCTGGGCCTTATGCCTATACTGCTGTGCTCTGGAAAAAAACATGTTTTAAAAATTTTGGCAGGAGAACTGTTCCTTCTAATATCGATTAATTAAAACGACCCTCATCTTGTCAAAAACTCTCAAAAATTGGGACTTTCAGAAATCTCAGGTTCCAGAGTTTTTGGCAAGATGAGGGCTGTTTAAAAAAAAAAAGGGGGGGGGGGGGGGGGGGGGGGGGGGGGGGGGATGGTGTATATTGCTGGTAACTTCAAGCAGATTTTCAGGTGTAATCGTTTTTTTTTTCAATCTCTAATCATTTTTTTCATTGTACAGGACTGGAAATCAGTCTAAAATATTGCTCGTTTTACTCCTCTTTGATTTTAATTTGTTTATGATAGTGTAAATTTGTGAATGTTAATGTGCCATACAGAACAGATAGAACTGATCCCAGTTATTTACCTTGTCTGCTTTCGTGGCACAACATAAAATACAACTTGTTCAGATTGTTTTTCTATCTTACACTCATACTATACCTACTCCGTAATTTTTCAATATTTTTATCATGTACTAGTTTCTAGTTAATAAATTGTCAGAAATAGTTTTCTTATTTGCAGTTCCAAGGCTACCCAATTAAATTTCCATATTGGTTGTCTTATTTATTGTTATATTAATTCTTATCGTACAGAGGGTTCCAAAAGCTCAGTTGGTAGAGCACTCAGTTCACATGCAAAAGTACAGAGATCAATCCCGGGTGCAGTTGGTATTTTTAAACTGATCCCCCTGTCTACCCAGCAGTGAATGGGGTAGCTGGGTCTAATAGTAATAGATCTGGCAAAAAGTACTTTGCGACAGACTAGCATCCTATCCAAAGGGTAGCAAGCAATTGCTATTGTCCGTTTCATGCCATAGAAACTGGGATAAACTCCAGCTCCATGGGCCTGATGGCTCTGAAGGACTACTTTTTTTTGTATCATACAGTTTGGAGGATTTAGCTTCTCATTCTCTCCCCACAGATTTGACGGATTTATTGTTTGTGAAGAATTTGCTGATGCCCTGCTGGATGCCTGGGATGAAGATCAAGAGATTCAGAAACAAAAGGAAGATGAGGTACTTCAATCAGTAGAAATAAAAGTATGTGGTCTTGTGGTATGACACTCGCTTTCGGATCATAAGGTCCTGGGTTCGAGCCTCGCTCGGCGTCTAGGTGAGTCCTTGGAAAAGGCTCTTTTCTCACATTCTCTCACCAAACTGAGGTGTAAAATGAGTACCTGGCCGATAACAGGGTTGTCTCTGTCTGAAAAAAATGTAATATTGCCTAACAAGCATCATGTCACGTCCTACACGTTACGTGTTGCTGTTGGCTAGGGACCCCTTTTAAAGCGGTTTGAGCATGTTTAGTGGATATTGCACTATATGAAATCTTAATTTAAGCTCAATTTAAATATTATCATTTTGAAATGAGATGGGTAAAGCTCCCAGTAGCGAACCCACACCACACAAGCAAAGGGTCCTGGGTGGAAGTCCAGGATTGAAAAAATGTCCTAACCTTTCTGTCCAACCTTTAGTGATTGGTTATCTGAGTCTATTAGACTTAACTTAAGCCTCTTGATTCTGTGTGGAACATAGGGCCGCAGCAGCACTCTTCCATCTGGACCCAGGTTTGTCCGGTGAGTCGATTAGACCGCTGGGAATATTTTTTGTGACAGTCATGAAAATCTGAAATTTACACGTGTGTGTTTATAACTTGTGTTTTGGGTGTCCTGATAGCTCAGTTGGTAGAGAACTCGCTTCACGTGCAAAGCTGACTGAGATCGATCCTGGGTGAAGTTGAGATTTTTTTTTCTAGCCTCCCTATCCACCCAGCAGTAATTTGGTAGCTTAGTCTGTTAGATCTGGCAGAAAGTACTTTGCAATAGACTAGCCTTTTGTCAAAAGGGTAGCAAGCAATTGTTACTGTCCATTTCATGCTCTTGAACTCTGACTCCATGGGCCTTTTGACTCTCTTTTATAACCCAATAAAATTGCTATAATCCTACATTTTTTTTAAATGGTGTCAAGTAACTTTGTCAAAACCTTTTCATAAGCAGGCTTCCCTTAAAACTGACCATATTTACCCCAAATAAATACTCAATTTCACTTTGAATCATAATTGGCTTTTATGTCACCTACAAACTCTTGTGTCTTTTTGTTTTGTTTTGTTTTTTTGTTTGTTTTTTTTTCTGACTTGAGTTTCACATTTTCTATCCTAGAAACGAGAGAAACGAGTCTATGGTAACTGGAGATTACTCATCCGAGGCCTGCTTATCAAGGAAAGACTGAAGAATAAATTTTTACAGGTTTGTTGTTTGTTTCTTTCACTATGAAGACACTTAATAGAACTTTGTAATCTTCTCCAATTTCCAGGATTTCAATATGATATTTTGCTGTACTGCACGACTTAAATGATCTCGATCTTTTCTTGAGATAGATCCTAAACAAAAATTTGTTTGCCAAAGATGAATAAAGGGAATCTTATTTGTTTATTTGATTAATTAATTTTCTACTTTTTTTTAGTGAAAAGAAAGATTGTATCCATTGAATTAAATACTGCTTTGCAAATTGCCAGTATCATTGTTGGACAAATGTTACTTCCAAATTTGGGCAGTGTAGAAAATTACTGAGCATTGCTTATCACAGGTTAGAATATAAGGAATCAGAAACTTCTAGTTCTATAGGATTTTAGTCATACAGCTTTTTTCTCCTATTATGCAGTTTTGTGGTCACATGGTCTGACACTCTTCTATGAAACAATAGATCTATGGTTGGAGTCCCCATTTGGACAGTGCAAAGTTAAGTCCTTAGAAAAGGGTTTTTACTCAGATCCCTTTATCACACTTGTGTATAAAATGGATACCGTGGTCAGTAACAGCGTTGCCTCTGGTGAAAAAAAAGTGTGTTAATGCATTTCAGGCATCGTGTCTCTTCATACATGTTAAGTTTTATAGGACTCGTATAATACACTCTAACCACACTTGGTGGATATTGCACAATATAAAAGCTCGGTTTGTTTTTGTTTGCTTTGTTTTTAAAAGTAAAATTGTCAGAATTTCCACTGCAGCCTTTTTAACCTATAAATAAAAAAAGATTCAAGTCCTATCATAAGATAGATAGATGTTGTTTTTGTCAAAAACCAAGGTAAGAATTATTAGAGAGATTGTCAGTAGTACAGGGCTTGAAATGAAACGAAAGAATAAAAAAATTAGAAAATGTTTGCATCAAACAAATATAATAATAATCTGCAGTGACAACTTAGATTTATTTTCACCATTTATTCGGAAAATACAGTTAGAATCATACAAAAAGCACTTAACTGATGTTGATTCTCTTGAAGCTTGTTGTTAGTCCAAACTCATCTCATGTGTGAGCAAAATGATCGAGGAGTCACTGAAGGGCTTCCTCACAGTGTGCTGCCAAAGTAGCAGCATCTAAAAATAGCATCTCTCTGAGGAGTCCTATGTACTAAGCAAGCTCCTCTGCAGCATTAAGTCATGGACCCTGCACACATGTCAAGAGTGCAGACTCGATGACTTCCAGCTGTGCAGTCTTAGAAAGATTCTGGGCATTACCTTGCAGGACTGTGTCCCAAACAAAGACATGCTTGCCTAGCACAAATCTCAAGCATGTTTGCTCTCCTTTCCCAGAAACCTTTATGCTGGCTCAGTAACGTTGTGCGCATGCAGGATGCCAGAATCCCAAAATGAATTCTTTACTGCTTGCTACTGGTAGCAGACCAACTTGCAGACCATTTCCTAGGCTGAAAGATGTCTGCAAAAGAGACCTGAAACCTGGCAACATCTGCCCCACTGATCTTGAATCTATTTCATAGCTGGCATTATCATCATCATCGTCATTGTTGTCATCATTATCCTCAGCCTCCTCTTCTTTCCCCTTCTTCTCCTCCTCCTCCTCCTCCTTCCTCATCCTCCTCATCCTCCTCCTCCTCCTCTTCATCATTATTATTATCATCATTATTGTTATCATCATTATATAGGATGCCCCCTTGATAGAGATGGAAGAGAAGCGAGAATCTGAAGGTACTTCACAAAAGACAGAGTCATCATCTGCATGTTCAAGAACTGTAACTCAAAAAGAGGAAAAACAAATGGGTGATGTAGATAATAAGTCATCAAATCCGGAAGTCAAGGTTCAAAAGAGCAGCAACAAGCTACAGTCTGCCTCTGGAATTGGTAATCATGGTTATGGTGTTGAAAATAATGAAAAGAATGTTCCAGTCAAGAGTAAAAATAATGAAAAGGGAGTTGATTCTGAAGACAATGATTTAGATGATTTTGAAAATAATGATGGTACATTAAGTACATCTGATAAAAGCCAAAAGATTAAACAAAGAGCTTCAGAGGTTGTAGAGGACTTGGAGAAGAAGCAACGGTCTAGACGCCGCAGCGTTGATGTCCGTGGAAATAGAAAGAAAGGAAATGCATAATGCAATAATTATTGAGTTTGTATCAATCATAAGTTAACTATCTTGTTTTTTGTTTTTTTTTAAAGTTAACTAATTGTTGGTTAATCTTGTAGTCCACTGTTTGGCCGATGTGAACAAAGCTGAAGTCAGTATGATTCTGGATGGGGTCCTTTGACCTCCCATGGTAGGCAGGAGGTCACGCTGTGTCTTCTATCCCCTTATATCTGTTTTTCGAGTTGCTTTCTGTCTTTGTCTTGGAATGGATTACTTAGATTTGTCACAGCCCTGGCTGGAGTCCTTGACTGGGAGGGAAACAGCCAAATATACAGTTATAGTTTTGGGAATTGATATTTTTTTCCTTGTAAATCATCTCTTTGTTATGTATTATTAGTTATGTATTCTGTAAACATTTGAATGTGTTCCTTTTAGTGGGACCCTGTGCTGGTGTCTGGATGAGACTTTAAGGTGATCTCAAACTAAGTGCATTGATGTTATGCTCTTGGAATCTACAACTGTTCCTCATGTGACCAATTTCCCCGTGTCTTACTTTTTCTTGGGTGCTTTGATTGCAAACCTAGAATATTTTGACTATTCCATGTTCTTCTTTTTACTGGTGCTGATATGGTGCTGATAAATGTGTCGCAGGTGCTGTAAAACCCTTAAAACCAAACAAACAATTCAGTATGAGTTTGTGATGAATTGAGTTGACATCAATTGACTTGTTTCATCTGCAGAGTAAGTGATGTTTTCTGCTAGCTACGAGTAAACACCCACATTAATGAATACCCTAAGACTAAGATCACAGGATGTGTAATTTTTTAAATTTATGTTTACCTATGTGATAAATTGTGTAGATGTGTTGCTGGGCCATTCCTCAAATGGCATTGTCCCCTTACATTCCCATTTGGCTTTCTGTCCTTGTCTTTCTGTCCCTGTACTGGAAGGAGACGAATTTGTTTTGCTCAGTTCTCGGCTTGAATCCTTCTCGGAAAGGAGGCAGCCAGATGTATATTTTTCTAAGTATTTTTTTTTTCTTATTTCTTGAAATAATTATTTTTGTCTTTCTTTCTTCCTTTTTTTTTCGTTTGTTATGTCAACTGTTTATATCATCGTCGTAATGTTATCAAACTTGGATCCTGTGTTGGTCCTTGTGATGTTTTTCAGTTTTTTGTGGGTTTTTTTTCTATTCTTATACACTTTACAGTCTCAAGCAATTGAGTATTTACCTGAATTTTTAGCGGGTCGTTTTTGTTATCTTTATGCCAAGATTAAATTAGTGAACATTTTAAATTACTTTACATGCTGTTTTATAGACTATTATTTTTGTATTTTTACACTATGCAACACAACAGATCTAAAAAATGTTTATCCTGTAAAAATGTTCATGTTAAAAGTTTGTGTGTGTTTTTTATTTTTATTTTCATTGTTGTCTTCTTTAGAATTTCCTAATTTTTTGGATTTTGTTTTGCTCTTCGTTTGGGGAGGATCTGACTCCAAACAAAAGTGAAGCATCTGTTTGACCTGAGCCAGGTCTAAGATGGTCTTGAGAGAAGACAAAGGTTTGCTTTGGTGCAGGAAAATCAGTCATGACTATTTTTGATTTAAAGGGATAAATACCTTTTATGAATCTGAAGCTGTGTCAAGGGTCTGTTTTTGTACCATTCGACTCAAAAAGACATTTATATGAAGTTACTTCATATTAATGAAAAATAGTTTTAAAAACTGAAGATCTACTACCAAAATGATAGCAGAAATTGGTTTTTAAAGAGTTGAAAAAGTGTGGACAAGATATCAACTGAAAAGAATCAGTTTTTGCATTATTGTCTATGATTCAACCCAGAGGAATTAATTAAAACTAAATTTTTCTACAACTTTTCTTAATAACTAAATATAATATCGATGTCTTTTTTTAATGTATCGAATGTTACAAATATGACCAAAGGGCACAGCCTTATCTACATTATTGGATCTGTTTTTTTATTTGATGCCATCATCATGTGTAGATCTGTGTTAGTGTTATCGTCATTTCTAACAGTCATCATATTCATGAATTAAATCCAGGAGGTTACTCTCGCTGTTTCTCTCTGTTATCTTTCTATATCTGTTTTCTCTTTTCATGTCTCATACTGCCCTTGTCCTGGAATGGGATTACTTGGTTTTATCCTTGTCCTAGTTGAGATCCTTCCCAAGGTAGGCAGAGCGGTAACTTGCTGCGTCTTCTATTCTTCCATATTTGCTTTCCCTTTTCGTGTTGCTCTCTCTCTCAGATCTGGATTGAGATTGCTGTTTTCTTTCTGGTCCTGGTAAGGATCCTTAGCTGAGAGGGAGTCAGTCAAATGTGTTGTTCCTTTTTGGAGAGATGAAATTATTTTCCCCTGTAAATCTTCTCTCTGTTGTCTACCCAGTGATGCCAAAACTCCGGTTTCACCTGGAAAAACTCTGGTCTGGAGCAAAAAATTCCGGGTTCCGGGCAACTGCCGTCAAATTCCGGTGAGGTCAAATTCTTCCAAGGACAACCCCCCCCCCCCCCCCTTCCAACCACCACATCATCATCACTGCCACTAGAATTATAACCATCATCACTACCACTACTCCTGCAACCACCACCACATCATCATCATCACTACCACTACTACTACAACCACCACCACATCATCATCACTACCACTACCACAACTACCATCACTGTTACAACCACCACCACCACATCATCATCACTACTACAACCACCACCACCACATCATCATCACTACCTCTACTACTACAACCACGACACCATATTATCACTACCACACTACTATACCCCACCACCGCCACATCATCATCACTACCACTACTACTACAATCACCACCACCACATCATCATCAATACCACTACTACTACAACTACCACCAACACCACATCATCACTACCACTACAACAACCACCACCACTACATCATCATCACTGCAACTACCACTACTATTACAACCACCACTAGCACATCATCATCACTACCACTACTACTACAACCACCACCACCACATCATCACTACCACTACTACTACAACCACCACCACCACATCATTACCACTACTACTACAACCATCACCACCACATCATCATTACCACTACTACTACAAGCACCACCACCACATCATCATTACAACTACTACTATAACCACTACCACCACATCATTACTAACACTACTACTACAACCACTACCACCACATCATCACTACCACTACTACTACCCCACCACCGCCACATCACCATCACTACCACTACTACTACAATCACCACCACCACGTCATCATCACTACCACTACTACTACAACTACCACCAACACCACATCACTACCACTACTACTACAACAACCACCACCACTACATCATCATCACTGCAACTACCACTACTATTACAACCACCACTAGCACATCATCATCACTACCACTACTACTACAACCACCACCACCACATCATCATTACCACTACTACTACAAGCACCACCACCTCATCATCATTACAACTACTACTACAACCACTACCACCACATCATTACTAACACTACTACTACAACCACTACCACCACATCATCACTACCACTACTACTACCCCACCACCGCCACATCATCATCACTACCACTACTACTACAATCACCACCACCACGTCATCATCACTACCACTACTACTACAACTACCACCAACACCACATCATCACTACCACTACTACTACAACAACCACCACCACTACATCATCATCACTGCAACTACCACTACTATTACAACCACCGCTAGCACATCATCATCACTACCACTACTACTACAACCACCACCACCACATCATCACTACCACTACTACTACAACCACCACCACCACATCATTACCACTACTACAACAACCATCACCACCGCATCATCATTACCACTACTACTACAAGCACCACCACCACATCATCATTACAACTACTACTACAACCACTACCACCACATCATTACTAACATTACTATTACAACCACTACCACCACATCATCACTACCACTACTACTACAACCACCACATCATCATCACTACCACTAATACTACTACAACAGCTACCATATCATCATCACTACCACATTATCACTACCACCACTACTACAACCACCACCTCATCTTCATCACTACCACCACCACCACATCATCATCACTACCACTGCTACTACAACCACCACCACCACCACATCATCATTACTACCACTACTACTACAACAACAACCACTATCACATCTTCATCATCACTACCACTCTTTCTACAACCACCAACACCACATCATCCTCACTACCACCAGTACTACAATCTCTACCATTTGATTTTGGTGCTTTACTTCATTTGAAATAAGGAAACTTTGGGATTGTATTTGGCAATGTGTTTATGTATCATAGTATAATTCTAATCAGTTATCTATTTAGAACTATACAATATGTAAACACAATGCCAAATACCATTCCAATTCCTTTTTCTTGTGTGCTGAAATTCCTCTTTCGGCATTGAAATTCCTACGAGTGGTGTCTGAAACTCCTGTGAGCCAAATTTAAAATTGGCGTCTCTGGTCTACCTTTATAATTATTAGTTTCTGATATATTGTAGATTGTAAACATTTGAGTGTATCCCGAAGATCCTTTGCGTGTGCTTGGATGGGACTTTTAGGCAATGTCAAAATAGGCACATTGATGGATTAATTGTGGAATCTTCTATTCCCTATTTGAAACAGTTCCCCTTTGTCTTACTTTTTCTTTGGTGCTTTAATTTTAGTTCTAGAACTTTTTACTATCCCATTTTCTTCCTTTTTTACTGGCGCTGATATGACCTTAATGTGTCGCAAGCGCCGTAAAACCCTTAAAAACAAACAAACAATCACCTCCCATGGTGGATTGAGAGGTAACCCTTGCTGTGACCTCTATCCCGTGATATCCAATTTCCTTACCATGATTCATTTCTGTCTGTATTGGAATGAAATTGCTTTGTCCTAGCAATGGCCGGAGTCTTTGGCTGAGGGGGAAACCATCAAATATATATAATTAGTTTTGGGAGATAATTTTTTTTCTCTAGTAAATCATCTCTCTTATATATTTATGTTTTTTTTTTGTTTTTTGTTTTTTTTGTGGGGGGGGGGGGGGGGGGGGGGGGGGGTAAAAATATATTGTGTTAACATTTGAGGTATTTCTCTTAGTGAGATTTTGTGCTTGTGATTGGATGTGATTTTAAGGAAATCTCAAACTAAATATATTGATAGTTTGCTCTTGGATTCTAGTTCTATACCGATTTGAGCCAGTTGCCTTTTTTGTCTTAATTTTTATTTTAGTTCTCTCAATCGGAATTCTAGAATTTATTGACTATCTTTTTCCTTATCGACTATCATTTTCTTCCTTTTTACTAGTGCTGAAATGA